>NW_015622819.1:3919958-4294494 GCF_000835515.1 Exophiala oligosperma
CTTCTTCTTCTTCTTCTTCTTCTTCTTCTTCTTCTTCTTCTTCTTCTTCTTCTTCTTCTTCTTCTTCTTCTTCTTCTTCTTCTTCTTCTTCTTCTGCCTCCACAAGTTCTATCCCCCATCTCTCCATCCCATCACTCCCGATGAACATTCCCAACCTCACGAGCGGTACTCGTGCGTCGTCGCGCCCGTGCTCGTGCACTCTCTCTACCCAACTCTTCGGGTCAGGATGATCCCTCACCCACCTTCTCAACCTCTCACTGTCACAGACCACGCCGACGACGTCCGCCAAATTTTCAAAACTGGACCGGAGTTTCCTAAACAGTCTGTAACCAAAAGTGTACACGAACGACGTGACAAGAATCAACAACACCAAGAGTACCAGGGACAGATACACTGCCACGGGGCTCATTTGGAGAACCTCGACGGCGATGTCGACGTGCACGCTTGCGTCGGTGCTGGACGTTAAACTCGAGTTGGTGTCGGGTTGAGATCCATTGGCGGTGGGTGCGAGGATGGCAGGCAAAGTGGCACCGAGTTTCTGAAATCCCCAACCCCCTTCGGCCGTGACGTTGGCCGAGACAAAGTGTTGAAAAAAGGTCGAAAAGACTTTCTGGCCCAGTTGTTCCATGCGGCTCTGGTCGTCCGCCGTCATGAACGCGTCCACATCGCCGTCGGCGAGCTGGTACATGGCGAACGACATGAGGTCGGTGTTGAGGCCCTTGGATTCGAGACGGATGTTGAAATTCTGGTCGTCCAAATCTTCGACAGCACTCTCGCCATCACCTCCGGAGGGCCAGAACTTCTGCAAATCCGACGCAAACAGCATGGCATCTTGGAATAACACACCAAAACTGACGGTGTATTGGTTGTGGAAGACGCCCTCGGTGGCATTGTCGCCCGGCGCGACATAGTCGTGTTCCACGTACGCGTCGCTAAACGCCTCGGGAAGCTCTTGCACAGAATCCACGATCTTATACCTGTACACCCGACCCGAGTCCATGTCCACGGTGACGCTGGCGTTGGACCACTCTACCCGTGGCTGGCAGTTGAGTGCCGACATTTGCGGTTCCTGCGTCCAAATGAGGTGCCGGAAGTCGTCGTATTCGCCCCTGTAGTAGCCGCTATACGTTTCATTCATCGAGTACCACTCTCGGGCTGTCGACCCGCGGATCCATTTCATCGTGAGGTTGCGCGGGTACGTGACGTACGAATTGTCGAAATCATAAGCCAATGCCCCATTGTAGTTGTTTGACCAGTACCCGAGCGCCGATGTGCCGCTGTCGGTGTCGGTGCTGGACAAATTCCTACAGCACAAAAGGGTTCGGTACCGAGCCAGGATGGGCGTGCGAGACTCATCGGTCCTGGGTGCAAGGTCGAACCCAGAATTGACCTCATACCCCCGTTGTAGGCCGGTCGGGTTCTTTGACACATTCCAAATCATGCGGTCCGTCAGATCCCATTGCGTCGACCAGTCCGATAGGTTGCTGGATTGTGTGATGGTGCTACAATCCAAAACACCCCTCAGTGCAGGAGTCGTGACCGTGACGTTGACGGCCTTTGTAGTTGATGGCGAGGTGCTCGAGTCACTGTCGTTTGTGGAAGGTGTGTTCTTGTACACGTCCGATTCGATTATAGAGGACAAGATGACCGGCACAAAGCTCCATCCGTCGCTACTCCACGGTGGTTCCGACCCATTGTACGCCAGTTGTAGGGCGGCAGAGTAGAGCCAATTGGTCGAGAGATTTCCATAGAAACTCGAGATGATTTCTTCGCCCGTCGGATCCCCTGCGCCCATAGAAGTGCTACCTGCCAGGGTATACACGAAGGGCTGGGTCCTGGGCTCAAAGGTGCGTGATAACGTGAGATCACCAGGTCGAGAGCCATCGGCCCGTTGCCAAAGTGCCGACATGGACACCGTCAGTACTTGAACGAGAATGGCGGCCGTCGACACAAGCGCCACATGCTCGTGCTTGTTCCTCAGCGCCTTCACCACAGAGACAACAGAGTACGTAGGTAGATAGGACAAGCCGATTATAGGTGACACTGCTACGGCTTTTCGACTCATCGTGACAAAGGGTTGTAGTCTTCGAATTGTGTCGTCAAGTCCGTCCCACCACAGACCGATGATGACGGCCAACAAGGTAGGAATGATCGAATATGGAGCAAAAGTGAATAGTGATGATCCTGAGGGGACCAGATCTGTCTGGTATGTGAAGGCCGACTCGTACAGACCAACGGTCTGAGCGAGGGCAAACAGGGTCGAAATGGCTGCAAAGACGAGAGCGAGCAATAACAAGAGAAGCATCCCTGCGTACAGACGCAGAGGAAATGGCAGATGCTCATCTCTCTTCGCTAGTGGGTCATCGACAGTTCCTTCTGCACCGCTTCGTTAGCTGTCATTTATGTCGAGGTCGTATAAGGCTGGAACTTACCTTGTTTGTTTACTTTGTTCTCAATGGTCGAAATCGTGCCATCACGCAGATAATGCCTCATAGAACGTATTTGAGTGCCATTTCCAGGGCTCGAAATAGACTGTTCAATTTTGAGGCGATTTCGAAGGACCGTATCGTCTTCGGTGAGTTGAACTAACGCAGCAACCGAGGCAGGATCGTGGTACAGATTCAGTTGACGGCGGCCAGATGCTAAAAGAGCAAAAGCAATCAAGCCAGCAGAGAGTACAAACAACACGGCCAAAGAGACGGCGATGGGCAAATTGACCACAACTCGGCGCTCAGTCACAATGACATTTCCAGTTTGCTGGGTCAGCGGGTTCCTTACGACAGTATTCAACATCATCTCGCCCAGAAATCGTTGTTTAATCCTCTGTGCCTGATCCACCACAGATTCCTTCCCGATCATGCTCAACGGCGCAAACTCATATAGAGCGGCTAGAAGGACAGAAACTCCTCCCCATTTAGGAGTCGAGCTGGGATACGACGGGTATATAACGCTTGTCCAATTTTGATTCAAGAAAGCATTCTCGAACCGAGTTTGGTTAATAAATGTCGACTCGATCAATCTTCGACGAGCGTTGAATGTGCCGTCATCAATGTCCAAGGAAGATCCTGCAGGACCAGTCGATACTGATACAGGCATATCCGCGCGATAAAAAGTCGTGCTGCATGACCATGCAGACGCACGGAACCATTGGCTATCGCTGTATGATGCGTTGAAGTCCCAAGAACTATTGGTCATCAAGATGACTTGCCTGTCAGCACATTGAGCAGTGCTATTGTAGCATGACTTTGGAAAGGTCTCTTTGTCCCAAATTGGTGTCACGAAGTTCGGTGGTGTAAACCAGGATCCGCCACCAAGTGTATCAATCGTTTCACCACATACGCCAATCGCAGTCTCACACCCTGTATTGTCCGATAGAATCAAGGCTCCATCTTTGGCGGTTGTAGTGTTGGTAGACATTGCTTCACACTCAAGGTCGACAGAGAATATGGATGCGTTGACTTGCCACTGCTGGTTCATATCCGTAAGTGTTGTATCCGATTTCGATGGCCCAGGTGGGCGCCAGAACGGGACAACTGCGTATTTATCCGTAAGCCAGGCGGAAGTTGTGAGATTTTGAAGGATGTTCCCAATGGTTCGGAAGTAGACAAGATCATCTGATTCCATACGAATGGGCTCATTCTCGCCAACCAGGTAGCGAGAAAATGAAATCTGTGACTTGAGTTCGATAGACTGACTCTGTAAGAGCGCCGAAGATAGTGGGTTGATCAGGAGAAACCCTACAATATCAACGAGTGTGATCGCCAGGAGATAAAAATTCACTTGATCATGGTAATGGCGACGTTGGAGGCTGTTCCAAAGCGCGGTCCACCACTGTTCCTTACTTCTCAAAATGCTAGAAGCGGAGGTCGCGCCAGATGAATGTGCCATTTGTGAGAAAGATTCTGTCCTCAAGGTATCGTTATACATCATTGCCGTCAGAACGGTATAAAGGACGGCTATCAAAGTCGGGGTAAAGCGCCATCCAAAGAGAACACTGGAGGAGCCGTCATCTCTTCCAAGACCGTGGTGAGTAGCGGAGTAAGCCAATAGAAATATGACCACGAGACCCAGCGCCACTGCAATTGAAAGTGTGGACAGCAGAAAAGGCCATTGGAGCGAATATGGCTTCCATGAAGGCCTTGTCGTGCGAGGATAAAGGCCCGGCGTGTAAGGAGTCGGCTCGTCAACCAATTCGGCGTCTTGCAGTGAGAGATACTGCGGTTTACCCCTTATTATTCGAGGTGGTCGGGTCTCAGGCCGTAAATGAGCGGTTGGTGTAGAATTTAGCCCTGATAACGACGTTCCCCGAATCCCTGGAAGATCTAGTGAAGGAGAATCTGCGTCGCTCAACTCACGCCGATGAATTGGACGTAATGGTAGGGCTTCCGAATGGTTGTAGTCGTCGGGGCCATTGATTGAAGCTGAACGATAACGCTGTGACATTGTGTCACAAGGGTTGGTACTCGAGCAGAGATTGCGCGTTGCTTCTGAGACGCCGGTGCAGTAAAAGTAAATGTCAGAAGCAATTTTGGCGGTAAACAAGAAGCAAGAGATTGTCAATAGGTAGACATGGTCGCATCACCCGCTTCATCCAACCGACTCCTCGCCGTCTTTCCTAAATATGCCGTTGGCAAAGTCACTCGACAGCCGCTAAGCAAGGCGATAAACGCGGGGGATGGTTGGTATATCGTCAGGCTGTTGACAATGTTTACTTGTGTAGATAAATGATTGCGAGTGCTGGCGAGGTCGACATTTGACCTTCGCGAAGAAAAAAGGGCAATAGCAGAGCAGCTACTCCGTACATGGCTGTTGGTGGTGCGGTGGTAAGGGAAACACAGAGCCCCATGGGGTCCGTTGCATGATGTTGTAACCTAACGTACCTACCTAAGGCAAGCGGTGCGCAGCCTCGTTATAGTCGTAATACAGGGCGACACGCGGGGGGCCTGAAAAGAAAAACATACCTGGATCGTGGTACAGAACTGTGGCACTGCAGCACGCAGTCTCTGCAAAGAGTCAAGTAGTGTTTCTGCGGTTCTAGTGACCGGCACAACTCCGTCCTCCTTAAAGCAATTTAGAGGCATGCTAGAGATGAAATGCACAAGATGGTGCTCCGTACAGGGTATGAGAACCTGGTTGCCGAAATCCCACGGTAGAAGCACCAGGTATATAAAGCCAAAAGGCCACAGAAACCAACATGATTGGAGCATTTGCAATACTTGACGCCGTGCTATTTCATAATGCTGGCAAAGACATGGGTGTATGTTTCACCATTCGCACAATCGAAGAACCAGCCTCCTTCATATTCCCTGATCATTGTTACAAGCATATCCATACTCCGTCTGAACGCTCAGCTTTCTCTTGTATCCGTACTCCGTCCAACAAAGTCAACATGAACCACAATGGTTTAAGATAATGTGTCTCTGCGATAAGGACCATGTCCACAGGCATCGCAACATTAATGATAGGGCCGGATAAAAATACCATCCTCCGATAATAATAACCTGACTGCCTGCATACGGCTGTTGATCCATTACGAGAATTTCAATGCAAATATACATAAGGAACACACAATTCGCCGTGCTCGTGATAAACGTGATGAGTCAGTAAATAGTCGGTCCTAGTGGCATAATTGCTGCGAGAGTATGGAAATCGTCGGTGGAAAGCTAACCCACTCGATAAGCATCGAAGATGACTGGACAACGGTCAGCACAAGCCGCCACGCTTTCGATCAAGGCGCATCAAAACTTACTCTCTTCGGCTCTCTTACATCCACTTCCTATCCAGAGGCAAGTGTTGAGGAAGGCGTAGCGTTCATCGCCCGTCTCAAGCTCGATGGAGATGCGAAATTTGTACTGGCTAGCTGGAATGGTGTCGGCCTCAGCAGCATCGTTCAAGCTTTCCAGCACGTCCTTCGGTCCTGTTCGCCAGCCCTTTGCTGTAGCCGTGATAAACGCCGGAGGTTCATCATTTGTTTGTAGGAGATAAGTTGCGTCGGTGCGTGTGTTGAGATCTTTCACCACCAGTTGATTGTCCCGACCACCTGGCTGAAGCAAAGAGTTTAGTACACTGGCGGCAATACTCAGATCCTATAACACTTACGATGATGGTGCCCTTGCCCCATCTGCCTGCCCATTGTCCTCCAACAATGCTGACCCAGTCACGGTGGCCAAAAAGACCCGACCCGATGGAAACCTTGGGATTCACCTTGACACTCATGCGGAAGTCGAGCTCCAAGGTAGGTGTAGGCAGCTGCAGAGAACGAGCAACGTCGCCTTCATCGAATCGATGTAGAAGATTGTTGGCTGGTATAGACTCCTTCATGACGTTCTGATAAGTCGTACACTCAAGCAGATGCTGGCGCTGTCTCGATGTATTTTTGGCTCGGATCTGGTTGCAGTAGATACATTGTACCGACAAGCATTTGTCCTCCTCTTTGGCTCTGAACTCTACAAAAGCAGCATGGACGTCATCGAGCGGCGGTGCAGGCAGACTCGAACTGGGAGTTGTCTTGGGCACTTTGGGCTTGGGCGTCGGTCTCCGCGGAGTGGTAGCGACACCTTGAGGAGTTGTGGCGGGTATAGAGGACGTTGAAGTTATCCCTTGCATCGGAGTACTGTGTGTCGGCATCCCATTGCTCATGGGACCATTCGTTTGATGCAGACTCGATGGTGTGCCGAAGCCGTTCGCCGGGCCGATGCCATCGCCAGCGGATGACTGTGGTCGAGGAGCATTAGGATGGTTTTGTAAGCCGGGACACTCTAGGAGATGCTGCTTCTGGCGCGACGTATTCTTTGCTCGAATTTGCTGGCAATAAATGCATTGAACCGACATGCATTTGTCGTCCTCTATGTGGAGACGATACGGTCAGCATATTCTTGACACCACCGTCCCCGTACCAGTAACGCGGTGTACGGGATACAATACAGTCAATACTGGAGATGACAATACCTTTGGCCTTGAATTCGACAAATGCCGCATGGACATCTTGGTCGATTGTTCGCCCCATGTTCGGCCCTCCTTGAGCGTGCACCTGAGTGTCTGCCAACATATAGCTTTTCTGAAGTATTCTTGATCGCGCTTCTTGTTCAAGTGTTTGATGCGCAGCGAGCGACTTGTTACAATCTCTCTTTGATCATGCCGCCGCTTTATCCGTTACACGTAAGAATTGGCCGTTGCCGCTTTGGTGGAAAGGCTGATTCGGAGTCTCCAATACTCCGAATTTCAGAGGAAACACGCGACAGTTTCAGTTCGAAATACTCGTACTCCGTTACTTGTACTCCGTACTTGGGTACGATAAGGTAAGCGGGTACGGAGCAAGTTAAGGAGAATACGAGGACCTAGATACCCAGGTCTCGGTATAAGAACATTAGGCTTCCCACTACCTCAGAGGCTTTCCATTAGGGGCCCGTAAGATCTCAATCAAGTCTTCGATTGAGACTCAAAGTACTTATTCCCATGTTTCCGCCCTTTGGAAAAGCCAGAAATAGAAGCCTTCTCGTCAACACTTGCATCTAGTGATTTACTCGCAATCAGAAAAGCTTCCGGCAATCATGTCGGTTTTGAGGCCACCAAGGGAGGGTCTGACACTTGAATATCTGTTCAGACCATTTGGCATTCTACTGCACCCAGTCATCTCAGCGAGCCTTTTGTTCGCAAGTCTCAAGAGGCCTGATGCGACAAAACAATTTGTGTACGCGATCACGAAAAGAGATATTTCCCTTGATTCGATCAAGACTGTTCTCAAAATTCTTTTAACCACAGTCACCGTCTTCAAGCTGAACAAATCCCTCAGTCGCCTGGCCCTCAACAACTTTGTGAATGATCGATCGTGGGATTGGCAAAGAGAAATTGTTGTTTGCACAGGTGGTGCCAGTGGAATTGGAAAGCATGTTGTGGATGAGCTTGCAAAAAGAGGCATTCAAGTCGTGATTCTCGATATCAACCCTCCGGAGACACAGCTCCCCCAAAATGTGTCTTACTACAAGGTTGACCTTACCTCGAAGAAAGACATTCAAGAGGTGTCATCAAGAGTACGCCAAGAGATAGGACACCCTTCTGTTCTGATCAACAATGCTGGCATAGGGAGCGGAGCAACAATCCTAAACGAAACCGACGAAGAGGTTCAGAGGACATTCGACGTGAATATCCTGGCTCACTTCAAACTGATCAAGGAATTCCTCCCTGATATGATTCAACACAACCATGGCCATATTGTCACCATTGCCAGCATGGCAAGTTTCGTGTCTGTCGCCAACAATGTCAGTTATAGCGCGACCAAAGCAGGTGCCCTCGCGTTGCATGAGGGTCTTGGGAATGAATTGAGGGCTAGATATGGAGCCAACAAAGTACGAACGACGTAAGTATCGGCTACAGGGAGTTTTTGACGAGTATTCCAAGCTGATCCAGTTTTTGCATCACAGCATTGTTCATCCCATCTGGGTCAGGACGCCGCTTACAGACCCTTTGACAACCCGAAAGGAATGGAAAGAATTCACCTTGGAGCCCGAAACAGTGGCAGAAGCTATAGTAGCACAACTACTCAAGGGTGAGAGCGGGCAGCTAATATTACCATCTCGGTTTGGCTTTGCTGGAGGAATTCGAGGCTGGCCTAGCTGGCTACAGGAGGTGATTCGTGGGCAAGATGCCATCCCGGATCTACCCAGACCAAGTCAATAATGATTTTAGGGATCGATTTGGAACCAAATATATTGCAAATTTTCGTCTTCAGAGTCTATGTGAATGGGCTGACAATGCCACTTCTATGTCAACGGTCTTGGGAGCCGCCGGAACTTCTCAAGTACCTAGGTACGTATCCGTAGGCATTTGTTAGTTGAAAGCCGCCCCATTGCCGAACTGGAGAAACCCTTGACCTAATCAATTCTAGCGCTTAACGAGTGCCTAGGTAAAGTTGATTGCCTGGTCTGTGGGCCGAATGTTTAGGCGCGGGCGGATTCTTTTCCGGGGTAGAATAGGGACCCCCAGATCAAGGAGCAAGCACGGCCAGAACAGCCCACCATGTTCATCACTTTTTGTCTCTTACATATTTCTTTCTCTTCACTTGCCGCCAATTCTCGCTTGTATCGATGACTACATCATCGCTTTCGTCCCAGATACTAATCCAGCATCCACTTACTCACAAAACTATCTCTACGTGCTAATCAACCCCAGCTCTTCGAGGCGGCATGGCTCCCCCAGCCCGCAAGAAGACACGCATTGAGTCTGGGCATCCTGGAGATTCCGCCGACTCCATGACAGGCGGCCAAAATATGGCCATGGAACGCCGCCTAAAAAAAAGAGAATCTGACCGTAAATGCCAACGGATTTCTCGAGAGAGAACCAAGTCTCGCATTGCCCAACTGGAAAAACTTGTCGAAGAGCTGAGCCGGGCAGACGATTCTGGCAAGATCGCAGCACTCCTGGAGACGGTCTCGCAGCTACAGCAGGAACGCGACAGCCTTGCTAACAAACTGAAAAGTATTGAGAGCATCCTCTTTCCGGGAGGTACTCCCGCCACGCTCAAAGATCCAAAAGTGGAGAATACACCCTCGTCGGCGCTCAACCTATCTTCACTTGCTGCCGAGCCTGAGCATGATACAGGGGCGGTCGATCCAGCGTCGGAAACTTCAGAGGAATGCTTGCAGAAATTTTCAGAGCCAGTCGTAAATTCCAGACGCAAGTCAGATATTTTGGAAGTTCCTCGAAGCTCGGACTTGCCAATGACCTTGTCCACCCGGGGAACTCGAAATCATCAGTACATGCCATTACTGGCCCCCATCGGTGGTTATGTCTGTGAATGCAGCTATGCGAGATCTATCCAGAAGCAGACCCTCAATTTCTGGTATCAAGGCAACATGACCCTGAGCGCGTGGATGAAGTGGCCCAAATTGGTCCCCGCGGTGCCTGACCATGACCCGTTCCATGACGACACCCCGATCCGCGCTATACTCGAGGGATGGGACGCCGTGGAGCGACGTGGTCATGTCCACCCGATGTGGCGTTTACTCCGTACCATGGACGAGGGACTTTTCAGTCATGCTGAGACAGCGAAAAGTCGGCTGGGGATTTTGTGTAATGTCAGTCGAGTCCTTCGAGCGCACCTCGACACGACACACACGCAACTCAAAAAACTCCCAAAGTACTGGCCAAGCAGGTAAGACGGTCGCTGTCTGCGTATACAACGCACGCTGATGCCGATCCCAGAGTCACCGCTGACCATTCCGCATACGCTACGAACTTTGTTGCATGGTAAGAAACACCGATCTGGAATATCTGCAAAGGACCCGAAACTAATCCCAGGAAAAAGGCCCGGTGTACGCCAGGCCCTGGATCGCGACGAGCATCGGTTCTGCTCGAATCACTTCTGGACCATGTTTATCAACAGCATGCGTGTCGAATGGCCTTATGAGTTTCGTGATTGCTACTTGCTCAACTCTGCCACCGGTCTCTACATACTGTCACCGCTCTTTGACGAGACGCTCAAAGACATTCGGAAGATCGGCGTCAACGAATCTTTCTTTCGATATTACCCCGAGCTCGAAGGCGCAGTGAACGTGATCCACGACTGTCCGCCACACGCAGGGCGCATGCCGACTGACCGAGCTCCTCGGGTGGACGTCAACGGCTTGGACCTGACTGCGAGGGTGACGGAATGTCGGGATCCATCAAGCGAAATGGTTACAAATGGGCTGCACCCGTCGCCAGGGCTGGGACCGACCCTGTTTGACCAGTCGGCACCTTGGGACTTGTTGGATTCGATCCCTGAAGTGTCTTTGATCTCGCACCGGGACTTTGTCTGATTGCACTGGTCGGTCACGGAAGAATGGTGGGGCTTTGCACGAAGTGTTTCTTCCGTCGGTCGAGACAGAGAACTTGTAAATAACCGTGGGGTTCACGGATTTTTGCCAGGCACGAAACCTCTTAGGTTGTCCACCGTAGATAGGTAGCCTAAGCCTTATCAACCCCAAAGACAAGTACCTAAGATTACATGCGCGGAAGGACGAAAAAACAGAAGTTCAGGTTCAATTCATGGTATTGTCTCTGTCTTCCTAATCTACCCGAAGGCAAAGGAGAGCAGAATGATAAGCGCGGTGTTTCACATGTAAAGTGACGTCAAAAGCATAATCGAGAACGCCGACTAGTGCATGTCCTGAGCAACGCTCAGGATGCAAGCTATTCGCTTCCTTCGGTCTCTGTTGCTTCTGATTGCAAGCCATCACCGTTACTATCATCATCTTGAAGTGTGGTGGCAGGTGTGCTTTGAGATCCGCTTTTAGTGTCGTGGCGTGTTGCCTGCTGGCGCTCGCGCTCGCACTCTCTTCCCGAGCCTTTCTCGCAACCTCCTGAGCAGCATTCCAGTGCTTGGTGAACTGGCCCTTCCATGAGACGTTATTGGTGCTGCGTGTGGTTGAATCCTGTTGCTCATCACCTTCTGGCTCCCCTTGTTCATGGCGCGCAGGTAGAGTCCCGTGTCAATACGGCGCCGGAGAGGAAGACAGAGGTCTATTCCTCCTTGCACATCACCATTGTCGAGCAGTTAAATCGCTTCCTGATATTGTGATCAATAGTGCTGTTGTAACGAATCCATTTTGGTTTGATTGAAGGATTGAAGCTCACTAACGCCTAGAGTCGTCGAGAGGAAGCCGTCGTTTAATGCTATTATGACTAGCTAGTACACACAAGATCCTGCAATGAGATAGAGGCTGTACCCCTCGAATTCGGTAAGTCTCTTGTATGAACGATAGCAACAAACATTTCCTAACCAGTGATAGTGTATGTCTTTATGTTCGACGCCCCGAGTGAGCTGCTGCAATTGGAGGTGGATTAATTGACCGCTTAACTGTTCGACGAAGTGTGGCCACGAAATTTGCTTCCTCCGTCACCGACATCTGTGAGTATCTAGGTAAGCAGTCAATGTAGGAAGTTTTGTCTTTTCTATATGCCTCAAAAAACCGGAAGAGAACTGAGTGTCAAGTTATTCTGCAACTTTCATTTCACTTCTATTGTTGATTGTTGATGAGAAACCTCTACCTGATGTTTGACCCTATGTCACTGCCTGAAAAAAAAACCGAGGAGTATATCTTATTGGCGAATTGTAAGAACATCGTGTCACAGGCAGTTGATTCGCCTCTACTACTCTTTCAGGTTGCTACATACTGCCTGGCATGGCCCCAGCCTAACATCATATATATACTTGCTACAGACTCTCTAAGCCTTACTGTATTCTTCCTCGTCGAATCGAGAATCGAGCGTTACGAAAAAATACTTTTACGAGCTGTATCAGCTATGGTGCTCGCAGTTGAAGATGCGGCCGAAGATCGAAACCCGGGTTCCTTCTCTGATATGAGACTTGGCGGTCGGTTGAACAAACCTTTGCCAGCGAATATCCCTGCCATCATGGAGCACCTCTCCCGAGGAATGTGAAGACGAGCATGGTCTATCAAGTTTTGAGACAAGGCTTGATCATGGGCAGACCAGCGGACTGGTTCCTGACTTTGATTATTTCATGAAGAACATCTTCATCGCGGCAAACGCATATGGCCTGGATACTAGAAAGCGCCGGAAATTGCGGCGGCGAAATGATCCGTTTTGCTCGTTCGCATTTGATAGTGTCTTGCCCGACGACTATAACCATGGCACGTTCTACGACATCGTTTATGTGAAACACGAGCAAATGCGAAACAAGAGCGACCGGCGGGAAAAAGACAACCCCAATCGCGAAAGCGCTGAAATCGAAGAGCTCATTGTGGCAATGGCTCACTTGTGGTATACCCATTGATCGTTGTGGTCGCGGTGAACTTGGTTTGATTCCCCATCCAACCCTTCGATGGCTCTTGTCGTCCTCCGTGGGTCATCGACACCATATGAAACCAATGACTACGGGTATCGAAAATTGGCGTCCTTCCGGAGGCACACCTTGCCACTTTGACTATGAAACATCTGATATCTGCTGGGAGAGTGCTGCATGTAAATTTGTGAAGTTTTGTTTCAGCGAGGAGTACTACCTGCTCCTCTCTGGTGTCGTTCACAAGCTTCGACAGCAGCCGGTCAAAGGAAGCGATCCTTTTCTTCAACTTGCCGACCTTCCAGAGGGAAAGCTAGAGGCCGAGATCTTGCCATCTTTTGAGCCCGTGAACATCGACGCGGAAACTCAAGAGCCCGGGAAAACCAACAACACGAAGCTGGCCGCAATATGATTGATCAAGATGCTGTCGATAAGCATCCGGACCTCACAGAGGACGTCACAAAAGAAAACATCGGATTCGTTCCTTGCTTTATAGATTTTCGCGATTATGGGGTTGATGAGAGCGGGCAGCAATCGCTCTTATCCGATGCAGAAGATGCGCCGGAAGTGAAGGACTAGACATCCGAGAATTCCAGGCACCCGTCGACGATGGCATCGCACGGATCAACCCAGAAGAACCAGGAAAAGCTGGCTTCCAAACCGCCCTCAGCATCCTCAAAGTCTTCAACACGACCGACGGGGGCAAACCGTATGCAGACAGTGCAAACCGAGTGCTCAAACATAGGGGGATGGCCGAGGCATTCGATGTGAAGTTTAGCCAGCAGGATGACGTCCTAGGTACCATGTCGACAACGATGTTGTCTCCCGGATCTCAGGGTGCTCACTCGCAGCCTACTCACCCGCAGACTCCGCAGCATCCAAAGGTTGCTTCCGTTCTAGACATGGAGCTTGAGTCGCGGGCTCCGAGAACAGAGGGCTCAAGCAAACGCATGGTCGTTAGAGATGAGAGACCTACACTAGGTTCCCCCCGACGCCGCGTCGGCAGAAGCCTTTCTTATACCCGGCGCCCACCCAGACCACCTTTCGTTCATAGGCAGTATCTCGCCTCGACATGCACGGCTTTGCTCCACCATCATGGCCGCGTGTTCCAAGTCTGGTGCCGGCGCTGTTGTTCCCTTCAGCACAAGCCACAAGCCAGCAGGACCGTCCTCGCCTCAACCTCGAGAATTACACTTAAGAGGGACGTTCCCGTCCTTATTTCGAAGAGGCCAATAACGAGTATGAAGCCCAACTCGCTCCACGGCGCCAGGCAGAAGCCACGGCAGAGAGTCACCCTGTCCTCTTTTTTGAAGAAGACACTTCAGAGAGCCGTCCAGGCCCTTAACTCGAAGAGGCTAGCGCCGAATACGAAGCCCAAACTTGCCCAAAAGCGCAGAGAGGAAGAGGACGCAACAGAGAGCCCTGATTTGGAGGAGGAGAGGACGTCCGGTTGATTGCTGACCTCGGTGAGAATGATTTGAATGAGTTTGAGATACACAAAGAATGATACCCAAAACGCGTGGCTAGAATGATTATCAAGATTTCCTTGTGTTTGTATTCATAGATAGATAGCTGTTTTGCATGAAGCAACCAATAGACCATATTTCCTTGTCGTCCCGACACATTTGCAGTCGTTACTGGTGCATCAAGGGAATCTTAAGGAGCGCACCGTCCCACTCAAGCTCCCCCCTCCCCCAGTTCTTTTTTGCCTCAAACCAATGATCGTAGTCGCTAGAATTCGGCCTGAAATTCGACGCCGGTGTCAGAGTCTCTCTTGAAGTTCTTTAAAAGGAAATAGTTGTTGAGATGTAGAATACCTTCCACCGCCTAGATTTAGCCTGGTGTAGCATGCTGGATTGGAGGAAGTCCTTGAGTGATACTCCACATTACTCCAAGCTTTGCAGGGGCCCGACGTACTCTACCACTTTTAACGACCTGCGTCCAACGGTTGAGCTCGTCCTCCCTTGGATTAATCCCGACCAACGCAGAGCCCAGAGTCGTCGAAAAGGAGGTGGCCATTGATTGGTGACATACATTCTCGACGCACAAAGTGTGGCACCATCAAACAGGGTATGGAATACTTGACATGGAGTTACATGAAGGCATATCCAGATCCGGGCCTGGCTTTGTGGATTCCCGGTCCTACACACAGCCCCCCCTGCGGGGCACAGAATGTCTCCCGATCTCTCTTCAACTCCGTCTACAGAACCCACAATATGATTTTTACTTCTCAAATTATTGTTCAAATCTGGCATGGAAATGCAACCTCAAGCCCGCGTGGCACAATGGCTAGCGCGTGGTAGGGACTGCCCCAAACTCCTCGTTCCGGACACTACTAACATTATTCCAGAGACTTTTATAGAGCCATCTTCTCTGAAATCTCAAGGTTCTGGGTTCGACCCCCAGCGTGGGCGAAATTATGCATTTTTGGAAATTTTTGGCATTTTTTTTGGTAGTCTATCAAAAGTCAGAGCTCAAGGTCAAAAGCGGAAAAAAAAGGCCTAAAAATGGCTACATGGCGAGTGTACGTGGGCACAAGTGAACGTCAAGATAATAAAGTCATGTGATGATTCTCTGTAGCGCCAGTACTTGCTACACCACACGCTGCGAATAGAGGGAAGGTAAAGGTCAGGTTTGTTGGGATTACCTCCTAGTATTCTAATTGGGATATCCCTTTTCATACTGGTGCAACTCGTTGTCCAGACTGTGGAAATGCCATCAAATCCTCCACCAAGAGAGGACTTCTTCAGCATCTCAAGGAAACCCATTCACCCATACCTCTGAACTTGCACTATGACCGGGCGAGCAGTGTCAACTCGGAGGACGTGCTCAAAGATACTCGAAACGATACAGATGAGACACCTAAAGAAGCCGACGAATATCGCCTGCCAAAAGAGTTGAGCCGAATTGATGGCGAGGAAGAAGAAAACGAAGAAGAAGGAGAAGGAGAAGTTGCTCCAGAAGATGCCAGAAACGAGCCTAGAGTACCAGGCAGCAAAGACGACATCGCATCTTCTCATAGTAGGGGTCCATGCGACTCACGTCCGACAGCTCTGTCTTCTAGCAACCCAAAAGAGACCTGCGATGCCTTGGTACAATGTATCCAACCGTACTTTGCTGCCGAAGTGAGGTCTATCACCTGCAGGAGATATCGGTCCAAGATCTCGAAGGAAAAAAGTATCGTGTCCATAAGCATGTTTCGGTGGCTCAGAAGTCGGACTTAAGCAACATCGTGTATGCAGAACACAGCTCAGCCGGCTGGTTGTGGAGGGTGCCTCAGTGCGGAGCGGTATTCGAGTACGAATTCGCCATCGACCTACATCTCGAAGCACACGGTGGCCCAGAGCTCAAGTGGTACTGTGGTGATGTAAGTTGCCACGTGGACTCTGGAGAATTCCGCGACTACAAAGATTGGGAGGGCCACATGGCTGTCGAGCATATGGATTCGACTTACAGCCGTGCGGCTGGACGCTGCGTTGGGCCCATGGATCCTTTGTATTCCATGCTTCGGACGCAATTGAACATCAAAGAGGTTGCAGAACATGACTTTAATTGCTCCTCCCAGATTGATGCTTCTGACAATCTTGTCGAGATGCAGCATATTGAGCAAGAAGAAGATACTTCTCGGGATCCAAACTCCTGCGAAACTCCAGAGACAGAGATCGCTGATGGAAGCTCCAAAATGTTCTACATCTGTCCGTGGCCCGGCTGTGCTTACCGAATCAAGGCGTCACGATATACCAAAAGACATGTGGCTGTGCATGTCCTGACAGTGCATCTAGGATGTGTGTGGCAATGCCACGAGCAGGAGTGCTCATATGTGGGCTTTGTAACGCTGCGCCAGCTTGAACGTCATAGATTATACTGCCACGTTGGCAGTCCGCTCCAGTGTGGTCACAATGACTGCAGCCAAGTTTTCCCGAACATGACTTATCCCAGCAGAGGACATCTGACCTATGATGCTCTTCAAAAACATTATGAGTATCACTTGAATTCGACGAGAGCTGACTCTGCCAACGCACATGATTCGGACGTAGATCCGAACGGTTCTACTGTTGCTTCTACCGCGGAGCTACAGCGTCCCAGCGATGCCGAGTACAAGCAAGCATACCGAGGGGGTTCTTCAAAGTACTTCACACCAGAGCGACGTCAAAACCGCCTCGAAGCAAATCTCAAATTCTACCAGCTGAAATTGTCAAATATCAAGGCTGATGGCGCAAAGACCTGTGCAGGCTTCTGGTTAAAAGGGCATCACTTTGAATGTGCGGATCAAGTCAGCCTGGGACTCGAGACAACAATGATCGTCTTCGTGCCCTCGGCTGGACTGTTCACAGTGGTGGCCCACCTGCGATTACTGTGTCCACGTCATGTCTCTGATCTCGCGGCCTCTTGCACGGTTGCCGGATCCGTTCAATTTTGGCCCGAAGACTTTCACCACTGGACGTAAACGACTGGGTATCGGACGAAACGTGATTGATCATCAGTCATTCTTTCAGGTTGTCAAGGGCTCAATTTACCCCTTGAAGCGATTCGGTACAGAGAATCAAAGGACAAGTCGCCCAAGGACGTTTTCATCGTTGATTTTGAAACCGTACGTCGCACGCGAAGACGCTTACCTCGAAGACTACCTGAAGTTGCCTTTCTCGACGGGAACGGTCAAGTGATTGTCGACTGCGTAATCAACAACGAAGGTGTCACAAACAAGCAGTTCGAGAAGATGCTGAGAAAAGACGGGTTTGCTTCTGAAGTGTTTGGCCGAGTACGCCTATTTCTAGGTGAAGTAGACTAGCCGTTTCCACCTGTTGCCAAAACCCCTCAAGAGATCATGCAGATACTGCTAAAGGCAGGTCTCAATCCTGAATCCTTCTGGGTTGAGCATTCAACCTCTTGGTTTGATCGTCATTGTATGGAGGTGTTATTGGCAGATGCCGGAATGTCCCTGAAGAGCATGGTCCCACCTCTCGAGAAGTGCTGGTCTGTGACTAGGGAGTTCATGCGGTTTATGCCTGGTCAGTACCAAGAGAAAGCATTCATGGATGCACAGAACTTACTAACGGATTCCCAGGGTTGGCTTCATACAAATTGGGCAAGGTCGCGAGGATTTTGAATCCCGACGACCCAAATCTGAACAACCTTCATCGCGCAAGGCCGGATTCCGAGGTACTCTACAAGATGCTGGGTTCTTGGGTGGAACTACATGGACGAGTGACGGAGTTAGAGTCTGAAGACTAGTCTAGTGAAACAGGTAGGGGACAGGATTGTGCGAGGCTACACCATGTCACAGCAACTTGATCAAATTGTGCATCATTCCAGGAGTCCGCTCGAGAAGGAGCTCTTTGAAGAATTGCCCACATGGCCAGACTGTACGCACGGTAGAAGAAGCGAGGGGCGTCGTATTGGTGCCCAACAGGGACGAAAAAGTGTACTGTGAATTGGGAACTTCAAATCAAATTGGGCTTGTGTTTGGTGTTATTTTCCCATCTTCTCATAGTGTCGCCAGAAAAGTCTGTCTCTCTGCAAAGTTTCCATGCTCTCCGCCATCTGCTAGGAACGGCTGACCGAGCTCAGAGGATTGTGGAAAAGAATGCTCTTGACAAGTCGTGAAAACTGGCTTCTTGTTGGAAAAGTCGAGTGGCCTGTAACTGTAATATTTTGATTGGACGAGGCAGACACGATTCAACAATATTTACTCGTACTATTAAATAGTGGACCAAGCATTTTCCCCTCCAGCCATAACAGGATCGCACAAGACTTTGACAGGAGTAGTTGGCCCATTATCCGAATGAGGATCACTTACCAGGCATGAGTCTGTCCCTCCTTCGGTCGACCTCCGAGGCATGGCAGACTCATCAGGACTTTCGACAAGATTGTCCCTGGCTGACGGAAGCAAAATTCACCGAAATCACGAATGTTCTTTTGGAAAATCCGAACCTCAACTCGACCCACCTATTTCGGGCCGACATCTTGCATGACAGCGCAAAGATCTTGAAGACGATCTCAGAAAAGGAGAACCAATGCAAGTATCCGGCAGAAAATGACGATGGAGTGCAGAGCAAAGGCTATCAGGAGGCCGACGGGCGCTCCAAGGCCCCGCGACTCGAAGGCGCAATCCTCGTGAGACAGGTTCACAGGAGACTTGTTCCTCGCAACCCTCGGCTGGACCGTCCACTGGAACAGTGGTGTTTTGTGTACGAGCTGTCGAAGAAGACGACTTGTGCCGATGCCGCCGGCGGTCGTGTGGTGATATACGCTCCGGACGTCGACAGCGAGACTGACGTGCCCTGGTACCATCCTACGGTCAAATCACTGGCGTATGTGTTTGAACAAGCGACCGACACGACGGCTACACTCTCAGTACACTATCTTCCATTTACTACTCAATCGGTCGATCAGTCGTCCACTGGTAGGCTCCATCGAACCATGATCTCGCTCCTCAAGACCTTCCTCAGACTGTCAAAGAACAACAGCAACCGGAAGCCCCAAAGTCCAGAGCCCAAGCACAATGGAGACGGCCACCAAAACAGCAGCCATGTCACCACGGCAGCCAGTCTCTCTACCGCACCGTCGGCCATCAAAGACACGATCCTCCCTCAACACATTGTCCAAAATACGTACAGTCGGTTGAAGCAACAGTACGCCCCGGACCTCATGTCTCGGTGGGTCGAAAAGACGGAGCCGTCCAAGCACGTCTTTGAAGACCTGTCCATCGCGGCCTTTGTAATCGAGCTCTGGAAGCAAATGTACTCGCCAGGGACGTTCCCCGGTTTCGTCGACGTGGCCTGCGGCAACGGCGTCCTTACTTACGTGCTCATCAAGGAAGGGTACAACGGCCACGGTTTCGACGCTAGGCGCCGCCGCACATGGGATGCTCTCGAAATGAACCAACATCTACACGAGATGATATGCGTGCCCAAGCCATTCCTCGACGCGGTCACGCAGGGTGTCATCATTGACGATTTACTTCCCAACGCCAACCTTCAAGATGGTATCTTCAAGCCAGGAACGTTCATCATTTCGAACCACGCAGACGAACTCACACCCTGGACGCCGATCCTCGCGGCTCTCTCCAGCCCCAAAAATCCACTACCATTCCTGGCGATCCCGTGCTGTTCTCACGCTCTGAGTGGTGCCAAACATCGCTACTTGCCCAAGGACATCAATCGAACACACCCGCCTTCTTCTTCTTCTTCTTCTTCTTCTGCCAGCGCCAACGACAAAGTGGAGCAACCTGCTTCGGGAGACCTCAGGGCTCTTCGGGTGGCCAAGACCGAAGCAGCAACCCACAACGACGACAAGTCCATGTACGCGTGCCTGACGCGCAAGGTGGTTGCCCTGGCCGATGAAATCGGCATCGACGTCGAGTTGACGCTCATGCGGATTCCGAGCACGAGAAACATTGGAATCGTGGGGAATAGAAAGAAAGCTACTGCGCGTGGTGGCAGCAGACACGATTTGAAATCTCAGATGGAGGACATGTCTGTTGAAGATAATGACGACAAGGAAAACGAAAGCAATGACAGCAACGACTTGGTTGACAAAATTCAGGAACTGGTTCGGCGTGAATGTACAATCTCTGGAGGCGTACACGAAGCGGCTACGACCTGGATCCAACGAGCACAAAAACTCCAGACAGGAACAGGACGAGGCAAGTTGAATCTCGGTCGCAGACCTGAATCACAATACGGTGGAGATTGAAAACGACAACAGCGTTATGCCACTTTTTGGCTCTCATCATGTCATTGGCACCATTCCATGCGGGAAACAAAGCTAAGGACTACCACTTCTCGACAAACTCCTACTTCCAGGATGACTCGTTCCATCATCTTCGACATTCGGTAGGGCAACATTAAACATACCCTCTGCCCACTCGGCGAACGCATCGATATCCCAAACCGCGCTCTCTGGACCTTTGCCCTTTCTCGAGATCGGGCCGGCGCCGTTCGTTTTCCCGCCTCCACTACTCAAACGATTCACGTATCCATCGAAGAATGTCTCGTATATCTGGACTACTTGATCTTCCACCGCGGCCACCAGTGTCTCTCGAGTCCGCATGTCGTCGAGGTACTGTTCTAGCTTCGCCCTGAGAATGGGTATCTCCTTCTCAACACGTTTCCTGGTCGACGAGACCGCATTCTCGAGCGCATTGTTCTTATTGCTGACTTTGTCGACATCTCGTGGCAGATCCTTTGTCATGTCACTCGCAAACCCGGCCGTGAAGTCGTTGATCACCGTCCTCAACCTCCCATCCAATTCGACTTTTGCGTCGAGCATGTTCTCGACAACCCGCGGTATTAACCCACCGCTGCTGAACAAACGCATCCAGCTTCGCGGGTTGAAAAGGCCACCTCGTTCACGGAGTTCCCAAAAGGTGCTGGCCACGCCGGAAAAGTCGAAACTCACGTCTGGCGTGACAAACTCAATGTCAAAGGCGACGATTTGCGATTTGAGGAGGAGCAAGTGACGCAGCAGGAAAAGCTGACCATCGGCAGGGCTGGATTTCGAGCTGATCTGGACGGATGCCGAGTGTAGTGATACAGTGGTTTGATGGACAATCTGGTGAGCCAGATCGTCAAAGACGGAGGAGTTGACCAATCTGTAGATTCGATGTAGCAGGCGGATCGCTTTCGAAAGAGTTGGGTAGCAATTTCGCAGTTCCGCGCGGCGAGACGCAAAGGTCCAAGAGAAAGCGCCTTCTTCGCCCGAGTCTTCGTCTACAATCTCAGGCGATTTGAGTAACGGTGTTGTGGGTTCACGGGATTTGCGACGACCCGACAAAGGGGTCGTGGTTGTTGGAGGAGCGGACGTTCGCCGAGGGTAATCCAGGTCTTCAGGATGGGGTTTGAACAATTCGATTTCGTCGCGGAGAAGGGCCTGGGCACGGAACACGAGGCGTGTCTGCGCATCCTCGAGGGCTGGTTGAATGAGCATGGAAAAGTCGAGCTGGTTGAGATCCGCGGGGCCATCTTCTTCTTCGTCATGCAAGTAACGCGTCTGTAGAAGGGTGACGAGTGAGCAAAGCTTGGACAATTTGTTCTCGTGAATGATTCGTGGCCGGAGATGATCGTATAGCGGCTCGCAGATGGACTCGAGAAAGTCGTACAGTCCACGATAACCGTGAAACCACTCCGACCAGAGCTCGAACTCGTCAAGACAGATGCCGCGAATGTAGCTTATGCTCGCCCGGGCGAATTGGACCAGATCTTTCGAGCTCGGCGCCTGGCCTACCTCGGTCAGGCGTTTTTGGACGAGTGGCAGTATCAGCCGTGCTCGACAGGCGGCAAAGCTCGAATGCAGTTCGTTCATCAGACTCTGATACTCCCCTTCCGTGCCGGCTTCTGCGTCCGCGGGAGGAACCGCTCGCTTCTGGATTTCCAAACCCAACTCCTTCATCTCCGCCGAGCCGACGCGAAACTTGGCGTACAGAAGAGCAGACATGGTGGTGTCGTTGAGCTGTTTCGCCGCGATCCTGCCAGCGACTTCGGTGGTGGTTTCCCGCACGCCGGCCATGAACGTGTTCCGCACCAGCGTGAGTGCTCTCGTGAGCAAGAGCCTGTATCGGGACCTATAGGTTTCGGCTTCCTTGTGGCCCGGATGGGTCTGCATGTAGTCTATGCACTCATCCAGCGTGATCAACATGTCCGAAAAGTCCTTGCTCCTAACAAAGGCACCTGCACCGGGCGCGTTCAGTCGCCGTGTAATCTTCTCCAGGGGCTCATAGTAACGCAGGTTGTCCGCGATCTCCTGTGCGATCGTGTCGTTTCTGCGCTGCTCTTCGAGGATATTGGCCGACTGTTTCTGGAAGGCCTTGGTCTGCGCGTCGATTGCCTTGAAGGAGGCCGAAATCTCGGACAGTTCGTCGAGCGTCGCGGCCGTGTCGGCGAGGAGGGTGTCGAGGTGACTTCTTGCGGCGTCCAACTGATCGAGATATTGTCTGCTTTGCGCTTAGTGATGAATACAGAATAAATTCTTTGCGATGAACATACTGGTACTCATCGAGACTGGCGTCTAATAACAAGTCATCTATGTCTCCGGCCAACCTGAACAGATCAAGGTCTGTGTCTGCATCGCGAAGTTGTGCTAGGGTGGCATCTTCTTCGTTGTCCGCAACATTGTCTGCGGCGGACATGGTTCACGACAGACTGGCTCTGTCTTTTGTTGTTTGATTGCTCATGAGAAAACCCATCAACACCTTTTCATTGCCATCCAGCTATTGATACAGTCGGCAAAAACACTGAGCCAGCACAAATGGTGGGCATCAAATGTCAAATGACTTGATTGGGAATGGGCTGCGGTGGCTTGTAAATTGTTCTTGTCCACTGAAAAAGCACCCGGTGAACCTCCGCAGCCTCGGAGTCGATCATAGTGAAATAAGCACGACATGACGTCCTCGATTTCCGAATACGAAGTGTGACATTCATGTACGGAGAGTACTACTTATCTTCTTCACAAATGATCTTGAGGTGATGACTTGGACCATTCCCGAACCCCTTGAATAATGAGACCGTGGCCATGGCCTTGACAAAGCTCAATACAAATGCTGCGCGCAGTCTAGTACGTTCTCAACGACCAGGACTCACTCAAGGTCGGTCGCGTGTACAGCTATACAATTCCCGACGCCATATCCACAATGCCTCTGCCCATCATTCTGCCCATCATCAAGCATGGAAAAGGCCATCTACGGCAATATTCGCTGTCGTGGCATCTATCGCTGTAGTATACAGCGCTTCACAGCCCAACCATGTCCAAGCCGAAGCCCCGGCACAGGAACCCCCAGAACTGGTGATCGAAAAGTCAAAGAAGAAGAAGGGCGCATCCAAAGAGGAAATCCGAGACTTGATAAGCTCGCAACATTTACAAGTCAAGAAGAGTTGGGAGAACCCCGGAGTCTATGCTTGGGGTTCAAATACCGGCAAGGTCGTCGCACCAGACTCGGACGAAGCATACGTCAAAATTCCACGCAGGATACCTTACTTCGATGATGTCCTATTGCGGGACCTCAAACTGGATCGGAACTTCGGTGCAGCTGTTCTTGAGAACGGAGATCTCGTGCAGTGGGGTAAAGGATACTCAGAGGATACAGTCCAGCCCACAGTCACGCTGAAGGGCAAGAACCTCAGTTCTATTGTGTTGTCAAGAGATCGAATTATCGGACTCGGCAAGAATGGCACGGTCTATTCTGTTCCTGTCTCAAAACTAGACCAAGAGTCCGGGAAGAAAATGAGTGAGAGCTCATGGATACCGTTCTGGTCGAGCACATCCGACGTCGCGTACAGGAAATTGGCGCCCAAAGGCCTCGGTGCACGTGAAAAGGTCACTGCCATTTCCGGCGGCCTCGAGCATGTCCTCTTGCTCACAAACTCCGGTCGTGTCTTTTCAGCCGCGTCTGGTACCGAAGACTTTCCTAATCGTGGTCAGCTTGGGGTGCCGGGGGTGACTTGGCTCACACGACCCGAAGGCCCTTATGATATGTGCCACGAGTTAACGACGCTCAAGGGCTTTGATATCGCAAAGATGGCCTCGGGTGACACGCACTCACTTGTCCTTGACAAAGAAGGCCGTGTCTTTGCGTTTGGTGACAATTCTTCTGGACAATTGGGCTTCGACTACAACGCGGAGGCCCCTTATGTCGACACCCCCTCCCTCTTACCAATCTCCAAGTACTACCAAGGCACGAATCAAGTCCCAAAAGTGACGTCCATCTCGGCAGGTGGACAGAACAGCTTCTTCACCGTCGACGCAACCCGTGTGGTCGGCCCGTCCGAGGAGCCTAGTGAAATCCGCACACTGGGCCGCGTCACAAGCGACACATGGTCTTGTGGCACGGGCATCAGAGGCGCACTGGGCAATGGCCGATGGACGCACATTCAAGACGGGTTGACCAAGATACCCGCGCTGAGTGGCCTCTTTGAATACGATGAACGTAAAAAGTCCGTGATCCCTATTCGGATGGCTCAGATAAGTGTAGGAGCGACGCATGTCTCGGCGGTCATGGACAACGTGACGTACCTCGACGCCAGTGAGAAAAGCAGCGAGAACGACACGAACTGGGGCGCCGACGTGCTGTGGTGGGGTGGCAACGAGTTCTACCAACTCGGCACGGGCAAGAGGAACAACGTCCCCAACCCGATGTACATCAAGCCACTAGACGCCGCCGCAGAGGCTGAAGCCGGGCGCAAGGAAGAGCACCGGTTTCATCTCACGCCGAAACATACTGTCAAGGTCAAGGGGCGAAAAGTACAACTGGAACAGCGTGTTGAATGTGGGAGGAATGTTACCGCCGTTTACAGCGGTGTATGAGTTGACGGCGGACCGACAGCATTTCTGTTCTCGCCGTGCATGTTAGTCTTAAGTTTCAGCAGGCAAGCCACCTCGTTCAGGAGGTGTTGTGACTTTTTTTATGTTACTGCAAAGCATTCTGTCCTGGAACTTTTCTTGACTTGACATTGGAAGCCACATTGCAGCGTAATATCAACAGGTCAATGCTCTTCGCTTCCCTGTACTATATACCAATATGAATTCTTCCTTCACGCGTCGACGTATTTGGATTTCATTTCTCCCCGAGGCTGTGATTTTCAAAGACATGCAGCGAGCAGTCATCGGACGGTCACTCGAAAAGTGTCGTCCTGGGATAGTTAGGCCTACGTTGAACACCGAAACTAAGGCTGAAATTGAAAGTCATAATGTACATCATTTCCTTCGTTCTGTGAGCATGAATAGAACCATGCCAGTCTAATGGTATGACAACTATCGAATGGCTGACTGTGGTCATCCGACGCTGGGTTCAATGCTCATCTTCAAAAAACAATAACGACTCATCGAGGAAGGGAAAAAAATCATTACTTTGTCTTCTTGTTTCATCCAGTGCCATGTTTACATCAAATCCATCAAGTCAGCTTTGTTCGACTCCAGACGCCTTGCTGAGATTCAAGAAACAACATCGGGTCTAATGAACCATGACTTCAGGGTGAGAGTCGGCCGACTTCTGTTCACCGTTTGTGTCGTTGGCAGCAGGGGCCTTATCCTCACCGTCAGCCATTTCCGTGTCTTCGGCCTCGGCGCCTTCCTCGTCTTCCTCGTCGTCCTCGGATTCGCTGCTCTCTTCTTCGAGATCCTCGCTGCCGGCTTCGCTCTCCTCGTCTTCTTCCTTTTCTTTCGTCTCGACCGTCTCTTGATCACCGTCTTTTTGTGTGTCTTGTGCGGCGGTCTCAGTCTCCTCGAGCTCTTTCTCTAGTGCGGCTTGCATCTCCGCCTCTTCTGCACCGTACGCTGTTCCATCGTCGTCGAGGGTGTCGGCCTCGGGTTGATCTGGTGGGTATTCAGCAGGTGCTGATTCTTCAGAATCCCTAAAAGAAAAGTTGTGTTAGTTCGGGGGGGAATTGAGTTGGGTCTCAATATGGTCCTCACCATTTGATCGCGAATCGAGTCACTCTAGGTTTCTCCGCCAAAATGTTCCGTCGCACACGCTCTATGATGGGCTTCGCGGGCGGGTCGTTGTTCAACTCTTCACTGTCGTACTCGTTGTTGACGTAGTAGCCAACACGGACAAACTCTCGACCATCGTAGGAGCAGGTGAGAAGAATGACTGTGACACCAATAATTTCTGACGAGGGTAGACGTGTGAGATTTGGTGGATCGGCTTCGAAGATGAACTTGTTCACGCCGATGGGGATTGGTCCAACGAGAAGTGAGTCGAGTTCTTGATCATGTTCTGCAGATGTTGCAGAGCCGACATAGGTGAGTTTCCATTCTAGATCTGAGTCGCTAGGGTCAGTGATTGTGTGCTTCAGGGTCGTCATGAAGAGTCTGTACCTTCTCGAAGTTGCTCAAGGCACTCAAATGTGATCTCGAATTCATATGGAGCGGTAAACGGTGCAGGGTTATTCATGATCTTGACGCCCAAAAGCGAGACCACAGACATCTTTGCGAGAAGTGTGATGTGGATAGGGCAGTGGCGCTCAAAGTTGAAGAGATAGAATCAGGGTCCAAGATTTTACACAGGAGATTGTACAATGTAGAGTCAAAATGTGTGGTATCGGTGGTTTTTGGAGGGCGCTTGGAAACTTGAAGACGCATTCAATCAACCGTCGCGACCATCGAATAGGTCGCGTTTTAGCGCGTACTTTAGCAACCAATAGTGTAGTTTATACGGTGGATCATGTCCTCAACGGCTGTGGCCCTTTCTTTTTGCCGTCGATGATTTCACATCGATTTGACAAAACAATCAACTCGAACACCTTGCTCTACCCATAATCCTCGGAACGAATCTCTTTGTGTCTCTCCAAACAAATAAAAAGTCATGGTCTTCCTGTTTCATATTGCCACATAGCCCTTGGGGATATCTCTGGTCAGCCTTCCCACGTCGCGATCAAATTCGACACTGACATTCGCAGATCTTGCTTTCTTTATTGCCTCCTTTCGATTCTCACCCCACTGTCTAATATCAATTCTAACATCCTCATGGCGGATTCTTCAGACCAGGAGCATCTGTCACCATCTGCGACGGTGGAGCAGGCTGGCCTTGGTAGTGCTATCGTCGGCGCAGCCGAAGCAGAATCAACTGTACAAGCATCTTCATCAGAACAAATTCCTGTCGATAATCTTTCTGATCCAATACTATCTCCGACTCAGTCTTCCATTCACCCTCTTCCCATGAAATCTGTCAGCCAAGTTTCCTCGCAAGCCGCGACGCCAAAAATGGCAGAGTCCATGACTCCCGTACCTCCGCAGGCGCAATCCAAACCTCGGATTGTGGGTGGGTTTGAAGTGGATGATGACGAAGAAGAAGGTGAAGAGGCGGAGCAGGATGATGAAGATGATGCAGATGTCTATGATCCAGCCGTTGGTTTGGATTTCGATGCACCGACTCCTGCTGCTGATACTGCTGTCCCTTCGAATCCCCTTGATAGAAGTTCCCAGTCCCCAGAACAAGAAAATGGAATCACTCCTGCTCCTGTCCAGGCCGCTGGTAGTCTCACTGACATTTCTTCTTCCACTCTCCCCCCAAGCGGTGATGCGCCTCGTGCTGCAACTGCTACACCTGCTCAGACTGTTCCTGCCACTCAAGCTCCAGTTCAACCTTCTCCACCCCGTTCTCATGTGAATGGTACCGTCAGTGCAGCTTTACCCAAGTCTCGACTAGCTCATGATGTGATTGGCATTCTCGAGGATCGCATCAAAGACGACCCGCGAGGAGACACAGCTGCATATCTCGAACTGATTGATGAACTAAAGAGTCGAAACAAGCAAGACGATGTCAGACGCATCTACGAGCAGTACCTAACAGTGTTTCCCCTAGCTGTATGTTGTGATCCCTAATTTTGTTGCCCTTCACGACTGACCATCTCTAGGCCGAACAATGGTGCGCTTATGTGAAATGGGAGGAAGAACACGATCGGCTTCGTGCAATGGAGACGCTTTTCAACCGATCTCTCCTTGAAGTTCTTGACGTGCAACTTTGGACGTTATACATCAATTACATCCGCAGGCGTAACAGTATGCAATCCGGCGATGTGACCAGGTCCTACAACATCATCAACGAGTCATTCAGTTTTGCTCTCAAGACCATCGGCATGGACATGAGCTCTGGGCCCCTGTGGCAGGATTATATCACCTTCTTGAAGAGTGGACCTGGCACGATTGGAGGTACTGGTTGGCAAGACGCAGCAAAAGTCGACACGCTGCGAGAAGCATACCAAAAAGCAATTGCGGTACCTACAGCCGCGACGACAGTCCTCTGGAAGGAATACGACGCTTTTGAGACGGGGCTTAGCAAGATCAATGTAGGTTAAAGCCGTCCCCATCATATCTGTGTGCTAAGTGATTCTAGGGTCGAAAATATCTACAAGAAAAATCTCCAGTGTACATGACAGCACGTACTGCCTACACCCAACTACAAAATTTGACCAAAGACCTTAAGCGGACCTCCAGACCACGTTTACCGCCGGCAGCGGGGTATGATGGTCATGCCGAATATCTTCATCAAGTTCACGTATGGAAACAATGGGTCCAGTGGGAAAAGGAAGATAATCTCGTGATCAAAGACGAGGATCTTGCTCTGTACAAAAATCGAATTTTGTTTACCTTCAAGCAAGCGTTGATGGCTTTGCAATTCTGGCCAGAGATGTGGTATGATGCCGTGGAGTTCTGCTTCTCGAATGGACTAGAAAACGACGGCATCAAACTTCTGAACCAGGGCATTGCCGCCAATGTTGAATCACCACTCCTCGCCTTCAAGCTCGCAGATCGGGTCGAATCCTCGACACAGAACGACGAAGGGGCAGATCCAGGGGCCAAGGAAAGAATGAAAAAAATCCGTGAACCCTATGACAAAGTTTTGGATGCGCTTTACGACTTGATCAAGAAGGTTGCCTCTCGAGAAGCCATTGAGATCCAGAGAATAGAAGCCGCGGCTGCGACAAACGGCGAGGCTAATGGAGGGGAAGAGGATGAAATTAATGCTGCCAATGTCACGGCGAGGAAAGCGGTCGTTGACGGTCAGATTGAGCTTATCAGAAAAAGCGCCCACGCGCAGATAGACATGTTGAGTCGTACCATCTCACACGTCTGGATTGCTCTTATGCGTGCGACCAGGAGAGTTCAAGGAAAAGGCTTGCCCGGCGAAAAAGGTCCTAGTGGGTTCCGAATCGTCTTTGGCGAGGCGCGAAAACGGGGCAAATTGACCAGCGAATTCTACGTTGAGTCGGCGCGCATCGAATGGCAGTGCTATCGCGATCCCGCTGGTACCAAGATCCTTGATCGCGGCATGAAGCTTTTCCCGGAGGATGACTATCTGCCTCTGCAATATGTCAAGCATCTCTTTGAGATCAACGATGTAACAAATGCCAGGGCGGTGTTTGAAACCACGGTCAAACGTTTACTTGCTCACGACGACGCAGAATACACGGCCAAAGCAAAGCCGTTGTTCGCTTATCTGCACGACTATGAATCCAAATACGGCGAATTGGCTCAAGTTCAATCACTGGAGGAGAGAATGAGGAAACTATTCCCTGAAGACCCCGACTTGAAGTTGTTCTCCAGCCGCTACAGCACAACCACCTTCGACACCATCAGCGTCCATCCCGTTATATCTCCCACCCAAACCCAAGAAGCCCAGACTTCTGTGGTGAATTCCATCGAAGTACCCGATGTAGTCAACTCTCCGATCCAGAAGGTTATCGACTCGATAACCACGAATTCTCCTAAACGGCCATACCCGGATGATTTCGAGGACGCTGGCCCGCGCAAGATGGCACGGGGCGAGTCACCTTTGAAGGGTGCGGCTGGTCGTCGTATCAACCAACAGCAGCAACGTCAGACGAACCCTCCGGCCGGTTTGGCAGCGTTCCCTGTTCCTCCCCCGCTGCCACCACAAATCACGTACCTACTCAGCGTGCTCCCCAAAGCCTCAACGTATGTAGACGCTCGGCTGGACGCGACAAAAATGGTGGAACTGATCCGCGACATCCATTTGCCTCCTCCGGGGGCAGTGACTGGTCAACATCCTGCCCCAGCAGCTGTTGCAGCAGCTGGCTGGCCGTCATATCCACAACATCAGCCTTCACCAATGCCACCGCAAGGCTTCATGCCCACACCGGGAGCTTCACAGGCACCATATGGAAGTGGTGAGTGGACCCTACCACGTTTCTTGCATCTGTAATGTGCTGATTGTACTCTAGCTCCATTCCGGTATCCCTGATCTCGAGCGGTGGCGAGAGTGTACTATGACGACGAACGTTTTAAGAGGGAGGCTTTTCAGCCTAATCTATGACGAACCCTGGTGGGAGCCAAGGATGAGTTGTGAGCTTGACAGACGCCTGCTACTATACTCCGTACACTAAATCCTAAGAATAATACCAAAAGTGTAATTCTTCCATTTTTCGGGTGCCTGGCTCGTGATGGGCCATGAAAGTACTGTAATACTCCATACATATTAATAGTACTGTATTGACATCTACTCCGTACTCCGTACTCCGTAGGTACTTTCGTATCTGCCCCACGCAAACTCTCTCATGACGGGCGAATAAGTCAGCGGCAGCCATTGAGTAGTTGCCGGGCCAATGACACTGGCCAGCCTCTCGCAATCTGCCACGACTGTTTCGCCCTAAAAATTGGTCCAAGGGTCGCGTGTTCGATTGAAAATTCCAATGTCCTTTCAGCCTCACCGCCCGATTTTCCCCCTCTGCTGATGGCATCTCGCGGGGTAGAGAACGTGAGATCATGTTGAAGGAGGAAATCCATACTGCATCCTTTCTCTTTTAACATACACCCATCCGTGGTGGCTCCGTCGTCCAAGTAGAGTAGGGAGAAGGGAGAGAGCGTCGCAAGGGGTGGGAACCGTGTTGTATCTGTCACAGTCGTTGTTGTATGATCCCTCTATCCGTCGCAATCAGTACCTATATGAACTGATCAATATCGCGGGCATTCTGGCTGATACATCACCGCAATTCGAGATCGAAACAGCGCAGTCAAAAATAGTGATGCAGCGACAGGGTACCTACCTAGCTAGATACGTGTTCATGGTCATAAGTGGCAGCTGCGCTCAACCATCCACCATCAATTGAACAAGGCGCTTGCCAGTCCCAACGATTGAGGGTAGGTACGTTGGCAGCAAACATATTGCATCTTGTCCCCTCTTCATCTCTCATCACTCTCTTCCTCCTTCACTCTCAAATCTTCTCTTTACATCTCAGTCATTATTTTCCTCATCTCCATTTCCTTCGTCTCCGTAATCTCAGTCAGTCCATCCCTGCCTCTTGGGCAGTTCTCTTAGTTCCTCCCTCACATTGAGTCTGCAGTCCTCTGGAACACCAGTCAGTTCGCTCTCACACAAAGCCCTTGATCACTCTCACTTTGTCCTTTCTCAACGCTCTTTCTTGACCTCACAACGACAACAAACACGCGTTCACATATCAACAATCCTCACTGCCCTTGCTCCTTTCAACTATTTATACATGCCTCCTTCCTTCCTTTCCTCCTCCCCTTCTTCCACATCCTCTTCCATCCAACACCTCAGTCCTCTTCTTTGCTTCCTTCATCAAGCCACCAACATCATCTAACTTTGCAATAGTTGACTCCTCCATCCTCATTTCCTTTCACCAACCATGAGCGGCGCGGCGCGAAAGAGAGGCGCTGGTAGGGCCACTAGAGGCGTTCCCTCCAGTGAAACCAGCTCTCGCCGTGGCGATCGTTCGGGCCAAGGTGGTTTCGCAGGCGGTTTCGATGGTCCGGCCAGTCGAGGCTCAGCATCAAACATCGGCTCAGGACACGGGACTTCACCTAACGCACCCCAAGGTGGATCAGTCCCTCAAAATCCACCGACTGCTAGTCGTCGAAGCAGCCAATCTGGCAGTGGAGCGGCTCCAAATCAACCGGCTGCTCCTCTCGGTGACCCAGCGCGAAACAAACAGCCTCGTTACACCGATCAGCTTCGCAACGTTGACTTTCCCCCGTCCTTCTACAATATTGATCAGGAGGTACGTGAAGATTGCCCCTTCAATGTTCCTCTTCCACTGCCCTTGTTCGCGCTGCTTTCACAACAATGCACGTCTTTGTCTGGGTTTCACACACAGGATCATCTTCCCTATTGCCCTTCAGTCGCACCGACTATTGTTGTCGCAGCCATTCACCCCCGATCTTGACCAACTTCCATCCTTGCTCCACTTGCTGCACTACACTTATTCCCAAGACCCATTGAGCAGTGCATCACTGTCTCTCGTGCGAATGGTGTTCTCAATATCGATGCAAGTCATGTCTCACCCACTGCTTCATCGTCTTCACCCGATGGTGGCAGCGACCAGTTCTCGCATACTTAAGGGGCCCTTTTCCTTCTTTTCTGCCCTTCTTTCCCCTCCACCCAAAATACCCAGTCATCAGATTCCAAGTATCAGCCTCCATCATGTCCACCCGTATCAGTGTGCCATACTTCAGGAACATCTCTGCACCGGGTACTGACTATGACGAACAGTACGCGCTGCCCACGGACTTCGCTAAACGTCCTGGTTTCAATACTTCAGGCAAGGCGGTTCAATTAGCCTTGAACGCGTACCAAGTGGCACAATACCCGACTGCAAAGGTCTATCAGTACGATGTTACGATCGGCAATGGTCTGGAGAAACGTATTGTTCAGCGGAAGATCTGGGATTCGCAAGCTCGGAAGAATGCCACCGGTCCTCCCATGTTGTACGATGGTAATCGTCTTGCTTGGTCTCTCCGTGAGCACAGTGAGATCCGCCTGATGATCGACCTTGACGTCGAGGCGGGTCGTCCGGCCTCCAGAGAGGGACGAAACGCTTTCCGCTTGCATATCAAGAAGACTCGTGAGGTGGACATCAGCCTCATCCAGCAATATCTAGCCGGACGCATCCAGTACGGACAAGAGGTTGCGGAATGCGTCAATTTCATGGATCACCTTCTCCGTGAAGGTCCCAATTCCAATCCTCAATTTCTCACTGTTCGTCGATCACTCTTCAAGCGTCAGGGCCAGCGTTCCGATCTCGGTGGTAGCGTTGAAGTGTGGCGTGGGGTTTATCAGTCAATGCGTATGGCCGAAGGGCAGAAGCTCATCATCAACCTAGACGTTGCCAATACTTGCTTCTGGAAGCCAGGTTCCCTTCTGGCCACAATCATCACGAGATGGGGCATGCAGACTCCTGCGGTGGTAGCGGCTAAGTTGGGAACCCGTGGCAATGGATCGTCAGAGGAAAGTTATGACCACGCCACGGTTCGAAAGGGACTCAAGGGCGTGATGGTCGTCGCTCAGTACCCGGGCAACCCGTTCCCGAACAAGGAATGGAAAATTCACACTATTTCCACGAGCAACGCCCATCAGGAGCAACTTGAGTGGAAGGACCCAGTTACCAAGAGACCTACCGGTGAGAATTTGTCTGTTGCTCAGTATTTCCAACGCAAATACAATGTCGCGCTACAGTACCCCGATCTACCCTTGGTAGAGATGACGAAGAAGGGTGTCAAATACCCCATGGAACTCCTTGTGGTCCTTCCCGGCTCACGCTACCTGACCAAACTGGACGAGATCCAAACTGCAAACATGATCAAGTTTGCAGTCAGCCCCCCTCACGTTCGTCTTCAGGCCATCAATGAAGGCAAGTCCTGGCTCAACTGGGATGGAGATTCTTATTTGAAGAATTACGGTCTACGCATCAATCCAAACCCGATCAAAACCAATGCCCGAGTTCTGCCGGCTCCAGGTGTGAAATTTGGCAACAAAGTTCAACAGCCGGGCACGAAAGGTCGATGGGACCTTCGTGGTTGCAAATTCCTCCACCGTAACCCTCAGGAACTTACCTCTTGGGGCATCGGTTTCTTTCCAGGACGTCTCAAACCAGACAAGCCAGCTCTCAACAAGTTTGCCCTTGACTTTACGCGGACTTATCGTGAACATGGTGGTCAGGTTGCGAACCACCCTCCGGTCCTGATGGCACTGAAGGCAGACGTCGGTGAGGCCGTCAATGATCTGTACCAAGCCACCGGCAACCATTTTCAGCGTCGCCCCCAATTGCTGATATTCCTTCTCCAAGATCGGCAGGCGTTTCACTACCTGCGTATCAAGAAGTCGATGGATTGCCGCTTTGGAATCGTCAGTCAATGCATGCAGCTCCAGCAGGTCTTGAAAGGAAACCCGCAGTACTACTCCAATGTACTGATGAAGGTCAATGCTAAGCTCGGCGGTTCTACTGCTCAGGCAGTGTCACATCCTTCCTCGGGGTTCAAAGGTTTCAATAAGCCCACCATGATCATCGGTGCTGATGTGTCTCATGCTTCCCCTGGAAGTGAGCAGGCCTCGATGGCTGCCATCACTGTCTCCTTTGACAGATTCGCAGGCCGATATGCTGCTGCATGCCAGACCAACGGCCGTCGTGTTGAGATGATTACCGAAAACAATTGGAAGAGCATGCTCAAACCTCTTGCGACTCAGTGGATGAGCCAAGTCGGCGGTGGAGTCATTCCATCGCAAGTCTACTACATTCGCGACGGTGTTTCTGAAGGTCAATTCATTCAGGTGATGAGATCAGAAGTCCCGCACATCAGATCGGTCTTGTCGGAGTGCAATAACAACAAGCCTTGGAATGGCAAACTCACTGTCGTTATTGCCGGTAAGCGTCACCACGTTCGAGCCTTTCCCGGAAAGGACGCAGGTGATCAGAAGGGCAATCCGCTACCTGGTTGCTTGATCGAGCGAGATGTTACAAGTCCGTATGAATTCGACTTCTATCTCTACTCTCACACCGCCTTGCAGGGTACTTCCCGCCCGACACATTACAGCATCATCTACGACGATGCCAATCATACGCCGAATGCCCTTCAGAACATGCTCTACGAACATTGTTACCAGTACATGCGCAGCACCACATCTGTGAGCTTACATCCAGCGGCCTACTACGCTCATCTTGCGTCCAATCGTGCCAAAGCTCACGAGGATGTTCCAGCCCACCGAGGACCCCAGGGTGGTGCAGGCTTCAAGATGAAAACCCCTAGTGGATCGTCTCAACCATCAGAGTCGGAAGTTGCTCCACTCATGCCCCTGTTCTCGGGTGCCGGTTCTTCAATCCTGTGGTCCATGTGGTACATCTAGCCATCTGACAATTTCGGAGGGATTGCGGCACTGCGCGACACCTCTTGATCGACTTGACGCCATGGTCTAGAAAGCAGCTTGGATGCCACGTTTGAGCAGTTGAAGTCTCTGCTCCCAGAACAAAAGGCGAGGTCATACTCAACTGGCCAATGGATTCCCTCTTTTCAGCGTGTGTTTTTTTGTTACAGAAAATGGAAACTCCCCAAAAAAAAGCACAATCCAGATGGAGTGGACTCTTCCATGCTTCGGGTGGTTTAAGAGATCTGCTCTCTAGGATTGTCAACCTTCCTACAGCATCGACTCTCTTCGTGAAGTCAGCTGGCTGGTTGGTCTCAGTTTAGTTTAGTTTAGCCATCACATCACAAATCAATCAAAAATGATTGACCCAAACTGTCGACTCCTTTTATGTCTCGTGATAATCGTACGTGCCCATGTTTGAATTTCCTTTTGATTGTGCTTCGTGTGTTGCCCGGCTGAAGATACAAAAACTATGCCCTTTGCCATGATATCTGCCCCCCGTACCTAGAGTCGGTCCTGCTCCAGGCCGCCGTGTCTTTGAAGGAGGATGTATATACATACTCGGTATCGCTCCGGCCATCATGCTCGGCCGAGGCATCGGGCAAGAGGGACGATGGACACCAAAAAAAAACATGGGCTTGATCCCTACATCTTGCATTTGTCTTCCCTTGCTGTCGATTACATTCGTGGGGGGAGAAGAAAAAGGCCCCTCTTCGATCCTTGCCTTTGTCGCACGGGGCGTCGATTCAAGTGCCGGCCCACGGAGCAAGCCGAAAAATCCACCTTGGGTGGTGGTATTGATACAGTATAGATTTGGGAAGGGGATCCCAATCGTCGAGCGAGCGGGAGAAAGAACGGGCAAAGGTGATCTTGGATATGTATGACATACTCTTGTGGGAATCAAAAATGATCAAGCCAGCCAGAGAGCTTTTTCATACCCACCTCAAGACGTTCGAACCCTTTTGTCTTTTTTTGGGGGGGGGGTCTTGCCTCTTTCTTTTTTTTCTTTTTCTTTCCTTGGACAAGTAATAAAAAAGAAAAAAAGGTCTCACACACACATCATCACCATCATCATATTATCGATACATTACATACATGGAGAGAGTGAGCGTGTGAAACAGTCCACAAGTAGGAAAAGGGCATCCTGGACAGAGCGTCTCTCTCTCTCCCCCCCTCTCTGCAGGCCACTTCCAAGGGTTTCCGTAATAAACACAAACATTTCACTTTTCATATTCGTCCACAAGACCAATCGCCTGTGGCCCCCTTTCCCGCTTCAAAATCGAGGGAGTCCACACAAAACGGAAGGGGAAAGAAAAGAGAGACGTCTCAAGAATGTGTCTGTTTTTCATTCCTTGGGATGAGATGAATGAAGAAAAGGAGTAAAAAGGAAAACGTCTTCATTCCCATTACAACAAAACTACTTCTCTCACATGACGACACATTCCCCGTCACTTTGTCTGTTGACGTTCGACCGTGAAACTCGTGTCTTTTGCATCTTTTGACCTCGTTTCAATTCCTCGAGGCGTTCCCGGGCTTTTGGGAAATTTTGAGCTAAAGATTGACAGGAAGGTTAGTTTCAATACCAACAGGACAGAAAAAGACGGAAGAGGGGTAATGACGAAAAAACACCACTCACATGCTGCTCTGTAATACCACCTCTTGGCCTCCTCGACATCAACTCCCGTCCCGATGCCGACCTCGTTGAAATAACCCATTGCGTATTCGGCCTTTGCGAGATTGGAACTAGCGGCCTTTCGAGCCCAGAGAAACGCCTCGGTGTCGCTCTGAACCAAAAGCGGTTCGCTGCCAGTGAGGTACCACCCACTCAGGGCGAGCTCGGATTGGTGTTCACCCTGGGCCGCGGCGCGCGTGTACCAGGCTATGCTCTGCCGCGCGTCGATGGGACAGCCGAGCAAGCCGTACTCAAACGCCGACCCAAGTCGGAACTGGGAATACTTGTAGCCCAACTCGGCGGCCTGCTGGAACAGTTGGAATGCGTACCGCTCATCGCGGATGATGCTGTCGTTCCCAGACGCAGACTCATAGAGGAGACCCAGTTCGTGCAACGCGTGCGGGTTGTCTTTGTCGGCCCGTTCGGCGGCACGTTTGAGCCACGACACAGCTTCACGTGGACTCTTCGGTTGTCCCAGCAGGCCTTTGAGCTGGATCATGCCCATTTTGTACATGGCGGGCGTGTCGCCCAGCGTGGCGGCGCGCTTGTACCATTGAATCGCTTTCAGGGGGTCGCGGCGCGTACCACCACCTTCTTCGGAGCCCAGTTCGCAACACACGGCGACACGGTAGGCACTTTGCGCATGATTGAGTTTGGCGGCCGATTGATAGAGATGGAAAGCTTCTTTTGGATCAACTGGAAGTCCCAAGAGACCTTGGCCATGACAGTCGGCGAGGTAGAACATGGCGTCGGGATAACTGGCCGCGACAAGTCTCTTGATCAATTTGTGCGCGTCGAAAATGTATTTTTCTCGGTTCTTTTGAGTTTGTTTGGCATCAGCCGCACCACCTTCGTCCGCCAGCACTCTAGCAGCCTCAACTTCTTTCTTTGCAAGTTTCAAACCGACGGCATAGTTGGCTGGATTTTTGCTGTATTCTACACGAAGGCTGTTGAGCTCTTGAAGAGTTACAGGGGGCGTATCGCTACGGCCAGTTGCACTATCTCGCTTTTGTACAGGGGCTGATTGTGCTTGTGCCATTGCTGGTGGAGCAGGTTGGACTTGCGGTTGATATCCATTTCCACTTCCTCTAACTGGCTCGGGGTGAGCTGGGAGAGCGTCTGGGTTGGTATTGAGGTTGACACTCGAATCGCCATAGTGTCTGACTGGAACCGGATGTGCAGACGAGGTCGAAGGTCGAGGAGGACCAGGGTTATAATTGTCCTGGGATGGTTTCCTGGGCGGTGGACCACCCGAGTAATTTTCCTGAGACATACCTCGTGGGGTAGGTTGTTGCTGTCCATAGGGTTGTCTCTGCTGTTGACTTGGACTTGGACTATAGCCCTGGTTGTACTGGTTGGGGACAGGTGCCGAAGGAGCCCTGAATTGGTCAGAGTAGCTTCGGTCGTATGGTGCAACCATATCAGGCTGCGGCGGTGGCCGTTGGGCATTACTCGTGTGGGGACGTGCAGGGTATTGGTCCTGACTGAATGATCGATACGGAGGAGCATTGTTTGGGATGGGTGGCAGATCCCCTGTAGGTGGCGGTTTCATGTTGTTCCTGCTTGCTGATCGAGGAGGATACTGTGCTTGCGGACGCTGAGTGCCCTCATAGCCCCCTGGTCCAGGCCTGGGACCATCATTGTAACCATTTTGATATGTTGCAGGAGATGGGCGATCGACCGATCCAGTGTTTCTGCTTGGCGGCAGATCAAAAGCAAAGTCCGCGAGAGGAGAACTGTTGTTGTTGTGTTTCAACGGTGGTGATGGGATGATGTCGGCAGTATCGACTGGGGGAGGGAACGATCCGGGAACTTGGTAGGTTGGCTTGCGGTAAACTTGCTGGTCAAAAGGTGCTTGCCCAGTGCTAATATGGTCTTCGGGTTTTTCATTAGCATTTGTGGGTATAGCATCAAAGTTTGGCATTTCTTGACTCCTTGTCTTGTTTGGCCCAGCAGTGTTGGGCACTCCTCTATAGCTGTTCGGGTCGAAGCCCTCGGTACGGGGCGGACGAACTGGTTGACGCTGTTGCGGCTGCGGTGGCGGCTCTACAGGTGATTCGTCGGCTCTCGAAGAGGGAACATAATCTTGTGCATATCCTTCGTCTCGAAGATACTCATTGCGGGAAGCATCTTGTGGAGGGAGCTGATTCATGTGCGCTCCATACTCTCCTGGAGCGCCATATCTGTCCATTCCACCAAAAGGCCCGGTTTGCGCGTATTCGCGGTTGTTCGGGGGTGGAGGTCCTCGTGGATCTTGCCGTGGTACACGTCGAGGCGAAGGAGGAACATTTTCCTGCGATCGATGTGGTGGTCTGTTGAGGTCCATAGAGTCCTGTCTCTGGGCTACCCCGTAATCTTGAAGCGGTGGAGGGCGAGATACATCCTGTGGACGCCTGTCCCTTGATGGATTCGGCTCTTGCGGGTGATATCTCATCTCCTGAGGAGGCATCTGATGGTCCATCGGAGGTGGCATGGGTCGCTCCATGCTCGGTCTGCCACCATGTGAAGTATTAGACCTGTGTTCATCCCTCTTGCGGTGTCCATGCGACGTGTTTGGGCGTGCTTCTCGACTGTCTGGTCTCTCGTTGAGGCTCAAACCTTTCAACTCAGCATCCAGACTGCTGTGCCTCTGTCTCTCAACCGGCTTCTTTTTTTGCGGCCAAGCGCCAAAAGGATTGTCCCAGGCTAGGTTCTTCGGCGACGTCGGTTCGGCTAGAATGCGTTCTCGCGCTATCTCCTGTCAGCATTTTGTCCATGAGCGGGATGATCCGTCATACTCTTCTGTCTTTTTTGTGGTGTAGATGGACCAGATCTTGCTTCCCGCGACGGTCTCTGTCCGCCTGAAGAATGATTGTGATACTCTGGCTGCGGCCTGCTTGGTGCATTTGTACGGTAACGTTCGTCGTATTGGTATGTGCGACCTGAGGACGGGGCTTGCTCGGGATAAGGGTCGCGCTGCGGCGGAGGTGGTTGTGAGTATCCGTTTCCGTTGTCGTAATAAGGCGGATCTTGGAAACCACTCGGTTGATATTGATCCTGGACTTGGCCTTGCCAATGTCCATTTCGACCGTAATTCGTTGGAGGCTGCTGCACATGACCATAGCCGTCGTCGTACCCGTTGCGATCTTGAGGATAGTCATTGTACTGCTGATACCCCTGGTTGTATGATGTTCCCTGGCTGCGCCCATTCTCTTGCCATTGTCTCTGGTCATTCCTACGATCATACTGGTAAGGCTGCTGCACCTGGGTTGGACCTTGTTGCCATTGCTGGCGATATTGGTTGCTCGCCATTGTCGCAAGCTGACGGAGATCAGTCTTGGAACCGGCCGAGCCGACGATGCGCGTGTTGAATCTTGGAGGACGGCGACGGCTTGCGGCAGAATGCGCAAAACAAAGAAAACTGCCGATGAAGCGAAGCTGGTTTTCAAGTTGAGGTCAACGAAGGCCCTTTGTTCTTTTGGGCTGGTCCGGTGGAATCGAAGAGCGCGAAACAATGCCTTGCAACGCAACCAGGCGTAGAGCAGTTCAAGAAAGAATTGTTGAAAGGACCGAACGGAAAAACAAAAAAAAAGAAGTGAACCAACTGTCCCACGATGACGAGTTGTCACAACAAAGAGCAGGTGTACGATGGTTATGCTCGTGTGTGTGGTGGGCAAAGTCAATGCACAGCAGTGGGCGGGAGGTGGTCGAAGCGTATGTGCAAGTACGGAGCACGAGTCCCTAAGGCCGTGGCGAGGCTGATGCTAAGTTCCAGGTACGGAGCATTCTTATGGGGACTCGTATGGAGGGTCTACTACTGTACGGACTCAATCCAGGCCACTCATAGACTCCTTACAAGTATGATTACTCCGTTGTCTACACAGGCTAATGCGATCGATCCCGGCACTCGCTTGAAAGCCTGTAAGGAGCTCGTCTTAATTACTCCATACATGGGTACGGATACTTATTCAGTAGGGCAAGGACGCCGAAGGACCAGTCTAGAGAGACATTAATCTCTGATAGTCTAGTTCTGTCATTTAATTAGCAATTTCAAAAGACATGTTTTTTTAAGAGCGTCTAAGTAGGTGACGCCTAATAGAGCCTAAAAAATGTTCTCTCTGCTAAAGCTTTAGGTATGGCCGTAGCTACTAGTCTACTCAGTCTGGGGTTTCATCCCCCTTATTTCTTTGGTAGTCACTACAGGCCTTATTAGGTACTCTTTACCTAGAATGTCTAATAGTATAATGTCTTTTTAAACCGTCATAGGAATTATGGGACTAAGCTATTTCTGCACGCCTCCGTATCCATAGGTCCGATGGCAAGGTGACTCCGTAATGATTACGAGTACTGCGCACTGCGCAGTACTGTAGATATCGTCATGTAGCAAAGGTACGAGTACAGCTACTGAACATCTCTTTTCGAACATATTTTTCGGATACTTTGTACTCGTAACTCTTTAGTGTAGCCCTTATGAGTACGAGTGCTCCATAGCTTGGTGGCGGTTGATGGGCAGCCGACAGCCCACCGAGGCACTGGCTGCCAGGTACAGATCCTTGATTTGTTGCTTCTCGGGCACTGATCGCCCACTAACCTCTACCTACCCAAAGGCACCCAAAGGTGTTCCGGGTACGACTAGACTACGGGCCACTTACGTGGGGGGCGCACCAGGCCAACGTGGACTCTTTGACCTCCATCATGCCCAGAACAGCCACTGACCTACTCCCGCAGGACTGAAAGCTACACCACCTGTTTACCTGACAGCCGTTTTTGCCATGCCCTGCCACTCTCAAAAGATCAATGCCCTTCCACGCCGTCATCTTGACATGTCAGATGAACAGATTTATCGCTTATCGGTGGCCGAATGTATCGTACATGAGCACAGAGAACTACGTAACTCTCCTCGTGGACGAATTGTGGCTGGTGAGTTGAAGTATTCTGCACAAAGTATGTCTCAGCCACATTCGTACTGTACGGCCAGCCCGATTCAGTCTCGGCGGGATTGGCTGACGATCAGACAGTATGGATGATGTTTCAACCACCCAGCACCGAGTCAATCACAGCCTAACAAACGACATGTTGTTTCAACCACTTCAAGACGGATTCTCCTTTGCCGGTCTCAACTGTGATGATGATTACTCCGTACACTGCAATTCTCGACGACTCGTCCACATCTTTCACCCTTTTTTTGTTGCGCACAATATGACGTAGCTTCTATCGTCGTCCAGCCCTTCCACCGCGACAAGTCGGAAAGCATCCTCTTACCGTCGAACCGACAAGGCCCGCTTAAACCACCTGGGTGTTTCAATATCTGTTCCCTTGCTCTCTCCTCCTATCCAGCAGTCATGTAAAATTGGCAACTGAAATTTCAATGTCTCCAAACGGTTCACCCTGTGTCACCTCGAGCAAACCCCTGGTGACTAATGCGAGAACGTGGAGAAGGCCCTGAGCGCCAACAATATACGAATTCTGAGTCGGTGGAAGTAACTCTTCAAACGTGATTCCGTTCGACATCTCCGTACTCTCACCGACCTCCCCTTGATCACGTGGCTGCTCGTTGATCTTCGTCTTTACGAAACTGAGAAAATTGTTGGCTTCATTCTCCAAGGCCATCGCGATCCATGAACTCTGCTGCGCCGTCTGGGTATCGACATCAGCGGCCGGTCCGTACAGCTCAAAGTCCTCCACGTCGGTGCCGAGGCCAAGCTGCGCATCCAGGTCTGCGAACTCATCTTCAGTATTGCTGGTTAGAAGTGAAGGGCTGCCGATCCTAGACGCACCGGAGCCTCTTCCCAGCAAAGGGCTTGCAGAGGTGAGACGAGATCCGCGCCTTCCAAGTGCCGAAGGTGGACCGAGTTCCATACCGCCGGGTAGACCTCCCACGCTGGAGCTCAATCTCGCTACCAATCCGCTCCCCAAGGGCTGAGCAGAACTATGACGAGATGCGGAGACATTCCAGGGCATACCTGATGAGCGGTCGGGCAGCGAGGAAGGCGCTTGTCGACCGACTTCGCTCTCGGGGTTGAAGTTGTCGCTTGGGAACATTGGGACATCGTCGTCATCACCAAAGACGAAGCCGTCGCCCCCGACGTCGTGCCCACGAGCTACCCCTTCGTCGGAAGTTGTTCTGGCTCTGACTCGTCTCGCCTCTTCATCGTCCCCATCCTCATCGGTTTCGGAGCCGCTGCGCGATCTTTTGACACCGATGGGCACACCCTTGAGCAGGTCCCAGAGTGACTGACCGCTGAACATCGCAAGAGGGTGCGGTTCTCTGTCGGCACCAAAGCTGGTGGCAACATTGCCGATACCTTGTTCCATGACCCAGAATTCCGCCTTCTTCTTTGCTTCACGGTGTGACTTTTGATTTTGCTTTGCCTTGTATGCCTCATCCATGTTGGCGAGGTAGTTCTGGTTCCAGTTGCTCAGGTCTCGGTTGGTCAACTCTGTTCGCTGGTCTGGTCGAAGAGGCTTTACCTGACGCACACGTTGCTGCGGTGCCTCGGCCGTCTCTGATTGCTCCTGGTAGGACTCGGTGAGGGAAGTGCCATGTTCGCTTTGTTGTGCCTCTGTACCTGCACGCTGCGGTGTCACTGGAGCTCCAGCATTCTGGACTGCAGCCTCCGAATCTTCAAACATGATGATGTCCTCGTCAAAATGAATTTGATCGTCGGGCAATTGGACCCCAGGATAATTGTCGCCGCCAATACTCACGTTGCCCCCATGGGCAGCCCATGGATCCATGCCTGCCTCGTCTCCGTCCTGCAAGAGCGCGGACACGGCCGGATGGAGAAACCCGTCGTCACCAAGGTCAAAGACAGGGTTGTCGAGAACGAGTGGCTCATCTTCGAACAGAGAATAGTGCTCTTGGGACTTGCTCCCATTCCCGGCATGGAAACTTGTTCCTGGTCCTGAACCGAAACCCGAAACCCCTCCAGGCGTGCTGTAAGAATGTATGTCCAGGCCAGCTTCTTCCTCTTCTCCTCCGACTCTTTCACATTCGTCAAGTCCGTCCTCATCACTAATCTGTAGACTAGACTGGGTCGAAGGGAGGCTGCGAGTTGAGGCACCGCTAGAGGCCTCGGACGGAATGCCAAAGGCAGCCAGGTCGAAATTGAGGTCTATTTCTGGGAAATAGAAAGGATCTTCTCGAATGTTGAGTTGTTCTGGTCTGTGTTTCATGCAAAAAAAATCGCAAATGGCCATCCCCGTCAGTCTCCGGGTGTGTCTATTTGTCGTTTTGTTCCTCAAAGCAACACACACACACTCACCTCGTCTTGCTCACTTCCGGATCAATTTCCATCTCATTCGAAGCATACTCGATCCCTCTCATCTTATCCCTCAGGCTCGTGACATCGACCAAGACATAACCACACTGTTGTGAAAAGACTCGTGTCATTCCGAACCTGTCGTCCCAAAGGAAAAGAAGTTAATCATGGATAACTCTACAAAGAAAAATAAATCTCCTTTTCTTCCCCCTACGAGCCAAGTTTCCTCCATTTGGAGATGTGACTTACAGTAAGCTCCCCTGCAGGCGTAGTGCCATGGGCAACTCTGGCTCCGTGATGGTCTGGCATGCTCTTGGGACGTCGACGTCAAGGATCGCCCTACGTGTCACTTTCTTCAGGTTGGATTTGGCACCGAGTGTCGCCACCAGCCTTTTGAGAGAGAGAGAGAAGGGATTGTCAGCGTCAGGGGTAGCTTAGAAACGCGATAAACGCGAGAGAGACGCGATAGACAAAAAGAACGTACCATATTGTAGCTACTCCGTGTTGACGACTCGTCAGAACTAAAAAAAAGGAAGGGTGGTTGATTATCAGTATTGGGGCCTTCAACTCAATCTCTAGTCCACACACACAAACCCCCTCCCCTTTCGGGCTCACGTGAAGAAAACTAAAACCAACAAAGACAAAAACGTACTCTCGTGGCTGTAGAACATGGCGTCGCAATCACCACCCTGAGGTAGCCAAACAATGCCCCGCCCCTGGAGAAAAGTGTAGACTCTGTGGTGTCCTGCAGGAAGAGAGAGAGATGGAGAGGTAAGTGGTGATTTGGGAATGAGGACGGTATGGTGTTCTGGAAAAAAAGTCTGAAGAGGTCCCTTCTTTGTGGTGCAGAGTAAAGTGAAGTGAAGGCGGTCGGTCGAAAAACCAAAAAGGCAACAAAACGTTCAGTAAAGTAAAAATGTACCTTTGTGTAGGAGGAGTGCCTCATGTGCAACGGCATTGAAAGGACGAGATGGGGAACGCGACGAACTCGGACGCCAGACAAAAAAGTTGACTTGACTGTATCGTTAGTCGACTCTGGCGCTGGAATTCGAAAGAAAAACAGAGCCTCCAGAAAAGAAAAATAAACACCACATATCTCAATTGAAGCCATCGTCATCATTATCTCTTTTTTTCCCGTTGTCCAGAAACAATTCCCAAGAGCACACTGCGACACGGTGGCCACCATCTCTTTGATGCCCAGTCCTACCTACCTACAAACTCCACAACCCGACCGTGTTTACTGTAGAAAAATCCTTCGCATCAAGCCCAAGATCATCGAGATGTGGCGAACTCGTATCTTATAGCGTGTCCACCTAATTCTTGGTCTTTAAAACGCGGAATTTATATGAACTGGAACTTGCTTTTCTATCCCCCCTTTATCGCGTTTCCTAGACAAGTGCCGGGGAAGAGTGCGCTGTACACCCCGGCTAAAGATCAAAACGTCCATTCGCAAACCTGTAAGCTTTCCGAAACCCAGGGGCGCAGGAAGCGTATAGCACTTTCTCAGCGTATGAGGCGAGAAAACCCCAAGGCGACATAGGCATAGCCTATGTTGTTTTCCTTTACTCTGATGGGATACCTTCATACTCTCCATAGCCCAAGGCCAGATTCATGTTTTCTGCGATCCCATTATCAGTAAAAGCTCTCGTGACGGATACTAAAAGACTTACGAAGACATTGCGTCGCAGCACCCTTCAACAAATTATCGATGGTGACGCAAATGACCACTCTCTTCCCGCTCGAATGAACAGCGAAGCCACCAACTTCGACACCGTGGCGGTTAGCGATGTTCTTGACCAATGGAGCTTCACCGATGATCTTGAGCAGCTTCTCTCCGGCATAGCGTTCTTGGTACAAATTTCGGATATCTCTCGACTTCATCTCCTCTTTCAAGGGAATGTTGATTGTGTGGTGGATGCCCTGGAACCACACAGCAACATGAGGGATGAAAGCCACCGGAGTTCCCAACTGCGTCGAAATCTCGCGTTCGTGAATGTGGTCGGTCAGGGAGTAGGGAATGATGTTGTCTGTGAGATTCTGAACGTCGTTCTTTGGGCTTGGTTTCGTACCAGCACCAGAATAGCCAGAGACACCAAAGACCGTAGGCTGACCTCCGATGTATGGAACCAAAGGAGCAATTCCAATCTGAGCTGCCGTCGCGTAGCAACCAGGATTGGAAATTCTAGTGGCTTTGGCAATGGCAGCACGATCCACCAACTCGGGCAGACCATAAGTCCAGGCAGAGTCAAATCTGTAGTCGGCGCTCAAGTCTACGATAACACTGTTCTTACCGACACGGTCGATGGCATCCACGAACGGTTTACAGACACCATTGGGAAGAGCCATGACCCAGCAGTCGACGGCACCTTCTTCCTCCATCTTTTCGACGTCCTCCACGCTCAGATTCTCATAGATGATTTCTCTTTTATCATATCCCTTGAGCTTCTGTCCGGCCAGTTCTCGCGAAGAAACATGGCGCAGATCCATGTTGGGATGACGGTTCAGGAGATCGACAAGAGCCTTTCCGGTATAGCCTCGGGCTCCGATGAGGGCAACCCTTGACGGCTTGGGGTTGGAGCTGTTCTTCGCACCAAGAGGTGGGTTGGGGTTGGTAGTAGAAGCATAGGTGCGAACGGAGAGAGCGGGTCGTGTCACATAGCGTGCCTGTCGTGCAGAGCGCAAAGGATTCGCCTGTGTCGAAAATGTTCTCTTTTGTGCGAGCCCAGCCGATTGAGCTGCCTTGCTTGCCATTTGTGAAGCAGCTCGCGCAGCACGGACAAGTTTGGATTCGAGGTTAATGTCACCAAACATTTGTCGACCGTGCTTCGTAAATTCGACCATCAGATCCTTAACCTCGTCGCTGGTTTCTAGGCCGTACCAAAAGAGAACCTCGCCGTCCTTGGAAAGGCTACCGTCGGCCTTGTCAAAGAACCAAGTCAGGTTCTCATCATCTTCCTTCACGGTCCACATCAGCTTTGGGAAATCCTTCTTGATGGCAACAAAGATGTTATCGGCGACGTTCGTCAGCCAGCCATTCTTGGTAATGGTCAGCGTAGCCAGGTGAGCCAGAGTGGTTTCTCCGTTGGGTGGCAACACAATGCCAAAAGCTTCCATGGGTTCATCGAAGTACGCCTTGAATTCACGGTTGTGCAGGCCCTTAACATACTGATCAACGACAGCCTTGGCATCGAGGCCGGCGCGATCCCGAATGAGAACTTCTTTGAGCTTGTCGATATCCTCGAATTGGTCGATGGAGGTGTTGACATGGACTTTGTTACCTCTGCGGATCAAAGTACCGGCTCCCGAGTCAGTAAACAGTTCTTTCTGCAGATCGGCTGGGTGGATGATCGCCACACTGGAGGTTCGAGGCAAATCCATCAGGAGCTCTCTCATTTCCTTGATCTTCAGCCTCGTACCGTGTCGAACCCACCACTGCGTCATCAGATGGTCATACTCCTCGTCGAGATTTATTGCTGAAATCTTCTCCTTGGTGTCACCGTTAAACAGCCCACCCTTCTCAGACAGGTAGACGATCTTCAATGGCTGTAGTGCTCTGGCCAGTTCACCCGCCGCGACGTCAGCATTGACGTTCAAGACTTGACCGTCCTTGGATTCTGCCATCGAAGTCAGGATTGGCAAGCAGCCTGCCTGAATAGCGGCCTGAATAGGTCTCTTGTCAACATGGTTAATCTTCCCCACGAGGTTATATTTTTCCTTGTCCAGATAGTCGGCCGTGAAAACACCCGACGTGATCGGTCTGGCACGCACACCTAACCGCTCCAATTCCTCGACGAGGCGCAAGTTCTCTTCCAGGAAGAGCGCGCGTGCAATGCCCAAGGTTTTTGGGTCGGTCACCCGGATGCCATCTTCAAACTGGGGTTCCACACCGGAATCCTCCAAGATCTTGTTCAGCTGTGGGCCTGCGCCGTGGACGACCACCGGATAGAGACCAACGTGGTTCAAGAATGCAAGGGCGGAGGATAGTGTCTGGAGGTGTTCGGTCAAGATAGCTCCACCGACCTTAATAACGGCGAACTGCTGGGAAGAGACCGAGGTGAAGTGGGAAAGATATTGCTGCACTTCCCTCTTGGACCCAATGTTGCTCAGCAGCTGCACCACTGTAGACCTCGTAGACGGGTTGGCGGCAGAGGGAGACGAATAGGATCGTCGAGAGGTGATCGGGCAAGCGATCAGAGATCGGGAGGATCGAGCAAGACGTAGAGCTCGAGAGGATCGAGGACGGACAGCAGACGCCGCTGCAGCTCGGTTGGCTGCCCGCGCAGCAGCTGCACCTATCGCCGACATTGTTCTTCAGATCATGCGGCAGCCAGAAACAACTTCAACGGGTCGAAAGTCGACGTCGCTCTAGGGCTGCGGTTGGGATAAGTCGGCGGTCGAGGCGGAGAGGAGAGTATTTTTTTGAGCCAGAACAACAAGCAGGAAGAGGTCTACCACCCAATCTAACCTGGAGACGCCGAAGCAACTATGCAAAGAGATGCGGAAAATACAGGAAGTCCCTGATAACAATTTTTTTTTCTCGTGCAGCATGCAATACCCAGAGGACAAAATATTTGCGGGGGGATGATTATGAGTCTTCTTCAGCCAACCCCAACTGCCATGGGTAATCGATTCCCAATGGTGGCGTGTCCTGGGCCGTTTTGCTAGGGCTCCGACCTTCGGCTTCTAGGAAAATTTTTCGAACCCTCTACTCAACGTGGGCTACATACTAGTGCTGCAACAAACATTGGACATTGACAATTCCCTGCAGATCGATCGAGCCATAGAGCGTAATTGCCACGGAGGGGCGACAATATAATACCTATTGAGCGGAAGAAATGTATTGTTGAAATTTGGGCGGCTACCGACTAGGGTATGGACTTTTACAATCATTTCAAGACACTGCGATTGAAGCGGTACTACAAGTACGCCACGTAAAACAAAGATACGGAGCACGAGAAAGCACATCGCAATCGCTAATGATACCGTTCCATAGGCACATGTCAGTGCTTCCGGGCTTTCGATTAAATCTATTGGAAACCCTCTCAGAAGAGTATGGAACGACTATTCCGTGCAGCCTGATTCGGGTGTCATTGGTGCCACATTTGGTCAAAAGAGCTCATGGTATTATTGTAACAAGTAGCCCTACAGTCCCATCGCGCCTGGACGCCTGAAGCACTATGCAAGTGCTCATCATCACGCTCTCAAAAATTCTCCTCCAGAAGTTCAAAGGACATGTTTTGCCGATTTCGTAAATCCTTTGGAGTGATTGTGTCGAGGAAACCTATCGCATGCATTCAAGAAAGCGTTGAGTCCTTTCGACCAGTTCATATTGTACAGTCACTAGCCCAAAAGATCAAGTCTGGGTTATCATGTCGTCAGGAAAGTTGTTCTCGCTCTGTGGTGGTCATCGCCGTCGTCATGCTCGATCATCGATCAATCTAGTGTCGGGTAGCGACCACTGTGTGAAGGTCAGCATTTTTGGCCTCATGGAAATGGCCAGAGATGACTTACCAGCTGGGACAATGATAACGATAAGCAGGACAATGATACCAACAATCAAGCACATGCGCATCTTCATGTCCTTCCACCACATCTGTTTTCGGACGCGGTTGGCGCCTCTTCTGAATCCTTGCGCCGAGACGGCCAAATTGTCGGTCTTATCTTGCAGCGAGTCTAGTCTTTCGCCTCTCTGTGATACTTTATTGATGTTCTCTCGCATAACACCGACAGTGTCATCGATTTGCTATAGCAAGATATGTCAGTAGAGCTTCTTTCACAGGAAATCACAGATTCATAAGTCGATGGGCGCTATACGTTCGAGATGGCTAATGGCGAGCCGCGGCGAAAGCTCTTGATGCCACCTCAGACAAGAATGCCACGTGCGACACTTTGAGCAGCAGAATATCGCCGCCGCCAGTAACAACAAGACTCATCTCAATGCGCCCCCGAATGTATAGAATTTTGTATATCACGTACCGCTTGCAGAGCAGCTGTTCTCTGGTTTCCTCCAGCGGGAGGTGCGCCTCCTTGTCCGCCCGAAGGAATGTAGGGGTCGTAGGGTTGCTCTCGATCAGCCATGGTTGCTGGTGATATGTAATGCGTGCAGATAAAGAGACGGTTCGGAAAGGGGTAGGGTGTTGTCGGAGGGGTCAGCTGTCGTCGTGCTGGATAACTTTGTGACAATCAGAGATGGTCTTTTGGGATGAATTGGATGCAGATGGAGAGGTAGCGAAGTTGTCAAACGGTGAGAATGGGGATGAAAGATAAAACGAACTGGAGGTTGGCGAGAAGCTGACGCCGGGCTGGGTAAATCTGGCGCTTTGGCTGCGACGCCAAACCCGGGCTCTTCACTAGGCAGGGGGCGGAGGCTCGACACGCAACTTTGGCCACCCACAGGGCCCTGGAGACTTGAGGCGTTTGGGAGCTGCCTCCCTGATGATCAGCACGTGATGGCTATTCGACTCGTTGCTTCAAAAAAAGTAGAAGACGATTCCTTGTTTGATCTGCAATTTGGTACCACCCTCCCAGTCTTCATGTCTCAAGGAACATTGGTCACATTGAAAAGACACGCTCCTATTACGCGTAGGATTCTTGCGATATATTTTCTCATTTCTCATCCCTCGACAACAAGCCCACTGGAATGGAAGCTTAGGTCATCATGGCCGAAGGACATTTTTGGTGGCTGACAATCTAGCCCGTTGATCTGGTGAAGCGAGGCAGTGCTCTGGGCAACTGACGAACACTGAGGCCATTTACCATCCACTCACCTCCGTGGGAATCCGCCCGCCTAAAATCCCAGCCTGGTCTTTTACTGAACATAAGTGCTTGCATTAATGGCTCACACTCAGTATTACGGGAGTAATACAGGGACACACGGAGTACGAACGGATAGGTTATTGCACAATCGGCAGGTGTCGTGCATCCGGTGTAGCTGTACAGTAGACACTTCCTGTACGACCACTACGAGACTTGACTCTTGTTACGGCCGTCTGATCAAGAGCATTAAGTGAGTCGCATGATTTCGATTTGGCTTTAAGTATTAGGCTCGAGTCATTCCTCGACAGGTCCTCCGTATATTTTACGGAGTACCAGATCTGCATGCATGCTGTAGGCTACAAACACCTTAATAATGCCCATACTGTACAGTAGGCACAGCTAGGGGTCTCATAATGGTACAATGCCAGGCTCTTCCACTCTCCGACGGGGCCAAAGGGTTCCCAACTATGCCTAAGCCGCCTATGGCCATGTGAGGTCACGTGGGACAAGCGCTCCTACAAGGTTGGGTTGGGTGACGCCCACGACTTCTTCGTATCTTCCTTCTACGCTTGAAAAGGAGATCCTCTGCATCTCCCGCTTTGTTCTCCGTGGAGAGAAGTTGAAAGAATCCGACAGTCGTGATGCTATGGAGACTTGGAGTGTGGACTTGAGGTAAGAAGGAGCAACCGGCGCGACAGTGCCGTGATGAAAAGATTTGCCAATGGCGGTTCTTATTAACATTGATCACTTTGATAGCCTTGGGAGGATCCTCGGTACCCGTCGTAATAACGTGGCTTGCATGGTCATTAGACTCCGTACAATATGCTATACTTCTTTTTCCGCGGCTTATCACCCGCGGCTCTCGTTTCACATTAAATTTCCGTTGGCAGTTTCACGCCCGTTCCCCCCCCTAATTTGTATCGTGTTAGTTGCCTCCTGGCCTCTGTCCCTCTTATAGCATGGAGAAGCTCGCCCGTTAGTGGCGCTGGCGTAGACAGAAGATGCCGGGCCTCGCAACACGGTCATGTAGTTTTCGCATTTGTCCGGTGTCAATTCTGTAAACAGCTTCTACCCCAGAAGGATTGAAGGATGTGAGCAAAGCTCGAATCTAGTATATGACAAATGCTCATGCAACCCTTAAGAAAAGACCCAGGAATGTGTGAGAAACACTCCCTACTCTGACCGTTCTCAACTACCTAACGCTTGTCCAGGCCAACAGGGTTTTCCATTGACGATCTAAACCTTCCCATCGCAGGAGCCGAGGACGGTCAACCGAATCTAAGCAGGTCCGGCTTGATTAAGGAGATGTCTTGGGTAGATCTAGTAAGTAGTTGGGGAAACGCATCTATACTCCTTGACTATAGAACGACCCTTCTCGCCGGAACCGGTTTCTCAAACCTGCCTGCAAAAAAATAGTCTTCCACAAGGAGCATTACAGCGGAAGTCGGCAAAAGGGCTGGCAAGTCCAAAGTGCGTAGCCACTCTTTATGATAGACTCATTGTGCCCTCCAGTGGTTGACAAGTGTGGTGACCAGAACAATGTCCCTTGACAACCAGTTATTCCGACTTCAAGCCTGCCTCGAAATCACAAGGCTCAAATCGCGTTACGTCCGGGCCATTCAGCAACGAAACTGGGATGCCTGGGCGGCATGTTTAACAGAAGACGCCACGGCACAATTCAACCCTGCGCCAGGACAAGCAGACAGCCCGATCTATAAAGGAAAAGAGTTCCTACGCGACTGGATCCCTAAGGCGCTTGATGGGCTGTATATCACTCTCCAGGTGACGACTCCCGACATCGAAGTACTTGATGAGGACCACGCGTCAGGGACGTGGGCGGCAATTGAACGAATCCAGATCCTCCAGGGTAACATTCGAGAAGTAGTCTACTACGGCTATTACCATGAGACCTATAGTCGCGACGTTCACGCTCGCTGGAGGATCGCATCCATCAGAATGTCTCAAATACGCCATGATATCTTCACCCGCGATGGTAATGTTCGGATCTACAACCACGTTGGCGAAGAACAAGAAGTATCCACGTGAGGGAAATCAAGACAACTATAGCATGACTCATATTTCTTCTCTACTTCCCCTACAGTGTGCCTCCAAGGCATAAGTCAGTAAATTCCCGTTCATTACTATGTCGATGATGCATATAGAGACACGTGCGAATGAATCCTATCTCATCAGAATGCATGTTTGTCGGCTCGTGCCTTCACAGCTTCAGGTACAGTGCTTATATGACTCGTGAAGAGAGTTTCCTGACTTTTCTGTAGTCTCACCAAGGAGGCACTTGCCATGGCATCACGAAGGCGATCTGTACCCTGTCAACATTGAATTCTTCAGACTTTGGGATTGTCAACGTTTCCCCCCTTCCCTTGTGACTCAATTTCCCACCATTTGAGTGTTCTGTAGTCGAGTTCATTCCCGTGGTTCGGAGAACCGAACCGCGGTGACCGGCACGTATACTGTGGGACTGCTGGTCGGGTTCCATTGCGAACGCGATCTAATGATGCCGAGTACCTTTTCCGCTTCCGAAAGCCTTGGTTGATAAAAGTTCATTGATCAATCTCCTACGCTGCTACCTATACTATACAAAGCACATGAAGAATCTCTAGCGATGTTTGGTGCTCAACAGTCAAATATATAGCACTCTCGTGTCTGAGCCTTCTCTTCGGCCGTTTCATTGATCTTCTTATAAACTCGCCGTCATAAATATGTCATCGTTGGGTAATAAAGTTGTTCGTACTGCTTAACTTTTCATGCTTTCTAGCTCCTGCTAACATGAGTTCCTGATACAGATCGCAATCACTGGCGGAGCCTCTGGCATTGGTCTTGCCACGGCAAAGCTTTTGATAGCCAGAGGAGCATCAGTAGCGATAAGCGATATCGATGAAAGAAATTTAAGCCTGGCAAAGGCCTCTCTGCCATCCGCTGCCACAACCCTTCTCGATGTGCGAAATTCCAAAGCCGTCACGAGATGGATCGATGCCACCATTGAACGGTTCGGACGTCTCGATGGAGCAGCCAACCTGGCTGGCGTCTCCGGAATCGGTGGTCTTGTCCAAGATGAGGCGGATGATCTGTGGGATCTCGTGGTTGGAGTGAACGCCAAAGGCGTTTACAATTGCCTCAGAGCACAGATCCCACGAATCTCAGACGGCGGCAGTATTGTAAGTTTCTGTTTTCCGAGGGCCGATGTGTTGGGGACATCCTTCTCACTGGAGCTAGGTGAATGCCGCCAGTGTCGCTGGACTGGTGGGCATTGCGCAAGGGGCATCTTATACTGCTAGCAAGCACGCTGTTGTTGGCCTGACCAGGTGTACTGCGAGAGAAAATCCAAAAATCCGGATAAACGCAATTGCTCCTGGGGTCATCGCAACGCCTATGACTGCGGCGGTCGACAAGGACATTGATACGGACAGCTTGCTTGGAAGACAGATTCAAAGACGAATGGGGACACCGGAAGAAATGGCGGAAGCCATTGCCTTCCTTCTCTCCGACTCTTCAGCCTTTACTACAGGATCGGTCTATTCTGCTGATGGGGGTTACACTGCTTGAGACACTCAGTATATCTCAGGGCTATCCGGTCAACGGAGCCAAGTCGGTGACTATCTCGCTAGGTGCTGTTGTCACGGTGCGAGCTTAGATCACGAGAGCAAGTCCACGGTTATCCTTGGTGACTCGAAATTGGGCTAGCATCTCCCACACGTCTCTTGAAGCTTGAAGCAGTTCGGTCGCAGAGATTCTGATCCTCTAGTGGCCATAAGAGGCTGGAGCCTGCCGCCCTGCCTGGGTCTAAAAGTCCTGGCTGAATTTCCAAAGGTCGATCTCTGGTACCTCCTTCTCATCATCTCTGCCCGATATCGAACTAGAAATGTAAAACTACTTGCCAGCAGACTCGGGCTTTCCGCGGTAAGTTCGGTACGGGCTGTAACCAATCAACTGTCGCCCAGGTCCGGCTTTGTCTGGCACACCCCGTGGGGCTCAGCCTTGCTTGGGAAATAGGCGATGTAAGTAGATCTTAGCAGTGTCGAAAGGCAGGGCTACGAGAAACCTGGCATATTCTATTAGTACATGTTCTCTATCAACACGAGAGTTTCTCGCAAGCTTAACGGACACAGGGTTCTGTTACGGACTCAGTTGTACAGTCTCAGTCCGTTCATACCGCCCAGAGAATGAGGCTCTTCGATAAACTACTCTCACTGTATTATTCAAGCACTGAGTTTAGAAACTATAGTTTCTACTCGTGCAAAGTCGGGCGAGACTAAAGGGCTCCTAACTAAATATATAAAGTACCCCGTAACTATGTTAATTAAAGCGCTGAAGAGTACGGGACGTCACGTGGCTCAAGCGCTACTCCAAAAGAAATGTCCATGCATCATTGAAAGTCGATCGATCCCCAGATCTCCTTCGACATGTAACGACAATCCATCCATCGCGCCCTTGCCTTCGTGAGCTGTGTCGCCCACCCAGCAGAACGCCATTCAATCCAGTTTGTGAGCAGATTAGAACTATCGACGCGCCACACACGCAGACGACTTCACCCACACTCCTCATCATGGCCTCTCGAGGCGGCATGTACGCCAAAATGGCAGCAGTGTATGTAGCACCTTCCTCGTATCCCACTCTGCATTGCCATATCATACTGTACCATTACGAGATCGTCACAACCCAGAGCTCAAGCTGACTTCCTACACCCCAGCTTTCTAACATGCTGCATCGGTGGTCCGGCCCTGATGTACTAGTAAGTCTGGCCAAAAGAAAAGTTCCAAAAGTCCAAAAGACGACGACACCCAAAAAAGCCCTCCCCCCCCGTCGCGTCCCCATTCTGACCTTTTATACCCGACAGTGTCACCCCATCCGAAGGCGAAGTCTTCAAACGGTTCAGCCCCGACCTACAGAAGCGCAACCTCGAGCTCCGTGACCAGCGGACGAAGGACTACGAGGTCTTCCTCGGCCAGCTCAAGGAGTACAGCAAGTCCGACAAACCCATCTGGACGGCCGCCGCCGAGGCGCAGGCCAAGGCGAGGGAGGAATTACAACTCAAAGAGACGCAGGAAAAGGCGCTGCAACAAAAGATGAGGGAGGAGATGAGAGCCGCCCAGGCGCAGGGAAGATGACAGTACTAGCCACATTCAAGGGGGGGACGAATCATTCTCTCGGCACGCTACCTAGGCTTTTTTGTTGTTCGATCTGAATGCCGGCATCCACGATCGCACTCTCCGCGAGCTTGATGCAAAAGAAGACAATCAGGCGGCAAGGCTATGGAGTACAGGTTACCTTCATCTCGGACCTGTGATCTTTCTTCCCCCCAACCGACCTTCAAGAGGTGGTTCGGAATGTTTGTCATGAACACGCCAACAGCCTTCATCCGATGCGGAGGATCCGTTCATTTGGGGATTCTAGCATACTCAATCGACGAATATAGCATCGCCTCTTACGACCTCAAGTCCTTCGACATCTTACCCATCTCCAAACAGGCGTTATCAGAAATCTATGAACGATTGATGAGGAAATCATAATTCTTATAGGCAAAGATGTATGTGTACAACAAAATCATATGGATTCTATTCCAGGGTATCACGGCAATGTCATCTTCCGGCCATGGCAGTCGCTCGAGTCTTTCTACTCTCGGCTTTTCAAGCTATTCTAACACATAAACTCCCCGTTGTATTGCCCCGGGACATCAGGGCATCTCATAGGAGTTCAGGAACGTCACTCTCGATTCTTCGTCAAGGCGGTTTCTCGCGAGTGACTTCAACTCAAGCCAGAAACTAAGAAACACCGTTGTAATGCCGCTCTCTTCCAAATGGTTGCCATGTTGTATTCAACGCCATGAATGCAAAGTGCTGCGATAAGTTCAGACCATTATCCACCAAGCGCCTCCCATCACGACCAAGCAAATCAAAACCGTCAAGATGGCGGCCCCAACCCTATCTGCCGTTGTTACAGGCTGCGCATGGAGGTCTCCAGGACCAATATCGCTTGTTGTACCGGCGCTAGGATTGCCCTTGCTGGTACCTCCTGACCCTTCCGTGACTGGACCGGCAGACACGGTTATCAGGTTCGACTGTATGACCTCCAAAGCTGACATTTGTTCCCCAACACCAGTGCTCCCGTCAAACGAACCGGTGGTCCACCGCAGTCCACAAGAGGTGCCATTGACCCCTCCGGTGCATGATGCCGCCGCGGCCTGTGCCGATGTTTCCAGTATGGGTTTCAGTCGATCGTAGGTAAAGGGTGCTCTGACTATAGCGGCGGCAATCCATCTCGCGAGGTAAGCTTTGAACGAGCGTTGATCGATATTACAGGTCCCCACAGGTTCGCAAGCTTGTTCGTAGATGATATTGTTTTTGAGAAAGATCTTGTTGATGCCGCTGATGATACCGTTCAGGCGGCTCTCCCAAACCGGACTGCCATTGGTCTGGAAAAGGGGTTAGCAGTGTCTTTACCTCACGAACCGTGGCTCACTCACATAATTGTACATGTTCGCAGCGCCGACCAGGAACGTGCCCGCATTGTACGTCCACTGCAGATGATCAAGTTTGGTGCAATTGAGCAGATCGTCACTGCCGTCATAGAAGAAATACTGGTCATCCCGAAGACCGATCGCACTGCACCAGTCCCACATCCTGTCAGCCCAATCGGCATAGGTCTGGTTCTTGGTATACACGGCCAAGCGAGAACCCATGTTGAAGAAACAGCCGTTCGAGATGGTATTCTTGTAATTGTATCCACCGTTGAAGGAGAAAATCTGCCACTTCAAACCGCCAGCGCAGGATGTTGTGTCCCACCGAGCCGCTTGGGTATTGAACACTGCCTGAGCCAACGCCAGCCATTGAGGTTCGTCTTGGGGAGGATTGGGGAAGTTGTTTTCTGCGGCGGAAAGAGCAGCCATTCCCCAGAACGACTGGTCATCGTTTCCTTCGGTTTTGGTTTGGTTGGGAGGCATGAAGTCCTTGTCCGGACCGACCTGATGAAGCATTGCCTGGGTGGTTATGGCGTTGTAGGAATCGTCCCCGGTGAAGTACCAGTAGTCGATGAGCGCTCCAAACATGGCTCCCGCTTCCCACCAGTAGTACGGTGCTGGTAGATTGCCAGGCACGTCTCCTGGCCGGTAGCCGGTGTAGTATGAGACCATATCGTTGGCTACGATCTTGGCCGCGGATTTTATCGAATCTGTGTTTTGGAGGTCGAGGGTAATTGCTTGAGATTGTTGGATGCATAGCAGGAGGGCTAACATGAGGGACGATCCGGTGGATCTTCGCCTGAATGGCTTCATTGTGGTTTGACTGGGACAGTGCGAATTCTTGACTCTTTCGACTGAACGTTGACCAGGCGCTGGTGCTCTGGGTTCTTCCTTTGTGTCTATTGCAGCCCCTTCTCCGACTTCCAACCGGCAAGACACGATCTTCGGCCGTTGATGTCGTTGTTAACAGCCAGTTCGCTTAGGCTCACGAGGGCTTTTTTGATGGGTCGTGGGGGCGATCGCCTAGGGTATGCGAAGATCCCGGACTGTGGGGGAGATTCAACGGTTGAGATCTGAAGTGGTGGCGTTGAGGATAGGTAGCGACTGACGAATCCACGTAGAACGAAAGATTTCGTTATTTTTGAAACGAGTGTGATCTGAAAGGCAAGATCTAGAGTCACAAGGAGTGAAAGGTCCTGAAGAGAGTGAAAGAGGGCAAACAAAGAGTCTCCAGCCGACGACTCAAGTTGGGGGGCTTTCTGCTTTTTTTGATGTATGGAGTAAACTAATAACGACCTCAGGGTGGAATGTCGCTGGGCATGGACCAGGGTAAACGTACTTTTATCTGGCATCTGTGCAACGGATCTGGGCGGGAGACAAGGAGCGCGCGAAGCCCTTGGTTGGGTGAGGCGAAGGAGGCATTCTTGGGCGGTGACGCAGTGCCTGCTAAGCACTGTACGGCACCCTGTAGGCGCGTCGTTGCGAGGCTGTCTTCACGCAGGTACGCAAGGTATCTTGTTCCTGGGCGTACGCACTAACGGGTACTAAATAGGCGGCACTGCCCTTGGCTGCCACCCGTAAGTTCTCCATTCCTGGGTAGGTAGTTGACCTTCGTAAATACTCGACTACCATCTCTTCATTTTCTTTACTTCCAACACCTTACCTTGACACCTCAAGTTGCCTCTCTGCGTCACCAAAGAACTGACACTTCGTCTACCGCCGAGTTATGAGCACCATACACCCATTCTCATGAAACAATACTAAGACAACTTCTCTTGCGTGACTGCACAGGGCCTCCTCTTACAATGCCCAGCCTTGCGCCCAGGCGGTACTCTGTGCAACCAAGATAGAGCTCCGCGTCAGCAACTCCACTGTCACTTGGAAATTCAAGGCCTTCTCAAGACACTTGGCTTGATGTAGGGGGAGACAGTCAAGACGTCTCTTTACGTGTGTGAAGCACGCTGATGATGCAAGTCAATCTACCTCCTGATTCTGAACCCCTTGTGCCGTACCAGACCTCCCCTCGCATTGTTTCACAACGACCGCTCAAGACATGGCAAGCCAGTGGGAAACACCTGCTGCTGCTTCCCGAGATCTTGTAAAATTGCCCTTTCAAGATCTTGGCCCCTTGGACATCGAGGGACAAAGACAAGGTGGAACAATTTACCTGTGCTTGAGTTTCTACTCCGCCTCACTTGGCTCGTCATTTTGGTGTTCGTTCAGGGTCGACAGACGAGAAAGTAGACATCATTCATGGGTCTCTATTCTCTCTCCCGCGATTATGAGTTGGTGGTTGATATTTTACCTTGTCGCTCAGTCGTTCCCGATACAAGCCTGAATTCGTTGGTCCAATTGACACCCTGGGATACTCGCCTCGATGCAAAAGGCGACATGCAGACTATAGAGTATTGGACGTGGAATTTGCTGTTCATGTGTGGTAGATCTGGGTCGATAGGAACGCTGGTGATATCATCGGCAAGAACTGCATGTGAGAGGTCGCAATGTTTCATCATGGGAATCAGCGATCAATGTTATCCTCTAACTAGAAAAAGACTCGACGCACACCATGCTCAGAAAGTGGTATGGATTTGACCAAGGCAAGAAACCGGGGCATAGGAACAATCCTACGTAGTTTTGGTCTTGAGAAGTGTGGCATGGCAACTTAAGAAGTCGAGATTCGATGTCAACACCGTCGTAACGGATTTTAATATCGTCCCTTGTGCACCATGAACTTTGAAAACATGTGACCACGTTCAGCATCTCGAATGGGCTTTGTCCTGGATGCAGAAGGTTCCGTTCATTCCATTGCACACTGTCATCCATCAACCGCTCGCTCGCTCACGTACTCACTCGCCCTGTATGTATGTGCGTTCATGCGAGCCATGAGTACTCGTAAGGGTATGTCAACGTGTCCTGTCCTCCTTACTTCCCGTCCGCCTTCAACAGTTTCAGAATCTCACTCTTCTTGTCCCCGACTACGGCCTTTCCCCTGCCCCAATCCACGACGACGGGTCTGGTGAAGGCGTTGGCATCCTCGTTGACCTTCCTGAGGGCGTCGCTCTGGCTCGCCGCCCCCTTGACGAGCTCCCCGGCGACACCCCCACCGCCCAGGTACTCGAAGATGCTCTTCAGCTGGTCCGGCGTGGGTGCGGCCTCGGTGACCTCCAGTTCAAAGGGATCCCTGGTCACCGTCTCGTTTTGGGCCGTGTGATCGGCGGCCTGGTCTTCGGTGGCCGTCTGCTCCGCCTGGGCCGACGCCTGCTTGAGGAGGTTTTGGACCCGGACCGACGCCGAGATGGAGGGTTTGTGGAAGAGGGTGATGACGTCGAGGGTTTTGGACTAACATTTTGAACGAGTCAGTGATGCGTGTTCCCTTTCACTCGGAGGCAAGATGTGTGTGTGTGTGTGTGTGTGTGTGTGTGTGTCTCTCTCTCTGTGTGTCTCGTGACAACCCTCGTCCCCTCTGTCCCCAGGAAACTTCAAACGACAAAAACTTACCATTCGAAACATGTTGGATACCCAGCCTTTACTAGGCTTCGGTTGCCACATACAGAAGAAACCAACAACAACAAAAAGGTGTGAGGCAGTGAGGCTTCAAAAGAGAGAGCGATGATATATAGGGACGGTTGAAAGACGTTTCAGGTCGAGATTCGAAAGCTCTTTAGGTTATTCGTACGGGGTTTACTCGACACTCGCACGAGAGAGAGAGTCGAGGAAGCTCTGAACACGCACACGACGTCATCCGCAGCCCTCCGCAAATCGTTGGCCCGTTCTCACGTGATATGGAGCTTTAGGGGTAAGAACGGCCCTCTCGGACTGACTCAACTCGCCCACCAGCTGCGATTTTTATCCACAGAGGAGTTGAGCACATCACTCGTTTCTTCTCCTCTTTGTCATTCGCAGACAATCCACGCTCCTGCATTGTTCTTTTTCCCAAATGTCACTCACCGAAGAAGGCATCTGGACAGCTTTTTCAGCTTTTCCGGCGGTGCAGATGACACGGCACCACTGTTGATCATTTATTTCCGAAGCCGGTTATATACGTCCTACCAAATTATATCTATATATTTGCCTGGGTCACCAGTGTTTTCTTTTCCTTTCCAGTAAGCACGTTTGTTTGTTTCTCGAGACTCGACTCGACTCGCCTCAACCTTGCGGCAAATATATATATATACTCCCAGCATTTCTAGGCCACACACACATTCAAGGCCCTAAAGGCATGTCAGGCCACCTGCGGTGAAACGAGTCCATCATGACCTCGGATCATCCAGAGTCATCAGGACCAGCTCACGGATCGATCGGTCTGCTTGATCTACCGCTCGAAGTTCGCCATCAGATATACAAGCATCTATTTTGTCATCGGGCGTGGCCCATTCCTCTTGGACCAGGCAGCCTCGCGCCCTTGCAGCTACAGGACAAGAATGACCTCGCCGAGCCGATTTTCCAGACTGCCATCTTTAGAGTGAACAGGGCCGTTGGAACCGACGCCCTTCGTTTCGCATATAGTGCAAATAACTTTCAGCTGCCCGCTGACCTGACCACCTTCTGCCATCTGGGTGACATCGCTCTGGCATCGATCCGGACACTCACAGTCCATAATAACTGCTGGCTAGTTGGCGAGGGATCGAGGAGGGTCTGGGACATTATAAATCACAAATGCGCCGATCTGGAGCTTCTGATCGTCCAGCCCTCGACGCACCTGTTGTGGCAAGCCATTCCACACCTGAAGGAGTATGTTGCCTCTTTCGGCAATGACACATTGTCCCGACCAAAGCTCGTCCTCGACCTGTATGTCTTCGATCGTCACTTCTCGTTCGATCTGCCGGAGCGGGAATATCATCGAGCGTTGCAGGAACTGAAAGGCATTGTCGATAGTGATTATGCATGGCGGGGGTTCGTCCCCGTCAGGGAAATAGTGTCCTTCCTGCCGAAGCACGTGAAGCGAATCGACTTTGTGCTCGATGTCAGCGCAGGAGGTGTCCGCGCCCTGGATGAGGTCCTGCGAGACTCCTCGGATCTTCCACTGGTTAAAACGGCACTGCCCTCACCCGGCAGAGACTATCGGTACGGACACCGAGCTCAGCTCTGTTATATCTGGAAGGAAGACTAGAGAAATCAGTACCAGAAGAAGGGGTTAGTGTAGCTTTTCCCCCGAGCATCGGGTTATCTACAGTGCTGTCGGGATCGCCAGGGAGAGGCCATTTCTCACAAAAGGCTTTGCAACCTATTAGAAGCACCTTTACGCCTGTGATCAAAGAAACGCTTCGAGAGCATGTCAAGAAAAAGTCAAGGTCATGATGCCCAACACATGACCCAAGGCTATGAGGACGCCCGTGACTGTTTGTTAGCATTCAACCGTGAAGGCACTCTCGGAGTCGCAGTCAGCATCTGTGTCATCTCCTAGTATGAGATGTCCTTGCCAACCAAGACATGAGAAGTCCGAAGAACGCGCTCAGAATCACCCTCGTGCCGAGTAGAAGAGACCTCAGACCAGAGCTTTGGAGCCATTTGGCTGGGCAGGGCTGCAAGAATCCCTGCAGGGAAACTGCAGGGACCGAAGTGGCAGAACCGCATCTCTGATGGCACGACGCCTCGCGAAGAAGAAGTGTCGTAAGGCTGAGGGTCACTGCACTGGGTTTGCTATTGGCATTTTAATCACGTCGTTTCACTCGGGCAATTGCCGCTCCATGTCGAACGCTGCAACAAGCGTTTTTCAAGTTCGAAATTCTCATCAAGGGGTAGTCAGGGAAGGAGGCATCCAGATTTGAGAAGTACGATGAGCCAGGAGCACGCGTGGCCTTTTCAGCCAGCCCTTGCGCACTGCTGTGAAGAAAAGGGACATTCCAGGCCCTCGAACGTCCATGATCAAGGTTCTAGCAAGGTTTGAGTTGATGTGTGGCATTGCTGCAAGCCATCTAAATTCGCGTCGATGTGGCAACCCAATAATGTACAGATTCCAGTGGCCTGAGGGCCCTGTACTTTTCCCAAAAGTTTCCATACCCTGTACAGTGTCTGTGAAACTTACGAATGATTACTGTATTACCAACTTACGCCTCAGGGTCCAAGCCACTGGATTCTTTGATCAGCCCCAGGGCTACCGGGACTCTGGGCCGCCTGTTTAGGCTGGCGAGAAGCTTTGATCCAATGTGTAACAAGCCCCCTGAGTGTCTTCAACCCTCCGGGGGTCTGTACTGTTCATGAAGGCATGTTGCATGCGGCTGTCCGAAACAATATTGATTGAGATCGTTGATGATCTTTTGGAGATCTACTGTAAAGACAGAGGCGCGAAATTGCATGTAAACCGAATACCCAAAGTCCAGGAACAAGCTGACCGGAATTAATCGATCTAGGTACATAGTCGTCGAGTCAAGGCTCGACCAAGACTCGGAGAGCATCGGAGGCTGGAAATCCCTTCCAACAAGACCAAGGCTGCGTGATAAGCATGGACATGTTACACCATTGGTGACAATATGGTAAGGTTGAGTTGATGGGGACATTGATGCTGTTACTTTTTCATGTCTCGAGGCGTATCGGCAAGGCCGACAGCTGTAATTTCCGGAATAGCAATACATGCGGACTTTACCTGGTGCAAACACTATCCACTCTAGTAAAGTTGATGCAGGTCCAACGGTGCAATAACGGGCTTTCAAAAAAACCACGCACGGTTTGATAGACAATCATGTACTCCGTATGGGTCGCCGGACTACGGAGAAGGATGAGTATAACAGTGCTGGAGGGTGTACGCCTGGACCGTTCACTTGTGACCGACCCCGGTAAGTGGACGTCAATATCAACCAGCCGCAGACGCGATCTGCAGGGGCATCTTGGGCATACTGGAACCGGGAAGGCGGTTCGGTTACGGGGAGTTGCCATTGGCTTCCAAAAGCTGTCATTCGATCGGTGCATTTTGGGACCCCTCAAGCTTCCGCGTGACGAGACTGGGGTTGAAATTGCACCTGGTAAGCATTTTGACGTAAAGTGCTTACAGAAAGACTGTGCCCTCGCGCAGCAAATCGCATGGGTTGGCCGGCCACGAGACACACCCAATGTAGTTGGAACAGCAAAGTCTCCAGACGCCTGCCCAAAACAGGTCTCTTACGGGGTAGATCGTCCACTGATGATACAGTACGGGACGTAGCCTCCGGGTCTGGTCAGCACTCCGGTTAGACAATTGTTCCTCGTGACGGCGACAGCTAGCAAGCATTGATGTTTTTCAGTGAGTACACATCTACAGCAATTTCTTCGAAAAGTGTCCTTGACGGTGTATTGTATCTGAGACCAGTTCATCCATGCTCGCGAGTGGCCGGCATGGACGTTCTTGAGCAGATCGATCTGGTCAAAGGGTGGCGGTCTCTGCAAGCCCGAGGCTGGCTGAATATCCAGAAGTAGCAGGACACCAGTCAAGTGGAGTCTGGTTCAGAGTGAGGTCGTTCTTGAATCCTTGTTCAACCAGCGGTGGAAAGCAGCCGGGAGCAAGTGAAAATCAGCAGGATAGGGCGGATAAGGTCATCGTGATCGGACACATCTGAGGGGGCGTCAGGGAAAATGGTGGTGGCAGCCACATGGCTCTGGAGATTGGCTTGACCCACCACCATCACTCAGCTGGCTAGTATCGCTGCGGTCGAATGAAAAAGTGACCAGGGAGGACTGGCGTCAATGATTAAACAGGGGGTTCGCAGACGGTGGGGGCTGGAAAGGCCGCCCAGGACAAAACAAGTAAACAGTTTGGGCGCAAGATGCTCCAAAAGTGTGAGAAGAGGATGCAGCGACTTCTGGGTCTGTGCACATTTTGGCGAAGCTAGAGGGTGTTCCCGCTTTTTCTCGTGACACCATGTCTCGGGACTAATGAGCTGCCTTGTAGGAACAAGCCAGCACGCCGAGAACGGGGTCAACCGTACGTGAGGTCGATAGCGCGCCTGCTTCGAGAGTAATTTGTGGCGACGCTGGCGACCTCCATCAATGAAGTATTTTTTCCGGGCCATGCTCCCTCCCTTGGTGTGTTCTTACAAGAATGATCCAAGGGGGTTGCCTAGCGTAGTCCATCGAATAGCATAGCCCGTCTAGCAAGAAGACAGAGCACGGATACAGACGAATAGGTGTCAGACAGATCGACCAGAGTACACAGACAACTTCGGATCGTGGCACGAAGTGACAGCTCTGGCCGTTAATACGGAGCATGAGCACGGCCTTTCGAGGGGAATCCCGGGGGCTTCGCTAGCCGATGATCCTCTTGAGTGAGATGTCACTGGTATCGAATCACACGAAATATCCCTTTCTTGAGGGCTTGTTTTGGTCGTTCTTTCAGAGGAAAGTTCATGGTCCGAGGCCCAGATTCTAGCTAGGAACGCTCTGTGGTTGATAGACGTGGTACTGTAGATAGGAGGAGGTTCGGTACGAGGTGAGGAGAAAGAACGGGCCTCTCGCGTAGTTAGAGACATCAATCATCTTGGTGTCTGCAGGCATGGTTGTGAGCTCCACTTGGGGTGCTTTTTGTATCTGCAGCTCACTATACCTCATTGACATTCTCAAGCCATGTACGGGATAGTCCAGGGATGATGAAATTGAACACCGGCCAGGAACACGAGACTGACCAGGGCCGGGGAGGGTGCTTGGGTCGATGCTGACGGACCACTGCAGGATCCATGGGTTGCAGACAGGAAACATGGCATTGTGGTGTGTACGATATCGATGAAAAGGGGAGATTGGACAAAGTCAAAGATCAATATCGAGCAGCAGCAGCAGCAACAGAAAGACAATTGTCTTGTTCCTTGCGTATGGGATTGTCAAAAGGCATTTCGAAAGCCTGGACCGTGGAAAAGACAGTGGTAGGGGAGAAGGCAGATCAATGCACGCCTGCGCCCAGCACACTTTGCCTGCGATTTTGACGGGAAATACTCGTACGCAGTTCGCACATTAAGGTACCTATCTACAATAGTACTCGTATTCAAATGTCAATATTATGATTTTGATGGCTATGATGGTTGTGATTCTACGCCTTCAATTTACACATTCAGAGACTTGTAATTTTTTCTTCTGGTTTTTGCTCAAGGAGACGAGTTCCGCGACAACCATGTCCCGTGTACTATCATTAGCACGTCTTCATCGTTGTCAAGTGTGTTCGGCGACTTATTGTCTGCCTAGCGAACATCTTGTACCACCTGAGTTCCGTCTCGTCGTCGCCATCACCACCCCCGTCACTTGTCACCATCGCCGCCCGCCACTCGCCTATGGGGTACCAGTACCAGTTCTTTACCTACCTTTACCTAGGGTCGAGATAGCTGTATTCGTGTAGTAGGTCCCGACTAAGGCATGTACCGTAGCACAAATACCCAAAAGCATCCACTCCTCTCGTCTACGATGGAGTCTAGTCTGCTGTCTCTCCCCCCTCCTTTGACTTCTTACCGGGAGCCTCCATTCTGGTCGGGTGGGTGACTGGTTTTCTCACTAGACACCACATCCTCTCGTCCGCTCCACCTCTCATGACTTTCATCATTCTCGTCACCCACGGGCCCAGGCCACTTTGAGCATAGCGGTGCTTCAAGCAATCCAATTTCTCGCGATCCCTTTTTGAGACCAGAGTTTTTGCAATTGCAGCGCGCTCGGTCCAGACTGTTTTTGTTCGACGAGCAACTGAGACCACTTTTTTTCCAACTCGTACTAGGCCCCATCCCATGTCCCGGGAACAACACCAGCAGCGCGAGACGAAAAAGCACGGACAAGGGCAACCCCTGCCTTTTCTCCCTCCTACTTTGCTCCCTCGTCAGTTTCTCCCCTCGACGCACACGCCCACACCACACTATCGCTTTTCCCAATGTTCCTCGCGCATTCCTAATCGTGGTCCACCCAGGCCAATGAGCCTCTCACCTTGCCGCCATGCCTATCACATCCTAGCACCTCCTGTCTCCGCCATCCGTTTTTGACAAGCTCTCCTCTTTTTAGGCGACGCAAAAGACAGGCCCATCCAGCCAGCCGGCGGCCAGCTGCCCGCTAAGAACGCCATGTGCTGCCCCGACAAAAAGGATCGCATCTCTTCCAAATCTTTGAAATCGTCCTGGATTTGCTCTTTCCCTCAGCCTGGTCGTCAACCTCACCTTCACAAAGAAAAAGGTCTTCATCGTTGCCAGTGCCTCGTGCCCGGCCTCAAGAAGTATCACCCACCCACCTGAGCGGCTGATCTCACTCCAATCTCTGCGAGTCCGGTCGCTAGCTGCCGAATCTCAAGTCACTGTCGATCTCTTACCCTGCTTGTCCTCCGAAGGCGCCCCACGTCCACTGAGAACAAGCCATAACGCCGCGAAAAAGCCAACCGACAGCCAAAAATACAGATCATCGCCCACCATCGATCCACCGCAAACACCTTCTTGTCAAGGCCTGTGTGCATATCGCGTTTCGCGACACTTGTCTCTGGACCGAACACACTCTGCTCGTCGCTGGAAGAAAACTGCGTCGCCTGTTTGCGCTACATATCGCACCCGAGACAGGTATCTCACGCTGATACATTCTTCGGCATAAGAGAACCTGGCACATCCCTCAAGTCATCACCTCCTCGAGCTAAACCAAACCCCTCTGCGATAATACCCGCAAGAGTCTCTTATAACACACGTCGCTGAGAGTTCCAGCGACAAAACAGCAGCTTCGGCCGAATACAAGCTCTTTCTAAACCCTTTGAGCGATCTCGCACTGCACCGTCGACATCAGTCAGACTGGCTTCCGTCGCGATCCCCCTTCCAATGGGGACAACGCTCGATGCGCTGAACACCGCAACCTCCAGTCTCACACAACGCCGACAAGCTGCGTCTAATCTTCCAGCATTTGAGCTGCCACCGCCTCCAATCTCATTCGCACCGGGGCCACTTCAGAAATTCCCTCCGATTCCAGGAATCAACACATCACATGCGGGCCCTACGCCTGTGAGTGTAGGACAGCTCCTGACGCCACCGTCCAACTCGGCGTCGGAGAGCGCAAGCTCATCTGCCATTCCGACAGGGACAACCCCTAACAGCGGCGCCGCTCCTGTCCTACCGTACGCCCCTAGTTTCTTTGGCGGCGGAACAGGGACCACTCCCAATGCATATCATACTGGATACACTCCGCAGCCGTGGCAGGCCAACGGTCCTCTTCTCCCACCCCGATCAATGTTTTCTCCCATACCAGGTCAGTCGCTGCGGTCGGGAACGCACTCGCCGGCTGCTGCAGAAGGGTCAGCGCTCCCTCCACCGCCTTACGATCTGAACCCTCCTTACGGCGCCCACCTCCCTCTCTCCTCCCCAGGCAGCGCCTCCCATCCTGCGAACGCTCATCACCTCATGCCGTCAATGCAACGACCTCCTAGTCAACATTCGCCAATAACACCCAACGATAACAAGCCGGCACTCTTCGGTAGCATGACGACTGCGGGCCAACACCAACCCTCATATGTATATTCCCATCCTACCGGCGTTTCCCAGGCTCCAAGGATTTCTCCCACGCTCCAACAAGGAAGTCTTCCTTCCCACTCACAGCCTTCGTTCATGAGGCCTCCTCCCCCGTCATATTCTCTACCGGCGATGCCAGGACCGATTATGTCCAATATCCACAGTCCAGGCACGCACATGAGCATGGTGGGAAGCATGCAAGCAAACATGTTGCCTCTTGCCTTCAACAGTGGTTATGCCGCAAACCCACAAGGGATGTATGGACAACCGAGGACAAATACGCCGCAACAGAGCCCGGCAAACGACAGACCGTTCAAATGTGACCAGTGTCCCCAGAGCTTCAATCGCAATCATGACTTGAAGCGTCACAAGCGAATTCACCTCGCTGTGAAGCCTTTCCCTTGTAAATATTGCGACAAGAGCTTCTCTCGTAAAGACGCACTCAAGGTAAGTTGATTCTGTCAAGTATGACCCGACTCAGATACTGATTGTGAACAACAGAGACATATTCTTGTCAAAGGCTGTGGCAGTGGTTCTTCGGCCGAAGCGGAAAGTAAGGACGATGGACCGAAATCAGAATCCGGTAGCGACGGTGTGAACGATAGCCCGACGGCGGCAACAGCAGCGTAATATCCCGGGCAACACAGCACCTCTGATATCCATCAAGTGTTTCCCCACTGGGTGAGTGTATATTATTAGCATGGGACTGAGCTTTTCAGAAGCTCGTTGGCTGGTAGTGGATTATTTCATTATGTTTTGTGACGACTTGATGGATGGCGAACTCTAGCGACCTTTGGGAGTATTGATGGATATTCATTTTCTGTTTTTCCCCGAGTCGAGCATAGACGACGCTTTATACCCAGCAGTTTTATGGATGGCATTTGGTGACCCTTGTAGCAGGGGGCCCCCTTGGATGAACAGCGGCAAGCTCAGTGGCCGAGTCCGGGGATATAGGAATCCTTTGGGACAGTAAACAGGATCTAATGAAGGAAAAAGATTTATAGTTTTCAGTATGAAGTATCACAAATGTTGTTGTCTTGTGCCACGTTTGCTTTTGTTTGTGTATAGTGAGCTTGTTCAGAAGGAACCTAAGATTACAATTACCCAACGCAAGTATGCCGGCATGGCGTGAATACATGTCCTGTCTTCAAACTCGGTGCCGATGGGCAGACTGCATCAAATGCAACTAAGGTAAGGTAAACTGATGAGCCTGTAAAAAAGCCGACATTCTGGATCCCTGTAGGCCATGCGCGGTGGCTTGCAATGGCTTGCAGCCTCGCGTCGGAAGGCGCCGCGAGATCGATTGATGGCCCCCTTGCCGATCTCTTTTTTTGGTTTTCTTTCTGGAAGGTGGATTCGCACCTTTTGCCATTGGAAATGTCGGAGCCGGCACCACGTTTATCCGAAGTCTCATCTTGCGGAGGAATTTTCTTGATGGTGATCAAGCTCCTCTAATAGGCGTGGATGAAGATATATTCGCTTCTCTTGAATACTCTTTTTATTTGGTTATTTCAATCATCATATAAGACGTTTACGGAGTACACATGACGACATCCCTCTGTCTCTCTCTCTCTCTCTCTCTCTCTCTCTCTCTCTCTCTCTCTCTCTCTCTCTCTCTCTTTCTCTCCCCCAATACTCTATCATTGTCGCACAAGCTCTTTTTTGTTTTGTTCCATTTCACGTTGGTACTCTTGTGTTCGTACACAGACATCAGTCAATAGTCAGCTCACACACAGCCCACCATGCGAGTACTCGACCTGTACGTTGGGTAATAATACACCACGACATGTGGCTTCTTTTGACCCTTGTTGCGAGAACGCTTACTCCCTGTCCGTATCCGTGTTCTGTAGCCATGCGCTGTATGACGCAGAAGACGGTTTCGCAGCAAGCCACAGCGTCTGACACTGAGATGGCGATGTCTCATTAGATCGATCCACCACCCCATGTCCGAGATCCAGCAGATCCACAGATCGAACGTGCCGATCGACTCTATCAGATCCAATGCGTGGCTCCTTTTCCTTTGGCCCTGCTGTGCGTGGCTTTCTTTCCGAACTTTCCATGATTGACACTTCCAAGACCCATCTTTTACTTTTGGTTGCAAGTATCACGCTCACTCATCCATGCATACGAGTACCTATTGTAGGTAGATACTCCGATTATAATTTCCGGAAATCTGGATGATCTCATTCATCGCCCTCCGACCCATGGATGCACGTCCCAACACTACCTTGTCCATGATCCGTTCATCTCATCGAACGAGAGGTCTGATAGGGGGCCAGGAAGTCTAACTAGCTACCCAACCCATTGTCATTCGTCACGCCGCATTTTTCCTGCAGCCTACCCTTGCCTGAACATTGAAACTTGACTTGGGTGAAACTGGTTGCTTTGTCCCCTCCTGGTTATCCCACGTCTGCCGTCCCTTCGCATGATGTGTCTAGTTGGTCGAGCGGCAACCCAGCAAATCTCGAACATATTTACCGACGTCGTGCTGTCTCCTGTCACTTCACTTCCCTAGTATTTTCAAGCCTATTATTGTTAAATCAGTGCTGCTTTTTATTTCACCTTCAACCTTCTAAAAGTATCCAGGGACGACCATCTCTGAACACATCCAGCTTCACATCGAAGAGTGGTAACATTGCTCACGATCTAAGCTTCGCACTCTGTCCAAGGCGGCTATATTCCCCACATCAAAGTATGCGAGACACCTTCGTGCAGACATATATGATCAGCCGGGGGAGAATCGAGTCCTCGGCCAGAGGAGGAGCGTATCTGGATATTTGATTTTATCACCAATCTCTTGTCCAAGAAAATGACACCACAAAGGGTAGTCGTATATCTGCTACGGCGCGACTTGCGTCTTGCCGATAACCCCGTCTTTCACGAACTCCACAGGCTGTCCCAACAGTCTCAGAAACCTTTTACGCACGTCTTGCCGCTGTACGTTTTGGCCGCGCAACAAGTCGAGGTGTCTGGGCTTTTGTCGGATTCAGAAACCAAATCACCCTACCCGGAAGCACGTTCGGAGGTGGGAAACTTTTGGAGATGTGGGCCACACCGCGCAAAGTTCCTGGCCGAATCAGTATGGGAGCTCAAGTCGGAACTCGAGAAGATGGGCAGCAGCCTACACATCCGAGTGGGGATCTTGGGGCAAGTCGTCAGAGACCTACTCGAGCAGATCAAGCAGGCGCAAAAAGAGACGATCGTTTCGGCCGTCTGGATGATCGAGGAGGAAGGGGTGGAGGAGAAGAGGGAGGAAAGGGACGTTCGCAGGGCCGCCCAAGACGCCGGCGTGGATTTCAAGTTGTGGCTGGACGAGAAATATTTCATTGACGAGTTCGTCTTGACCCATCGGCCTATATTGGACCTCTTTACCAGTTGACTGACCCTGAATTCTTCACTGACTGACCTTTGTGTAGTCGAGACCTCCCATTCGAGAAACCGACTGATCTCCCAGATGTCTTCACGAGTTATCGAAAATCAGTAGAGCCGTTGAGGGATGCACCACGAAAGCCATTGCCCCGGCCTTCATCAATGTCGCCCATGCCCTCAGATATACCCGCACAGCCTTCGCCTTTCACGATACCTGACAATTTTGAGAGATTTCAGTCTGCGTTGATGAAGCCTGTGCTGGACGATCCTCCTTTGAAGAAGAACCCGCCTTCATTTCCAGCCGACGTCAACTCAGCTTATCCCTTCCACGGTGGCTGTACGGAAGGCCTGAAGCGCATCCAGTCTCTCATCGGGTCCGGAGCGATGACAAAGTACAAGGACACGAGGAACGGACTGCTGGGGACGGACTTTTCAACCAAATTATCCGCGTGGCTGGCTCTGGGTTGCATCACGGCTCGTCAAGTGCACGCTCAACTGTTGGATTTCGAAGATGGGCGGGACGATCAGTACAAAGGTACCGAAGGATACGGCAAGGGTGAGAACAAGGGCACCGCGGCAGTGCGGTTCGAGCTGCTCTGGCGTGACTATATGAGGTTGTGTACACGAAAATTCGGACCGAGACTGTTCCGGGTGGGAGGATTCCGCAACGACACCACGTATCCCTGGAAGACGCCAGGGACGAAAAGTGGTGGCCTGGAGCTTCAGGACACGTTTGATCGATTTCTTCGCGGCGCGACGGGGACGAGTTTGATCGACGCGAGTCAGCGTGAGCTCTTCCTCACCGGCTACACGAGCAACCGGGCGCGACAGAACGTGGCGAGCTTCCTGGCCAAACACCTCGGTATCAACTGGAAACTGGGTGCCGAGTGGTACGAGTGTATGCTCACGGATTACGACGTCAGCTCGAACTGGGGCAATTGGCAGTATGTGGCCGGGGTCGGGAACGACCCACGAGGCGAAGCGCGAGTGTTTAACCCGATCAAACAGGCTTGCGATTACGATCCACGGGGGGAATATTGCAAGGCCTGGGTGGAGGAGTTGAGGGCGCTGACGGAACCTCAGGAGCTGTTTCAGCCGTGGAAGGTCGGCCCCGAAAGGAGACAGGAGGTGGGCCTGAAAGGATTGGACATGGTCGAACGACCGTTGAAGAAGATTGACTTTAAGGTTGGAGGACGAGGTAGAGGGGCTGCCAAAGGAGGTGTTGGAGGAGGAGGACGTTATGGAGGGAGTAGTCGACCCAAAGACAACGGCGGTGGTGAGGGCGGGAAGGGACGTGGTGGTGGAAGCTTCGGGGCGAGATCGGGATTCCGAGGGGGACGAGGTAGAGGCCAGAACGGTTCCGGCCGGGGCAATGGACAGTATGGTCGTCAAGGGATCATGGATAAAGCCGTGACTTTGGATGGACAGTAGTAGGGACGATTGTGAAAGATGAATGAGTCTTTGACGGAGTATGGAGGATGGTAACGTCCATTGTGGTTCGGGATAAGAAGAGAATAACGTTGCCGGGTGAGGTTGAAGATTCAAAACAATGTGAACGGTGTTATATCGTAGTGGCTCGACAGTTGTCGAGTACTGAATGTATCATGATGGGTTCCTTGTACTGTACCTTCCATCAGTTACGAATACCCTAGGTCTCCTCAAATGAGCCCGCCTAATGAAGTTTGAGTTGTGTTTTGAGTGTTTTAAAGAACATCACGAGGCTTCCTCCACGCACGTTTTGTACGCACAAAGGTATCTGATATTAGCATCGCGGCTCGAGATTCCCAAGGCTGCTGTTGTGGTAGGATCGAATCCACTCTGACGCACTTGTACCCGAGTACGAATAGAATGTTTTGCAAGGTTACGTTCCTCCCCCTCCGCCTGTCGAGATGGAAGGACAATAATCTGTCCGTCTCCCTCCTTCCTCCTCCTACTCCTCCGTGGAGGGTCGGAAGGATTTGAGTAAGAGAGATGATGTTTCTCGATGCTGTGTGGAGGGGGAAATTATCCGTTTACCGAAAGGATTCGCATTGCATACCTTACCTCACCCCTTGTGATTTCGAGTGGTTGCTGACAAGCGCAGCGGCGTAGTAAGGGTTACTTCGTAAGCGAAACATATTGTACGAATAGGTGCGTTTGTGTGATGGTTGGATTGGATTGGAATGAACCAACGCGCGTGCCCCCCTTCTCAGCCCTCAGCCCATGCCTTAGGGGTATGAATTGTAACTAAAAAGCTGTCACTTGCTGACCGATGGATGATGGATGGTGGTGGTGGTGGTGGTGGTGGCTGTGGCCTTCGGAATATCCGGGTCGACATGTGCATACGTACTGTATAACCGAGTGGGTTGTGAACAAAATGTCTTTTGGTGGCAGAAGAAAAGGATTTTTTTCTTTAACCCTCCAGGCACAAATAACACGGGGGAGTATGATAGGAATTTTGTCGTATTCGTACCGAATAAACTCTAACTCCCCTAGGTAGTCAACAATCTTTACGGAGTAGAAGAGCTTGGTATTGTACTCTACACCAAACATCTACCCAATATTGTACTACGTAGAGTCAACTGTCTGACAAAGAGAAAGAGAAATTGGGATTGGGAATCACAGACGACTGATACTCCGTACATACCAAAGGTACCTAAACATTCCCACTCCCTCCCCCTTTACTCCGTATTAAATTGATAGACACTTTGCCTCGTCAAACATTCGGTATCACCCTGCGTAATCTGAAAAAAAGAGACGGTCATTTGTCCGCATGTGGACAAGGTACCAAACAAAATCTCATCGGATTCATGTCTTATTCCGGTTGCAATATGCGATCGACGCGAGGACTCCATCGACCAACCAAAACAACTCAAAGGATACTCCGTACATACGACGAATCCTCGGACTCGGATGACGAATGCTTCGTATCCCGCACCATTTACTCGAATTGTCCCTACATGCGACTTTTGAGTTGGTGTCCTCGCCCTTCTCTTCTTCTTCCTCTTCGTCCTCCTCCTCCTTGCTCATCACCGCCAACCTCCATTCTTTTTTTTGGTGTCGCTTCGAATGATCACCCAATCAAACAATAAATAATTGCAAATACGAGTACGAGAACGGGTGGTACTCGTACGAATCCGACTCATCACACCCCGGCCAAAGTCGTCGATCTTTTCCGTACCACCTGAACAACTTTCCCTCTTACTTGTCATTATTATTGTTTTCGATCATAATCATAAAGCATTCGGGGTTCGGGTCCTACATTAGACTCCGTCCAAAACAAGTCTTGATCTCCTCAGCAGATTATTTCTTTCTTCGAACAGCAAAAAGCCTCGGGAGGATCATTGCTGACTCGCCGGCTCCGGTCAGTCATAATCGGTCATAATATTTCTCCGCTGTGGCTGTGATTCAGAGAACAAGCTGTTGACTAGCAAAACTTGTGGAGTAACGGAGAGGCAAACAACACAACAAAAGGACCATCCATCCTTTGGACCAGGCCGGGCCCCGTAAACCTTGAACTGGACGGTTTCCTTCGTCTCTCACATACCTCGACTTCTCGATATACAGCCCATATTCCCTTCCCCCGCGTCATACGGATACCATTTTTGTTTGTCCATTGATAATTTTGTTTCCTTGAGAGAAACAAATTTTTCACCCATCAAACCAAATCAAACCATGGCGCTCCTTTCTGTTCCAAACATCTCACTCCCCGTTCTCATCATCGCTTTTGTAGCGTTGTTTGCCCTTCACCGGATTTACTTTGAGTTGACCACTGGTGCTCGACGGAGGCGGATGATCAGAGAGAATGGCTGCGAGCCCGTGTACCAGTACCCTCACAAGGGGATTGGTGGTAAATTGCTTGGGTTGGACGTCATCAAGGAAATGGTAAAATCGGGAAAGGAAGGCCGCATGCACGAAGCCACTCGACTGAGGAACTTTTCCGACGGAAGAAAGACATTGAAGGTCAAGGTTCTGAGACAAAGATGTACGTGGCCCATGGGAGTATGATGGTCAAAGTCGCTAACATTTGGGGGCGCCTTCAAGTCATCTCGACCATCGAGCCAGAGAACGTCAAGACCATCCTGTCGACGAGGTTCGCCGATTACTCGTTGGGTCGAAGACGGAAAGAAGTCTTTGTGCCCATTTTCGGACACGGCATCTTTGCCACGGACGGCGCTGCCTGGGAGAGGTCACGATCCATGGTGCGACCGAATTTCACACGACAGCAAGTCGCAGATCTCGACATGTTCGAGGCGCACGTGTCTCATCTGATAGATTCGATCCCCCGGGACGGATCTACAGTTGACCTACAGGATTTGTTCTTCGGTCTGACCATGGATTCGGCGACGGAATTCCTGTTTGGTCAATCGACCAACACGCTGGCGCCGGGATTGGAAACCAAGTCCGCCAATGAGTTTGTCAAGGCCTTTGTATATGTCACCGAAAGTAAGTCTACAAGTTTTTGGAGCGGGTCGCTAAAATGCATCATCTCCCCCTGCTTACACCGTGCAACAGCCGTCTCCAAGAATTTCGCCTCGGGCGGTCTCACCGAATACCTCCCGGACAAGAAATGGAAAAAGAGCATCCAGATCATGCACGACTTTGCCGACGACATCATCCGGGAAGCCATGGATGAAGCCACCAAGGAGAAGCAGCAGCCTGGGCGCAGCGGTCGTCGCTACGTGTTCTTGCGCGAACTGCTTCGGCAGACGCAGGACCTCTACGCGTTGCGCTCCGAACTCCTCAACATCCTCCTCGCCGGACGGGACACCACGGCGGGTCTCCTTTCCAACACGTGGCACGTCCTGTCGAAGCGGCCCGACATCTGGCGGAAGTTGAGGGCGGAGGTGGAGGAGCTCGGCGGCGAACGACCCGACTACGCGGCGATCAAGGACATGAAGTACCTGAAATGGGTGTTGAACGAGTCGCTCCGCCTGATGCCCGTGGTCCCGGGGAACAGCCGCGAGGCCATCAGGGACACCGTCCTGCCGGTCGGCGGTGGTCCGGACGGCCAATCGCCCGTGCTCATCAAGGAGGGCGAGATCGTCGCCTACTCCCCGTGGTCCATGCACCGCCGGGAAGACTTTTACGGCCCGGACGCGCTGGAGTTCAAGCCGGAGAGGTGGGAGACGCTGAGGCCCGGTTGGGAGTACCTACCTTTCAACGGCGGCCCGCGCATCTGCGTCGGCCAGCAGTACGCGCTGATGGAGGCGAGTTACGCGACCATCAGACTCATCCAGACATTCCCCAGGATCGAAAGCAGGGACGAACGGGAATGGAGGGAATGGCTGACGATCACCTTGTCGAGTGGTGTCGGTTGCAAGGTTGCCTTGTATGAGAAGTGAGGAAATAAGGGTAGGACACGAGAGACTTCTTCTTTTTCTGGATCAGTATGGCACGAGTCTGGATCGTTTTCTCTACAGTACGCCTAAGGTGTATTGTAAAGATTGTTGTTTATCAGCACTTTACCCACCTCAGCCCTTTTTTTCCAAACCATTACGGCTTCGGCGTATGAGAATTGTTTTTTATTATATTTTTGTTGTTGAAATGAGTATGCCATACAGAATATTTTTGATTCGCCTTCTACTTTAGATTTCGCCATACAACTGCCGGACCCTCCGTTGAAGTTTCGACCAAGGCACTTCTTCGAGCGCACATCACGCGCCAGAGTTCTCTCTTTACGGAGATTTTAGATTCTATAGGCTTTCGATAAGTTGGCTGGTCATACGAGATAACGGAGTTTACATAGAAAGTGACAATCAACGACGATGACGATGACGATGACGATGACGATGTAAGATCGGAATAATCGTTTGCCGAGAATGACCTGACTTTGGGAATGATTGGGACGATCACCGGTGTTGAAAGAAATATGACGGGGTGAGGGCGAACTCGTCCATACATAGGTCCCTCCTTTTACTCGCAGGGTGGGTTTGTGATCACAGATCAACAATGATCAATGATCAATGAACGCATACTCCGTAATACGAGTACTCCGTTGTACGGGAGTAACCAAAAAAAGTAGACGGGGCTTGGTTTTTTTTTGGCACATTATTGGCAAGCCTATAACGCCGTACAAAGCTGGGGTGGATTTTCAATCGCGCGAGTTTCAACAAAAGTCTGCCTTGTTTTCTTTTTGTTCGAGCCCACTGACCGACTTGACCCGTGACCGGATGGGTTGACAAGTTTGTCATTCGTCGTGAGGGGGGGAGGGGGGAGGGGGGAGGGCGTACGAAGAGTACTGTACTTTATAACTAGTTATAAGGTAGGACTAAAGAGTCACAACGACAAATCCTTGTGACTTTCTCTTTTTTATTCGTTGCTTCAATCAGGAATCATTCCAATACTGACAAGCCCAGCCATTGTTTACGAAAGAAAAAGTATGGACTACTTTTCGTGTTCGTGTTCGTGTTTGGAAAGAAAATACTTCCCGTATGATGAGCCTCACTTTTTCTGCATTTGGCTATTCGTAACAAAGGTTCAGTTCCATGGTACTGGGAAGGACAAAAGTCGGGGGGAGAGGGGGATTATTACTTTTCGCGGGGGCGCCACCTTTTGAGGGGACCCTTGTATAGTTAAACCTCCAACAAATACTTCCGTACAGAGTTTGTATGTATACCTACTCCGTACTGTAAGCACAATAGGCGGGCGGGGCGTAAGTGAGGCAGACTTTTATTAATGTACTCCGTACAATCGGAGCCACCAAACTACACCCGAGTATGTCAAGAAACAGCCCTAACAGAGCCCTAAATGAGCCCGAAGACGATCCACAGCCTTTTTTGCTCCCGCCTTTTCCTACTTTCACACCTGTAATGAGAGGCTCAAATTGTCAGCCCCCAATACTCGGTTACTTTCGTTACTCCCCTAGATACCCTGCCTACCTAGTTAGCCCACCAACAAGTGCTTCCCTTGGTGAGTTCCCCTGTAAGTGTACGCAGTTAAGAGTTACAAGCCTACTCCGTACTGTACTGTATGTTCTTTTCTCAAACGATGGACTCGACAAGTCCCGCTAATAACAGTAATACACACGCCTCCCTCTTGTGCGCCTCGCCGTTCTCGGTCAATTCCCTTCCCATACACTTTAACCGTCCATACGGGAGTAAAATCTTACCTACGGAGTAGGTGCGAGACTATTACTGCACTTTTGCAGACTACTGTACTTTTGGAAATCTCGACTTCCTCGTTCCTCTCTCTCTCTCTCTCTCTCTCTCTCTCTCTCTGTTTCCGTTTGTTACACTCCCAACTCGTCACGACCTGTAATCATTACTCAGTGTTCCTCTATCCTTTGCTGCGACATCGGTAACGAGCAAGACGCTCTCGTGGTCACGCAATTCTCCAATGTCCTCCCTTCTCGCTTGTTCAGCCGCACAACATCCTACTTGAACTTTCTTTCTGTCTCCGCGCGACACACTCTCAGAGTTCGAGCAGACTCTCTCTGTTGAACAAACCATCTTCGTACACCTACCTCCCTGAGCACATTTGGTCCTGTCATTCTCGCATTCGGGACCCTGAGAGGAACCCTCAGCCACAAGCGCACAGGCGCATTCCCAACGGGGCGACGGGGCTGTACCGGCAATGACAGCCTCGCGCATTGACGACGGCGAAGACGAACCTTATTGAAAAAGACCCAAAAAAATACATCTACATGGCCCCCACATTCGAGTCGTCTTCAATACCTCTTCGGCGGCGCAGTGATCCCGTAGACGGTAGTTGGCGCGCATTCGCGTCCGATGAAGACTTCATCCTCGAGTCATGGAGTCAAGGTTTCATGGTGGGATCACTCCTCATCATGGCCGCGATAACCATTGCGAACATGAGGAGGAAAGTTTTGTTGCACAAGTTGATTTTGGTAGAGGTGAGTGCGCCAAAGCACTTGCGGTTAACCAAGAAAAAGAAATTCGGTTTGTGCTGACGAGAGGATAAAACCCCCCCAAACAGCAACTCGCGGCTCTGTCTCACGGTATGTACGCCCCGGGTGGACAGTCATCCCCTGGTCGGCCGCGGAAAACAAAACGGTGCCATGTTATGCATGCGCCCATTGTACACGTTGCTGATTTTTTTTTGGGTGGCGGCAGGAACATTCTGTTTCATGTCCTTTGACGGTTACGGATGGTACTTGTCCTCGACGGCCGCGTTGCTTTACTGTTCTTGGATCGTCCACAACATCGTGGCGTGGATGAAGATTCGACCCTTCTTCACCGACTCGAGGTCCATGTTCAAACCTTCGACGGGCAAATGGGTGCGAAGGATATACTTGGGAACCCTCGCTTGTACGGTGCCGCCCATCATCTTGCAGATTTATGACAATTTTCGGTTCTTCAACAACATCAGCGACTTTTACACCAAGGTCAGGCCGTATGAGCCATTGATGCGGTACGTCGGCACTCACTTGCAGGACTTTCGTTTTGTTCTGACAATTTCCGTGCAGAGACCCATGGTGGTGTTTTTCCTGCTTTGTCCTCTTCCACGTCATCCGCAAATGTTACGGCACCGGGGTTTTTGAACTCATCAAACGATCACCTCGGTTTGGTATCTTGTTGGTCGCCATTTGTTTGGCGATGATCTTCACGGCCTTTGATATTGTGGCCAGTATTCACAATTTCATCGGGTCGACCGATGGGTATGTTTTTTTTGGTGTCGCTCTCTCTTCTTTCTTTTTTTAACAAAAAACCAACTGACCATCGTCAACCTTCTTTTTTGCGTTTGTCAGAATCAACCCATTTTGGAAATTAAGTTTGGTGTTCAAATGTCTCACCGACACCATCATGTTGGACGATTTCAAGACCGAGTTGAAGAGGTTGGGCATCAAACGTATGCGACAGGATGAAATGCGAAGACGGAGTTTCGCCTTGGTCGCCGACCACGACCTCGAGTCCAAGACGGATGACGGGCACATGGAATTCACCGACGCCCTCAACACCGACCCTACTCAGTTTCAGTCCCTCCAGACTTTCGATGACCGTAGCAGTCCGAGTCGGGGATCGACGGGACGACTGAGACAGGACTCGATGGCCGAGACCCGGACGGAGTCGAGAAAGGAAAAAGAGCGGGTCGGAAAGGCGGGCAAGAGGATCGCCCGGTTGCCTGGACTCAAGGAATTTTCCTTCATGTCGTCGTCCAAACGACATGGCAGCAGGTTGGACGACGGACGACGGGGGAAGCTAGGTACCAACGACCAAGAAAACGACGAGCAGCAGAACTCTCCGCCAGCTGCGCCCGAGAGACTATCTCAGATGAGACAGAGTTTGGGCGTGATTGATTATCATGCTCGATGAGGTTTGGCCAGAGTCTTTGGAAGAAAGGTCCCACAAGGAAAAGAATGAGAGGGGGAAAAAGAAGAGTGAAATAATGCGTTTTACGAAGAGACGAGGTAAATGTTCTTGTATCACCACCACCAACATCATATCGATGGTTCGCGGCGGAAAGAAATGTGGGTTTCTGTTTTTTCGGTTCGCATATATACCCTTGTAACCTGGAGAGTATGATACGAAGGGATTTGGAAGGGGGCGGAGAAAAGGAAAGTAAGGATGGGAAAGAAGATGTCCTTGAGATATGGTATGATTTTCTCTGGATGTACCGAGTACTCTTACAAAAGATGCCATCTGCATATTACGGACACCAAATCTCTGTCTCTTTGAGACATTTTATCAACAATTTTGAACGGCGTCTGACTACATGATGAAAAAGATTTTCGCCGTGTGTTTGTGTGTCTTGTCCATCTCCTTTCGTCACACGGGCCAAGACTCCGGGAAGCTGTGTATCATCATCTCAAAGTCTTGGTTCGCCGCGGCGTCCCACGGCAAGGAACCCAGGGGTGAGAAACTGTCGACGAACGGCATCATCATACCACCACCGCCGTCGGTACCGTTGGCGTTGGCGAGGTCAGGAGTCATGTTCACGGTCGAGAAGTTGTAAGACGGGGTGAAGCCCCCCGAGACAGGCGGGATGGTGGACAACGGTCTCGGGTATTGTTGTTGATTCTCCGACGTTGCGGTGGCCACTCCGAGGTTGTTCACGTTCACGTTGCCATTATCGGCCGTGGTGGCACCGGAAAAAGAATGACGGTGCTGCTGCTGCTGGTGATGCTGCTGGTGGTGGTGGTCTGTGTTCGACGGTAATGCCGACGCCGATGATGACGACAGTGACATGCCACCAATTTTCCTCGAATTGTTCTGATGATGATTTTGATGATGATTTTGATGATGCTCATGATGTTGTTGGTGTTGATGTCGGCGGCTGGGCTGTGAATTAGTAGAGGCCCATTTGAACCGATCCTTCCACCTCCACATGGCGTCGTGCAAAACGCTCATGGACAACCTGCTGTGCACGACGAGAGGGGATGTCGCGGAAGACACCGCCGACGTGGAGGATTCTTGTTCTGGGCTCACGACACCGTCGGCGGCGGCGGTAGCAGTGACGGAGGAAGAAGAAGCCGTCGTCGTCGTCGCGGCGGCGGGAGTGGCAGAAGACGTCGTCGTCGTCGTCGTCTGCTCAAAGATCTTGTCGATGCTCCAGAGCTGTGAAAAGATCTTGGCCATTCGACTCGGCATGTCGTTGCTCTCGACCGACATTTTTCGCAAGAGGGATATCGTCTGGAAGAAATAAGTCTTGTACCGCTGTCTGGCGTGGTTTTGGCGGGTGGTGGTGGTGGTGCTGCCACTACTGTTGTTCTGGTCGTCACCGACGCTGGTCTTTCGTGGTCGTGACGACGTGGGTCGAGATTGTTTCGACAGACGGAGGAGGACCGACGCCGCGAGAGCCGTCATGCGGAATATGTAGTGTGGACAATGTTGGATGAGGGACATTTCAACCTCGAGTCGTTCAATGGATTCGATGATGGACGTAGCGCACAGACCCAATTGAGTCACTTTGACACTCGTCGCTGGGTTCTCCCGGTCCTGTAGGCAATGCACCCGTATTTGAAGACGTGTTATGTCGATGTAGAGTTTTTCAAGTTCTGCAACGACAAAAGTTCTTCGTTAGTCGCATGGTTTCGATTTTGGTCTCAAACCCTCAAGTATCAAGGTTTGGAAACTTTCAACCACCTCTCCTTTGACAACTCACCAGATAATTTCCGCTCCGACTCGAGTTCATCAAGTTGGTTTTCAAAAGTGTCAGACATCATGTCTCGCGCAAAGCGGGAATGCTTGTCCTGAGCATCCTCGACACGGAACGTCGAAGGTGAGAACAGGGTGTTGACACGGCTGAGGAGGCTACCGAGTCTCATCTCGAGTAACAACAGAGGAGTCATCGAGTCCATGAGGCCACGCAGGTCCATTTGCCTCTGGAGTTGGTCGGGAGATACCATGATCGGGTAGCCTAATCCGCACGCGGCTCTGGAGGAGGAGGAATAGGTCAGCAAGGCTTGTGTGGTGTTGCATGATTCGAAAAACAGGTACTCACTTCTGATGCACGACGATACAATGGAACCAAAGTTGCAGGCGACGTTGAATGTCTTCTTGCGTCAAGGTCATTTTGGACCTGCTATAGTCTTGGGAGAATGTGGGGACGTGAAGACCGATTTGTAGGGCCAGGTTGATTGCCATGCCGGATAGAGTGTAAGAGGTGTCTTTGGACGTCGAGTCGGTAGGGAAAGGAAACGACGAGAGGAGCAGGAGGCCTTGGATCGCTGGAATCACAGCCGGAGTGGGGTGGAGAGGTGGCCAGGCAAGATGAAGGATAGGCTCGGCGAGAGAGCCTAATAACGTCGGGTTCGCAGTGTATCTACGGACGCCCACGCCGATGATGGCCCAGAAGATCAAAGAAGATTGGTCGTAGTAGCTGTTTGGTGAGATGTTGGGGTCGAGGAAGGGTAGGTGGGCATGATAATGTGCAAAGTACCTGAAGCTTCGTTCAGCATTGCCGTTTCTTCAAAGGCTCCAGTCGACATAAAGAGATAATACTCACAGTCTGAAAATCTCATCGATTTCATCTGCTTCGACCGTCATTCCTGCAAGGGAGCGAGACACAGTCGCAGTTGAATGCGGAGAATGTCGTGTCGAGCCTTGAGCAAATGGTTGATTCCAGGACGGGGTAAAATGTACTTCTGCTTCTACGGTCGAAGATCTGGGCAAGACATTCGTCGATTCGGACTCTCCGTTGTTCAGAAACGAATTCGAAGTGGAAATTGCTTGATTCGATTGCTCGTTTGTTGCTGGATCCTGGGTCTCCTCCCGGCCGTTCTGGTCAATGACGGATTCAGGAGGAGACCGGCTTGCGCCTAGTTGCTGCTTCAGGTTCGCATTCTCTTGATACAGAGCTTCGGTCCTCCTTTGCTAGATCAGTCTCGCAATGTCCCACGGTCGGACATACTGACCTTCGCTTGTTGACGCGCTGGAACCCGTCTTCAACTTTGCAGGTAAGCCCCAACTTCTTGCATCGAGAACACGGTTCTGGATAGTCGGTCGGAGCACTGCACCTCAACTGGCGTGGGCAGGACATGTCAGAAATTGATCCTTCTCAAACATGCGACAGTCGTAGTATACCTTTTGTTGCTTGCATTCATTGCAGGCTTTGCTGGGATGTCGTCGGGTCTGCTTCGGCTTTGGAGGGCTAGCATCAGACGACACAGTCGCGGGGTGATGATTGACTTGATTTGTTTCTGTCTCGTCCATGGTGTTCATCCGTGATAGATACACTGCAGCTGCTGGAGACTCGAATTACTACCGGCCTGGCCCACGTGCCATCGGGGCCGCATATGATGTTGTTTGATGGTATCAAAAGGAAGCGGACAATGCGGACGATTCGCGCGTAGACCTCGGCTGGGGAAATACGAAGACAAAAAGTCGTCAAATCTTAGCTAAGCAAGGTCAAACACGTGACGAATAGCACGTGACGCAATCTATCATTTCAGTTTCAGCAAGTTTGTCAGTCTTTCATACCTACTTCTTATACTATCTCTTCCAAACGAGTGGTGTTTCTCGTTGTCGAGACTTGTAATCAGGTAAATATCAATTCGAGAAAGCTGAAAATTGAATATTCTTTGTCATATCCGAACACCCACGATCATCTTCGCGTTCTTGTTGACGGCAACACAACACCATCTTTACTCTACCAAAATGCTTTGGCAGGAGGTGTTACCGCAAAAGTCTGCATCCTAGTCGGACGAACAGGATGGCGCTGCTGTAGACATTATATTCTTGCTCACATATAATCAGCTACTGCAATGTCCAGAGCCAGACGCAGAGTTTCTTCCCAATCAAGGTAGGTTGTTGTGGCCATGCACACTTTCGACGTTTACAAACACACTCGGTACAATCGCAATCTATTCGGAGGTCAAGATGTTTGTCAGCCTCTCTCATGCTGAAAGGTATTGGCTGTTTGGTGTTGTTTGCAGTCAAAATGGTAAGACCGGCGGGGAATGCAAAATCCGATATCGGTTTTGTCGCCGCGCCCTCCTTCAACCACGAAACAAACTACGCAGTACCTCAACATCCAAACAGAGCACAAACAAAAGTCAGCCGAGGTATGTATTGACGTGTCGTGGAAGATTCGGTGGTTATATATTTCTCACTTCACATCCCAACTTTTTAACATCACACCCATCCATACCGTAGTCGACCTTCCCATAATGTCGCAGCGAATCTCGCACACATCACAGCGACTATGGTCGAAGAGGTGTCGTATCACGGCCCCTAGACGCTCTAGGACATGTCGGGCGGGATATGCCACGGTCTCATCTGTTCCAAAGACGCCAATGAGTCGATTTGAGAATGATCGATTCATAAACTTTGAGCAACTCGATGCCAATATCAAATTGATTAGGGATCGGTAAGACTCGAGAACAGTCCTACTCGACGGAGCACTACTGACTGACATTGTCTGCAAAAGACTTGGGAGACCATTGACATATGCGGAGAAGGTGCTTTACAGTCATCTAGATCAACCTGAGTCAGCAACAATCGACCGGGGAGTGTCGAATCTGGAATTACGACCAAGTCGAGTAGCTTGTCAAGATGCGACATCGCAAATGGCCTTGTTGCAATTTATGACGGCTGGATTGGACAAGGTAGCAGTTCCAACCACGATCCACTGCGACCACCTCATCACAGGCAGAAAAGGTAATGATATTGACCTTGCGGCTGCTCTGTCATCGAGCAAAGAGGTCTTTGATTTCCTCGAAAAGGCTTCCCAAAAGTACGGTATCGGCTACTGGGGTCCAGGAGCTGGAATCATCCATCAGGTGGTGCTGGAGAACTATGCCTACCCTGGAGGGCTGATGATTGGCGCCGATTCCCATACTCCCAATGCGGGTGGACTTGGTATGGCCGCGATAGGTATTGGAGGTGCAGATGCGGTCGATGTCATGTCGGGGCAAACCTGGAGTTTGAAATCACCGACCATTATCGGTGTCGAGCTAACCGGGAAGCTGTCGGGATGGGTGGCACCTAAAGGTGAGTGCTTGTGAATGTGTAGGAGAAAGTGGTCTGATCTTGGACATAGATATTATCCTGGACATCACCAGGCGACTTACAGTCAAAGGAGGGACTGGTTCCATCATTGAGTATTTTGGGTCGGGAGTTGATACATTATCATGTACGGGCATGGCGACGATAACCAATATGGGCGCGGAGACGGGTGCCACAACCTCCATCTTTCCTTATACTGAAGCCATGGGAGCTTACCTGAACGCGACTGGTCGGGGCTACATTCGAGACAGGGTCCAACAGCGATTGCCCAATCTCCGGGCCGACGAGGGAGCAGAGTATGATCAGGTCATCAAACTCGACCTCTCTGAACTCGAGCCAAGGATCAATGGACCGTTCACGCCAGATTTGTCGACCCCTGTGTCCAAGTTTGGACAGTTTGTGACCGAAAACAACTGGCCACAACTTACTGCAGGTCTCATTGGATCGTGCACGAATTCGTCTTTTGAAGACATGAACCGAGTTGCGAGTCTTGCGAAACAGGCGCTCGACGCGGGCATCAAGCCCAAAATTCCCTTTATCGTCACCGTGGGTAGTGAACAAACCCGTCGAACATTGGAAAAGGCTGGTATCGTCGACATTCTGAAACAATCAGGCGGCACTATTCTGGCCAACGCTTGCGGTCCTTGCTCAGGTTCTTGGGCCCGAGAAGATATGCAAAAAGTAAGTCGAGCGTTGTTGCCTGTTTTTGGGTGGTGATACTGACGTTGCCTCACCTACAGGGTGTTTCAAACTCGGTTATTTCCTCATACAATCGTAACTTCACAGGCCGGATCGACGGAAACCCCGAGACCAAGAGTTTCATCGCATCACCAGAGATGGTCATTGTGAAGACGTTCGCAGGTGACCTCAAGTTCGACCCGATCAGAGATAGCATCAAGACCCCCGACGGCAAAGACTTTCGGTTTGAGCCTCCATTCGGATCTAGTCTTCCCACCCGATATGAAAATGCAGATGCCACCTACAAAGCACCAACCGGGGAGGTTTCTGGAGACGTGTACATTGATCCCGACTCTGAACGTCTGCAGCGCCTTCAACCATTCCCCGCCTGGTCCGGCAAGGACTATCACGACTTGCCCATCCTGGTCAAGGTCAAGGGGAAATGTACCACCGACCACATCACCCCCGCCGGACCTTGGTTTCGATTCCGAGGTCACCTCGAGAACATTTCGGAGAATACCTTGATCGGGGCGACCAACGCGGAGAACGACCAGGTGAACTCGGTGAGGAACGTCTTCACGAACGAGTATGGACCAATCGCACAGACGGCCAAGGACTACAAAGCTCGAGGGCAACCTTGGGTGGTCATTGGAGATTCCAACTACGGCGAAGGATCTTCCAGAGAACATGCGGCCCTTCAGCCGCGGTTCTTGAACGGTGTCGCCGTCATCGCCAGGAGTTTGGCTCGTATCCATGAAACCAATCTGAAGAAGCAAGGACTCTTGGCTTTGACGTTCGACGATGCGGCCGACTACGACCGTATCCAGCCTCGGGACCGTATCAGTCTCGTTGGTCTCGGCGAGCTCCGACCCGGTCAACAGATTACGATGCAAGTACGAAGACCAGATGGGTCCGAATGGTCGTGTCAATTGAACCACACGTTTACCGACGCTCAAGTTCAGTATTTCAAGCACGGGAGTGCGTTGAACTACATGGGTCACGTTGGTAAGAGTCGGGCTGCGGATGCGTCGGTGTAATCGGTAATTTTGAAATTGGAACCAAAAAAAGTGGTTTGGGTGTTGTCGGATATGGATATCGTTTGAGCGCATTTTCTGCCTCAAATTGTCCATTGCATATTGTCAGCGGAGCGTTTCATAGCGATTAGATTGAACAAGTACGGAGTAAGTAGAATTGAGGGATTGCATCCATAATGTTGGACTACTTCCGAACATGTCGAGCGCTTCATTACGGCTTTCTTTTGCATCCCCGGAGAGAGGTTCCGCATCGGAGATACGATTTCGGCGTTTCCTTTTTCTTTTTTGGTGGCGAGAGAAGTTGTCAGCCACGTGACTGACGTTGTTGGGCGGGTTGTTATGTCAGTGGTGGTTGGTATTCTTGTAGGATGTTGCAAAACGCACGGATGCAGGAAAATCAATCAACTTGGCCGTGTTGATAAGTAATGATGTTGGACAAGACTGGCCATTTGAGCTCGGATATTTTAACTCCAACAGCCTCGTTCTGACGTTATGATCTACCCACTGGATCGATAGACCACGGCTGTTCGAGTTTGTAGATCATCATCAAGTCGGAAAATTGTTGTGACACAAAACGTGCAGTACACCGTACTGTGTACTCGAACCTCGTGCAGCCTGTGATACGGAGAAGAGTAATTCGTCGCGATGAGAATAAGATCCTTGCAGGCGCGTCATCCATGGGGTGTGGCACATTTTCTGCAGGTCACACGGGACCGAGTGAGAAGTTGGTGGCACTTTGTGTCAGGCCAAAGTTTTGTGATTTGTAGGGGGAACGTCCGTTGCATGATGAGCCTCTTACGGAGTACTCGTACCCGTACCCATCGTAGGATTAGGGATGGAGAATGGCTGGGGAAGACAAAAGGAAAGGAGATGAAGGCCCGCAAATCAGCCTCATTCATCGCTAAAAGGACGGAATTGGGAGTTTGAGCCCCCCGACTGGTTCAAGTGATGCAATCGTTGGTGGACGGATGTGTCTTCCTTTGCCGAGGAACCCAAGATTTCGATGACATTTTTTGTTTTGGCTTTTTGGCCCCTCGATCTGGATCGCCATCTTGGTTTTTATGAACTTTGCTATCGTCTTGTGATACCAATGACGAGTATGGAGTTAGTTATTGATCGTGGAAAGCATAGAAGAGAAAATAAGAGTGAGAGCAAGAGTACACTCACCAACGAGAGATTGAAACCGACATGAAGCAATCAATGATGGAGTAAGTAAATCATCGATCATCATGGTGCAATGCTTGTAGCAAAGAAAAGATACTCCCACCTCTCAACTGAAACAAGTCCTACTCGTACGCAGTGATCGCAGTGATCACAATGATGCTATCTACTACTCGTAACGTTTCTCTCTGCGGTATCCTCCGTCTCTTCGAGGATCGTGGCTCGTGTCATTTTACCCCGTTAATCTCGTCATGGTTATCGCAACCTTTTCGATCTTTGATCCTGATCCGCTGATTGATCTTTTTTTCTCCCTTCCATCGATCGAGCCGCGCCTGGGCGCTATTACTTACTCCTTGTTATAATCGATAGTGACGTCTTCATGTAACGAAACCCATCATTCATCCCTCTCTCCCCCCCCCCCCCCCCATGTTTCTTCCCAACCCACTAACCCACGATCGATCATTGACGGAACAACCCACCCACTCTGGTCCATACCTACTCGTTTTACTTGTACTTTATCTCCCCTCTTCGCCCTTGTTCGAACCATCTGTACGGTTACTTCCATTATTTTACCCCAGAAAAAACGAAAAATCCATTTTTGGCTGGTCCTACCTACATCCTCCTTCCAACTGTGACGAAAACTATCGAAAAGTCAATCTTGCAGACAAAAACTCACAAATCAAAGACATCATCACTATCACTTTTCGGCCCTCGACATTACCTCTTCGATTCGAAACTGTGTACCATATAATCATCGCTGTGTCAACTTCTTTTCTTTCAAAATGATCCGTTTCCCAACCTTTCGCTCCACACCAGCGTCATCGACTCCCACGGCTCAAGATTCGTTGAGAGAAATCTTGCGTAAGGCATCCGACGCAGACTACTCTTCCACCGCCGCAGAAGACGCAGCACGCAGGACGAGTTCCATCAGTTCTTCTCGGTCTTCGACAGCCAGAAGTAGTCAATCCTCGACCTCTTCAACACAATCAGTTGGATTCTTTTCCTCCCCTCGGTGACCCAACTCGACACACTCGCGTCTGCTCTTGTTATCCTCACCAGCATTCTTTCGCGTTTGTACTGGTTACTTCTGTCCACAATTCCATTACATCCTCTCAGTAAACCCGCGACTCTACTTGTCATCAAAAATGCCGAGCTCCAAAGGCAAACCTACCGACCCCGAACTCCGGGAAAAGATCAAAGAGGAAGTCAAGAATGAGGAGAAAGGTGTGTCATGACCTAAAGTGTTGTTGTTTTTTTCGCCCCGACATGTCACTGATACTCGTTTACTCAAGGAGGCGGTAAAGGATCTTGGTCTGCTTGGAAGGCCGGCGAACTCGCTCGTCGATACGAGGCACAAGGAGGAGATTATGAAGATACCGGGGACAATAAGAACAAGTCCAAGAAAGGAGCTCCGGAGAAGAAGTGATGCCGACAAGAGTCTACTTTGGCACAATCAACATCGATAATACGAATGCAGCGTTTGAAGGAGTATTGAGATCGTGTTCGAGCCATTGATGCTGGTCATGTTTTGGCATTCTTTTTGTACGAGTACTACTGTGTATTTGTATTTGTACGTGGTGGATCTTTGATATTTGTTTGTATGTTACTCGGCGAATACAAAAAATTGTCACCATCTATACGAGGAAGGAGTATGCCCGTCGCGGCTTTTTTTTATGGCTACCCTCGGGTGGGAGAAGATGAAGAAGAGTAGTATGGTGTTAACGCTTGAGAAGCGCTTTCTGCGACAATTGTGATGTGTCAGTACGGGAGTACTCTGAGCAAGAGTACAATTGTGACCCTTCTGTTCAAAGGAAAAAATCAACCTATCGTCTCTCCAACTTTTCGTAATATCACTTTCTGCGTTAACACATCTCTCTACCTCCACAGGCATTCTATATCCGTACTCCATACAACCAAAAACACCTCGGGAGTACAACTCGTCAACTCCCCCGCATCCGTCATTGCTCTCCTTCCTCCACGACCTTTTTTGTTTTCTCCACGGCAGAAATGTCCCGCTTTTCGTCTCCGTACGAGGTACTAGGTATGTAGGCTTCTCTCGCGGGCTTATCTATGGTTTGCAAGGAAAGGAACTCGCGTCTAGTCAAGATATATTTATTATATCCCAGAGTATCTAAAAAAGAAAGGAAACCATATAATAAATTGTCTGTCTGTGAGTGGCAACGCCTTTCCCTTTTTTTTTTTTTTTTTTTGACCTTGTTTGAAATCACCTCGATGAAAAACCCGGACCTCTTTTCCACCATGTCACAAACAAACGTCTTTGAAAAGTACAAGGACACCTTTGCCGGGGTTTGGAGCCTGTTGACCTACGAAATGTGGGATTCCGACGGTCCGGGAAAAAAACTCTTGTACAAACCACACGGGGATGAACCTCTGGGGAAAGTGGTGATTTCTGGTTCCGGTTACCTGTCGGCCATCCTGATCCCACCGAGCGTCTTGGTCCCTCTAAAGTCCAGCGACACCTTGATGGGGGCCACGGATGAAGAACTCGCCCGCATCGCCAGACCTCTGAGCGCCTACAGCGGGTTCATGACTCTGCACGAGACCGACCAACCGCAAAAGTTCGTCTGGCACACAAAGGTCGAGGTTTCTGCGAATCCGAACTGGATAGGTAAAGATCAAACCCGGAGGGTCGAATATTTTGAAACCGACGACGGAGAAAAGTTCATGACTTTGAATCCCGTCAAGGATTATCCTTTACCCGTAAGTTTTGTTCCCAACCTTTGCAAAAAGTCGAACCAAGTTCCGATGAGAGAGGCAATGGGCTCCTGAGCCACTCCCTCCCCCCCACAAACACACATAAACACACATCATCCCTCCAACCTCACTACCCTCTCTCTCCCCTGTTTGTCCGTTGGTTTTTCGTCGTGTGTTTGCACTCGAGTCGAGTAAATCGGAACTTTTGAACTGAAACGAAGCGACACACAAAAACAGGACGGTAGAATGGCTCGTGCCGAGTTGAAATGGAAAAAGATTGCACTGTAAACCCATGTGGGTCGTGAGTCAGGGATCCAAAATGACACAACTCACCGGTCGGGGGAGGATTTTCCCAAAATTCAAGAAACCGTACTTCTCCTGTCGCCCCAAAAAGTGGTTGCGGTTTGTTTCCATTTCCGAATTCAAGGCTCTTCTTCTTGGCGTCTCGCGCCGCCGAATGTTGGAAAATGGAATCGCCGGTCGTCTTTGAAGAGGTGTCCCTGTAAGAACGCATACCCAAAGCCACCAGAAGGGGGGGGGGAGGGGGGGCGAACCGTTTGTCATTGTGTAATTAAGGTGTGCCCGTCATGCGGATGGATCACCTTTTGCGGGAAATAGCCTCGAGGCCCCGATGTCTGGTTTGGTCAGGCTTAGACACCACCGGGGCTTCGTCCAGGAATCAGTCTTGGATTCCACGGTTGCCCAGTCATCTCAAAATTGTCTATAGCGGTATTGCATATCAGACGGCGAGACTTTGTTCCAATCCTGTTCGTTTGGTGCTCGAATGACGCCAGTGTTGGGACTGTGGACTGCCCGAAATGCGTCTGGGTACTTGGCCTTCAGTTTCGTTTTTTTCCCCCTTGGGTTCAGATTGACTGTGTCGATTGTGTGATTCAAATACTTTCCGTATTCCTCTTTTGTCAGTGCCATCAGTGGCAAATCACCTCGGGGTTCTGTTATATGATCTGGGGAATAGTGTCTTCTTTTTAAGACGATGGGGACGATCGAGTCGCGAGAGAGAGAGAGAGAGGGGTGCAGCTGGGGTATATATATATAGAGAGAGAGAGAGAGAGTATTTGATAAACCTATTACCAGGTAATATGTTTCTCAGAAAACGACCTTTCTGCACCTCGAACGATTGTAGATACCACTCTGACACACAGGACGTAAATGAGTGTGGCTGTTTGAATATGGATATAGGCTATTGAATAGGGTTAGGTATTCTTTGATGAGTTTCGTTGGCTGACTTTCACAATTCCCGGACACTTCGTCGTCGATTTGAATAACACAAGTCAGTGAAAGGGCCCTAAGGGGGATTTCGGAGATCAATCTGCGTCAAGTTCCAGTCGTGACTTTTGACAAAAGCCTTGAGCCGCGTGGAAGAAGAGGACTCGCTTTCCGACCTACTCACCGAGGTTCGGACGTGTACGACTTGTCCGTTTGGAATCCAATTGATCATGAGCATTACTCGCCCAGTTGTGATTGTCACTTCGTACAGTTCAATGATGTGGCCTTGACCGGAAACGACGCGGCGCCCTCCTTTTTTGGTCGCCCGCGCCACAATTTCGCCTCGGTGCGGGAGACTCGAGAATGATCGACCGTCCTCGCCTCGACCCGGTCATAAGTTTTTTCGCACATCAGAACGACCAGTGGCTTCGCAAATACATAAGGGTCCATGCTCGAGATATGAGAGGAAAGCGACGTGCACCGTACGGAGCACCGGGGACGTGCCCGAGTACTCTCTCTCTCTCTCTCTCTCTTCCCCCCCAGATTGTCAATTGTCTTTAATCAGCGTCGATATCGGTGGGACGTTCGAGTCAGTGGACCGGGGGCGGAATCTCCCACTCCCCACTCCCCCCAGAACGTTTTGCATCGCGCGCTGACACACCATTCCTAAACCTTAATGTCTATCGCCGTCGGATGGTGCAAGGGACTCAGTTCCGATGAAAACAAGCTTCCCGAAATCCGAAGAGAGGGGTTGATTGTTCGAGGTAATCAAAAAACATCCAAACGATCCAAGAGGGTCGGGGCCGACAATAGTTGTTTGGAGAACATCACTGTGTACAATGTATATATAATATTATTATCCAAAGCACATCTAAAGATCCTTTACCGATTTATCAGAACTTTTCCCTTTGAACAAACAGAACCCTTTTCCGAAACTACACATCTCACCAAAGAACCATCACATCACGACAAGGGCCATCGTCATCTCATCAAACGCAAAAAGTCGCACGAGCGAGACACATCCTTTTTTTTGGTAATGATGGCTAAGCCCGTCATTGTTCTCGTCCCGGGTGCCTGGCATCCTCCTTCGTGCTTCTCCCCTCTCACCAAGTACTTGGAAGGACATGGCTATACGGTCGACGGGATATCACTCCCCTCGGTCGGCTCGACTCCACCGCCGCCCAACTTTGACGCCGACGTGAACGTGGTCGCTTCCACCGTCGGCAAACACGCCGACCAAGGGGCCGAGGTGATACTCCTCTTCCACTCCTACGGCGGAGTCCCCGGGGCCTCTGCGTGCAAGGGTCTCTCGAGGTCCGACCGTCGGGCCGCGGGCGAAAAGGGCGGGATCGTCCATCTGGTATACTGCTGTGCGTTCGCGCTCGACGAAGGGGTGTGTCTCATGGACGGCCTCGGAGGCCGGCCGTTGCCGTGGTTCGGGATCGCCGAAGACGAGAAGACCTTGGTGGCCAAAACCCCGGTGGAGACATTCTACAACGACATTCACGACCGGGCCGTTCTGGATGGACTGGTCGACAGTCTCAGGCCGCACGCCTACGGTGCCTTTTGGAGCAAGAGCACGTACGCCGCTTGGAAGGACGTGGCGAGCACGTACGTGGTGTGCGAGAGGGACGCGGCGATCCCGCCCCAGGCTCAGCGCGCCATGATAGCACACGTCAACGAGGCAAGTGGTGGGAAGATGCGCGAGGTCTCGATGGATGCAAGCCATAGTCCTTTTGTCAGTCGACCGGAAGAGCTCGGAAGAATTGTCAGGGAAATCGCCGGTGAGAAGGTCTAAAGAAAGCGTTGGAAGACCGCGGGCGACCCAAAGACCTCATGAGATGTGGTCATACCATGTTGAAGTACAATTACTATGGTCTAGGACAGTCCTCTTCCGGCTTATTTTGTAGAATATTAATTCGATCAAGATTCTTTATCTCATACCTCTGCCGCATTCCTATGGCCTCCATATGAACATCTCTTCTAGGGATGTGTCTCATAGAAGTTCACACTCGTCTAGCTCTTTTTTCTGGAGGTTCACCGTCTCCATTGCGTGCCTGGCCCTCGTCGAGTGAGCGTCGTCCACTTATGTCACGACCATCTCTGTTGTCGGTAGTAGTCTTCGGTCGAGAGGAAGATTCGGTCGACACTGGCTTTTGTTCGGTGGTCTCACGGTCTGTTTTGTGGAGTGCCTCGGGCAACGTGATCGAGAAAGAGAGCAAACGTCGACATTCCTTTTCAGCTTGTTCTTCTGGGGTCTCCTTTTCAGATTCCTTCCCACGTACTGTCTCGGCCTTGACGTCGTCTCGTTTCTGACTCTTCTCGTCTTCCTTCTCGTCTTCCTTCTTGTCATCTTTCTTCTCCTCGTCGGATGCTTCAGTATAGTGCCACAGAGCCTTCAAATCACCCTTCACAAGGGCTGTACCCCACAAAGAGAGCAACACACCAGGCACCAAATACAATAACGCTGGTTGTGCATGCTCCGCAACTTGCATGATGACCACCGTAGTAATCATGCCGAGAACATAGCCGACAATCGTGGCGTAGAAGTATGGCTTCGGGAAGTTCTTGGCTTTGATGTCGTCGGACCATAATTTCGACCTCGTCCAGAATCGTTCTCCCCAACCACCCTTTGCACTAGCATACACCGGTTTCTCGGTCTCTTCACTACCCTTCTCTCCCTTGCGACTTTGTCGTAGGTAAAACAAGAACAAGTCGAACCTCAATGCAAAAGCAAGCATCATTCCTGGTACGACAATATCCCCCAGCCCCAGCATCGCCATGGTCCTTTTCTTAGCCAGACATTGCAGATACTCTTCCATCGCCGCTGATCCCTCGGCTGCCCCGACGGGGAACACACAACCATCAGGCCGCGGAAAAAGTAATTTGATGGGTACGTCCAGCTTTGTTGCTACCGTGACCATCATGGGTGTGAAGAAAACGAAGTAGATGTCGTAGAAGAAAAGTGCACACAGAACAAGGGTCCCAGTCCAGGCGGTAGTGGGAGTCATGAACTGCAATGAGCCGTAGCAGAACGAAAAGCCAAGAAAATTCGTCAGGAACCAGGGTTTAGCGAGGAAGGCGTGATAGGACACTATGGCGGTGGACAGCAAGAGACTTATCAAGTCTAGAATGTCGATCGGGCATTTGACTGTTATCAAACGGTGGATATGGAAGTCTAGCCGGGCTTTCGTGTATACCACGCCTCGAAATTGCCAAATTAGTTTTGAGACCGAGGATGGGACGGGCAGAGGCCACAGTAGCCACGGAAATGGCGAAGAAGAGGTGTCACCGGTTTCGGTCTTGAAGCAATGGTCTGGTTGATTGGCTTTCCAGACCTTGCCTCCACGGGAATACTGATCTGGAAGGAGAAAGGACCTTGCGATAGACAACATGTCCTTGATGAACTTCACAGCAAAGAAGAGGCCAATTTGCGAGAAGTAGATGCCCAACGCCCAATTTAACCAGGCTGGATCTTGAAGCCATTTAAGGATGAAATACAGGCTGGCTAATGTCGTACCTGCGAGAAGAGGAAAGAGTATCGCGTCTGAAGGTGTCAGGCTTTCAATCTTCTGTGATTCGCCATCTTCGTGATTGTCATCGTCAGCCGACCCTGCTTTGCGTTTACGTGGGCTTGCCGACGACGGTCGCGATAATGCAGCGTGTGCAGCCGTGTAGATGGGGAAGACTGCAGAGACTAGAAGGTGTAGATATGTTGGGAACATTGGCCGCATCACCTCGATCTCGTAGGCGACGCGTCCTAACAGCTCCATCACTGGGCCTGGTGTTGAAGCCATCTTGAAAAACCAAAGATAGGAAATCAAGTCGAACAAGGTTGATCAGACCGCGATTCGAGCATAGTTGGTGACCGTCTGAGATTGGCATGCACCAAGAAAGAGAAAGAGCGAGAGTCGAGATTTAATTGAAGGGAATAATATCGAAGTGGAAGAAACGGAGGTGCAAGGCTGAGAGGCCAGGCTGTCCTTGGCAGCTGTGATTGGCTGGCCACAAAAACCCAATACCTGGTATCATTCAGGACGGTAGCAACACCATATTAAATCTGTTCAACTCTACATCAGATTGGAATGCATGCGTTAATGCTCTACAAGTGGATCACATTACCATGGGGTTATGAATTGATTGATCGCGCCAAAATGTACAACCAGAAACCCCCATATCATATCTCAATCCCGGTGTAATACTGCAACAATTTCAACGAGCGCAATTGAATTTTTGCCATGGCTTTGTCTCCGAATTCCACTTCCCTCTTGAGGTCAGGATACGGTCTCAAGATCTCCGTTGCGACTCTCAGTGGCGCAGCAAGACTTTTCGGACCCTGATCCACCGTATCTTCCATCATGCAAAATTCCACAGACTGGAAAATGTTGCGAGCAGGGGCGACGAACTCTGCCCGATGTTCCAGAGGCGGAAGATCGAACACGTTCCCGGAGCATGCCAGTGCTGTTCGCAATCTCCCAGACTCCGAATCTGGATCGATGCTCTCCTCGACTCGACCAAAAGTAGCTGCTGCCATCTCCAGCTCGCCCATCAATCTGTATAGCTCCTTCATTCCGTGCCACAGTATGGTTTGCACGGTCCAGCAGATCAGAAGGCAATGCGCAACCCCAAGATTAGGGAAATGAAAAGCCACCGGAAATAACCTCGCCTCGTCGGCATCATCTTGGCCAAATTCACTTTGGGCCAAACGAGGCCAAAATAAAGGGCTTGGCTGACTCTTCTCCATGCTGTCCCATAGAGCCGAGACTTCTCTGTCGATGACCCAGCATTGTGGTATCATGCTCAGTGCGAGGTTCAGTTGACCAGCGAGATCTAGATGCCCGAACATCCGTGCTTTGCCTAGAAACTCTGGAGCGAGTGCTAGAAGGTCGTAGGCTTTGTCGAACGCTGTCTTGGCCTCATTTTGCCATGGTATTTCGCGCCAAGCTGGCTCTGACAAGAAGGTAGGCCGTTGCTGGTCTAAGGCGTAAAGAATCTGGCAACGTCAATGATCGGTCAAACTAGGGTCACTAGGCAAATGTCCGTACCCCTTGGACTCGGAAATGCACAAACACCTGATGTGCCAAACCATGTGCATGTGCCTCTGGGCCCCTCAGCTTGACAAGGGCCTGGCAACCCTTGGTGTGGTTGATATAAGCATCCTTCGAGGAATTAGGACACTCAGACAATTCGTAGCTAGCCAAAGAGATGCATGCAGTGAGGGTGTGATCGTGTAGCATGAGTTCCGGGTCCCATAAGGCTTGCTGAAGATGCCATAGTCCACGATTGTACAGCTTGAAACTCTCTTTGATACATGCCTGGTCGTTGAAGACATTACCTAACTTGGCCAGACAAACGGCCATGGAAGCGTACTCCAATGCAGGGGTCATGTAAGTTAGCTCAGGAAGCCGGAGCAGCCACATTCTGCGTGGCGGCATGCCGATCTCGGGTTTCGGAAGATGATAGTGCAGATACTCTTGCAGTAGCTGCTGTCTGATGGCAGGGGTTGAATTTATCTGCAAATCAGCGGGAGATATCATTGAAGGCTTCTCATAAGAAGGACTGGCATCGCCCTGAGCGCCCAACGAGACTTGCGCATAACAAGGCTCTTTGGGCTCTAGTTGGACTTTTTGAATTTGATGCTTGATAGGCTGTTCTGCTTTCTTGGATCTAGCATGGGTATTGTGGCGTGGGACTTTGTGCTGAATGATGATCGGGTGTCGAAGATAGCCAGTGCATGTTCTCTTGGATCTAATGCATTGAGCACAAGAGGGTTGTTGTAGCCCACACTGTTAGCAACTCCCGTCAGCGGTGCAATTAGTCCGGTCAAAAATATCCGAAGCCTTACCGCAATCTTTCGTTTGCGACAGGTAGCACATCCTCGGGATCTAGCGATCCCGACCATTGAGCAGTGACGATATGGAACTCTGCACACAATGTAGGCTCGTCGTTGACCCTGTGAACGTGGTAGACGAGGCGTTTTGCGCGAGGAATTTAGAAAGAACTTGTGAGGAAGCAGTCCATTCTGCGAGAAGGGGCATTCGAATACGCTGGGGACATCCTGTCCTCTGACTCAAATTTCCATCTCGTCTTGTGGACACACACGCTCCCTATCTGTATTGCTCTTTTCCACCCAGACAAGGCAGACGTGAATGAATTCAGCGACTGTTCTCCACGATGTCAATGTGGCCGAACGCTATGCCTAGATAGGCTCATTGTGCGAACGGCCCATGATTGGCGGAAGAACTAATGTAGTCATGTTCCGCAGTAGTGGTACAGTCAAGCATAAAACAATTAAAGCGCAACTGATTTGTCGTTCCGCTTCGAAGCGTAAATAGTTTCACCTTTCAATCTATCACTCTTAACTTACTCCGTATCCGGGTTTCAAGGTCAAGGGTTGCCAAACTCTTTGCTCTTGGAACAAACCATCCACCAATAAAAGTCGCTATGTCATTGCTTTACACTGAAAGTCGCACTAATGAGACCAAGCCAAACCCAAGCTGATTCGCATCATCATCATCATCCATTGAGTATCAACTGCTATCATGTCCAGTCGGCCACGACCAGACTCGCGCCATGTGAATACGACAGTCGAGCACCACATGCAACATGAGGGTGGGTTGAAGCATATTTCACAGCCACTGGCTTCTTGGCGGTTATGCTACAGTCCCTTGAAGCTGCCATGGAACAGCGGAAGGCTGGGCGGATTGGTCTAAGGACCCATCGAATCAACAGTTATCAGATCACATTGGACCTCGAAAGGATCTACTGTACTTATTCAGCTCAAGCTATTATTTCCTTGTCCACTCTCTACGTCATTGTTGATACAGGAGTCGTTCGTGGTAATGCATTCCATGCCTATGCGAAACTCGACCTGAATCCCCACAGCCTCCTCTTGTGCCTCGAATTCGTATCTTTCTTCATTAAACCACTTCGCAGTCCATCCATCCCACCTTCATGATAAATTCTAGAAACACCGAAAGTCTGCTGGTCTGACTCGTCGGATATCGACTTCTCCAAATAAAGCCAGGATTTCACCTCAACTTGACGCTGGTGGACTGAGCAATCCTTTTTCTCTGATTTCACCATGGCACAAGACGGGAAGATATCTATCAAAGCAGTGAGCGCTATTCGACATGTGTTATCACCAAAAAAGCCCCAGAGTCACAACAACATTGAAAAGCAAACCATCCCGGAACCAAGGCAGGAATTTGACGAAAATGGTCTGAAGAAAGCCAATGTCGAGGAAGGGCCGCACCCAAATCTGTTGCAAAGGCATTGGCAATGGTTTCTGCTGCTGACTATAATCTGCACCGTTGTTATTGTGGTTGCAATTGTTGTCGGTGCGAGAGGGATCTCGGGCGATACCTCGATGGGGGCTGCTCCATTCGGGCCACCGATGATGTCTTACACAACCATAAGCACCTCGCCGATTCCGTACGTCTCAAACATCTTGCAATCTCAATCCAGACAAGGTGAAGAAGATACTAACATGAATCTGACTTGATAGCGACGTGACGACAACGCAGCCGCCAATCCGGTTCCGTGCGAGGTGATTCCTTGATGCTCTCACAAGTGGCAACAAAATGTGGTCAACATGAGCATGAACGCCGGCATCTTTGCTCCATCTGACCACACTGCTACGCTCTTACGCCTTCTTTAGCTCACCTGACACATATTGATCATGATCTTGACGCTCGAAGCGAGCAACTATTCCAATGTTCTCGTTGGATCATTTGCTGCGCCGTACCAATTCCCTTTGACCGGTACGGTGGATTTAACCCCCGCAAAGTGCCATCCAAGTCGCGTCAACCGCGTTTGCACATTATCGCGTCACCACCCAAAAAGGCGTCGCCAATATCGGAGCAAGAAACAAGGTCATTATCGGCATGCCTCGTGGGCCTTTACGGCGGTCCGCCAGCATCACAGATCTTCGCTTCACTCTACGACGAGTCTTTGGGAAAGAGTCATTCCGGCCGCTGCAAGAAGAGGTCATCGCCGCCGTGCTCGAAGGCAACGATGTCTTTCTTTGCGCCGCAACTTCGTTCGGCAAATCACTCTGCTACCAACTCCCTGCCGTGGTGTCTCTTGGTGTGACCGTGGTGATTTCACCTCTTCTTGCTCTGATGACCAACCAAGTTCAAGCGGCTAGAGGTTTGGGGATCAAGGTCGAATGCATCAACGGGAGAACTCCGTACCAGGAAAGGGTGCGCATCGAGACCGACTTGCTCTGCGGCCATCCGTCCACCAAGCTGCTCTATGTCACTCCGGAGCTTTGCGCCACCAACCATTTCCGCGATCTTATCACGAAAATCCACCGACAAGGACAGCTCGTGCGTATCGCTATTGACGAGGCACACTGTATCAGTGAATGGGGCCACGATTTCCGTCCCGCGTACAAAGATCTGATATGGCTGAAGGCGAGCCTCAACTGTCCGACGGTGCCCGTCATGGCGGTGACCGCCACGGCAACTCCACAGGTCCGCGAAGACATTTTCAAGTTTCTCGGCCTTGTTAAGACCAAGACCAAGACCTTCTCGACGTCTACTGCACGGCCAAACATCCATTATGAAGTGCAGTACTTTTCCGAGTCGAATCCGGAAAATGGCGACGACGATGTCTTTCCGTACCTTCTTTCCAGGCTCAATTTCATGCACCGAAGACGCGTGTTGAGACTGCAGTGTCTACGGGAACAAGACCCCAAGGCGGTCATGGCTCCTATAACAGGCATCATCTACGTCTCCTACCGCGCCACAGCAGACAGCTTAGCTTCAAAGCTTTCCGATGCCGGGGTCCGGGCTCAATCGTACCACGCCGGGTTAGAGGACATTCAACGGCAAAAAGTACAGACGTCTTTTTTAAGGTTCGCCACAGAAGACCCTCGATTGTTATCCCAACAGCAGTCTAGACCGGGAGAAGGTGGCAACGACATGATGTCTTCCTCCTTCAACATCATGTGCGCCACCACCGCGTTCGGCATGGGCATCGATATCCCCACGATCCGGTTTGTCATCCACTATGGCCTACCTCGAGGCATGGAGTCCTTTTCTCAAGAGTCGGGCCGCGCAGGACGAGACAACAAGGCAGCGTCAAGCGTCATCTTGTACACGCGAGAAGAGAAGGAGCGCAGCGAGTTTCGAGCGAGGAGTGACGCGAACAGAGAAAAGAGTAAAGCCAAGGCCGAATCCAGGTTGCGGTCCCTGCAGAGCGTGATCACGTTTTGTGAAAACACTTCGGTCTGCAGGCACGATTTGTTGTCGAGGTATTTTGGTGGCGATGGTGGCGCGGGATCGTCAGCAGAGTGCCGATGGGCCTGTGACGTGTGCAAGGAAGGTCCGACGAAGCTGAAGAGGCGAAAGGAAAAGGGGCTGGCGACCGAACACGAGGCCTTTGAATTCACTCAGAGGCAAGGGGTGCAGGATTACGAGTACGAGTAACGAACATTACGAAGAGAGAAAAAGTAAAAGGAAGAAAGGATTGCATTGCATTTGATACCCCGGCCCATGGAGAACCACACAATACAGAGAATAGGAATAGCACATCATCCCCTTAGAAAAGCAAAGAAACGGTAGAGTGGAAAAGTGCGTCCTGAGCAATGTGGATGTTGTACACCAGTTTGCATTTGTACAGATTCTTAAGGTCGACCACACCTACTTGATATTATAGTATCCTCCCGAATAGTCAACCAACCACTGTTTCTCTACTTTGCTTATGTCCTTAATGTATACCTTGTCGCCGGTCTCGAGGAGGTCATGAAAGATGACGTATTCCGCCTTTCGATTGAACATCAGACTCGTCGGGTGTGCGTGCATGGTGACATTGCCCGAGACGGACCTGAAACTGCCGTCCGGCTGCATCTTTGCGGCGTTGGCGAAGAACCCTGCCACCAAACACTTGACGATTGCCGTTGGCTTGTCGGCTTGTCGGCTTGGCTGGGCGGCGGTAGTTGATAGGTGAGGCTGGCTGGCGGCGGTCGTAGAAGAGCTCTCCTGAAGTTTCACGCCCAGGCGCTCCAGATAACGTCTCAGCTGGTTCCGGATGCTCACGGCGCGCTGCATGGATTTGAAATTGACGTGGTGGTCGTGACACCAACGAGCTTCTTTCTTTCCCTTGGTGACGAAGGCCTGGTAGACGTTCAACAGCGTGAGGTGGTCCCCTTCTTCGGCCGCGAATTTGCGGCGCGAGAGGTCCATGGCTTTCTTTTCGCCGCTGTGGTGGAACCACACGTTTCCCTGCAGGGAAGTCATGGCTGCTATCGTCAGCATTTCGCTCTGGCAGTTGAACCGAAAGTCGGAGGACGCGAGAAGTGACTTGGCCATCATGGGCGGGATGGCCAGTTCCGCCATGCGCGTGCCCAGGGGTGAAGTGAGCTTGGCGTAGTCGTCGACCGCGCCGAGGGAGTAGAGCAGATCGAACGCGCGAACCAGAAGTTGTGACGGCGGTGGAGATATAAAATCGAACCGGACTATGTTGTCAATGCCCAGAGCCTTGAGCTGTAGCACCATCGGGGCGAGATTCGAACGCTGGATTTCCGGAGGGGTTGTGGCGGGAAGCGCCTCGTAAGACTGTTGGGTGTACAGTCGAAAGCATTTTCCGGGTTGAGTTCTTCCTGCACGTCCCGCCCGTTGGATGGCCGAAGCTTTTGATAATGAGAATGGTGTCAGAGTGTCAATATTCGTGGTAGGGTTGAAGGATCGGAGTTTGACGAAGCCACAGTCCACAACGTACACTACGCCAGAGACGGTCACAGAGGCTTCTGCGATGTTGGTGCTGAGGATGACTTTGCGGGTATTTTCCGCTGCCTCCGAGAAAACGTACATCTGATCATCTGTGCTGAGGCCGGCATATAACGGTAATGGCTGGAGAGCTTGTGCTTTAGGATGCAGGGTCGCTGCAAGTTCAGATAATTTCTGCATGGCAGTTTCAATTTCTTCTCTGCCGGTAAGGAAGACGAGGATGTCGCCAGGACCTTCTTGCTGATGTATTGTGAAGGCTGTTTGGACCGCCTTCTCCACATAGTCATCCGTCGGTTGGTCTAGATAGAGAATGTCGACCGGGTACGTACGACCTTCAATGCTGACGATTCGACCTTGGTTGTCGGATTCGCCTTCATGCTTGAAGAACTCAAAAAACCGTTCGGCTTCGAGCGTGGCACTGCTGACGATGATTCGTAGTTCTGGCCGTCGCTTCTTGATCTTCTTCAACAACCCGAGTAGAATATCCGAGCTCAAAGATCTTTCATGGGCTTCGTCTACCATGATGACAGAATACCTTGTCAACAGAGGATCGACGAGAGCTTCTCTGAGTAGCATGCCGTCGGTGAGGAATTTGATCTTCGTCCGTGACGAGGTGACATCCTCGAAACGTATAGAATACCCGACTTCCTCGCCGACCTGGCATCTCATCTCCTCTGCAACTCGAGTCGCTACGGTGGTAACGGCAACTCTACGGGGCTACAAAAACCTGTCAAACACACTCCGCTCGTTAAATTGATCAACTTACCCACCTGAGTGACTGCAATACATTTCCCGTCGGCGCACCATCCTGACTGCTCGAGAAACTGAGGCAACTGAGTAGTCTTTCCACTACCTGTCTGTCCGATGATCACAGTAACTTGGTGGGTCTCGACCGTGTAGAGTAGGCTGGCTTTATGTCTCGCAATAGGCAATAGAGCCGATGGTTTGTAAAGCGCCGGGATGAAAGACAAGTCAAAGTCTGTCATATCTGGTGCCCTGCTTGCAATATCATGATCGAGGGTCTGGTAGATGAGGCTGTCAAACAAATCGCAAATCACGAATCGCAAACCTGAATTAGCACAGCCATCCTCATTACTGCGCCACAGTCTCTTCCGCCACAACAACGTCACCATGCCAAGAACATTAAACAAGAAGGTCTGGCGAACAGGGACCCGAGCGCAATCATATGCCCCGTTTCAAGAACTCCGTTGCCTGACAACAGTCAACAATATTGCAGCACACAACGCAGGTTGACAAAAGGACTTTTTATCTACAGCACAGTCAAATTCAACTGATTGGATATACTAGCTCCCTAGCCATAATGGCCAACAACGAAACTGTAAGTTCTTGAGCTCCCCCAGGGCACGCTCAACGCTAAGGTTATCCTCAGGGTTCGCCAGTATCTCCATTGAAAGCTAATGATGGACCTCCTGAGTCTCCTACAACAGCCCGTCCCCTGGACTTTGACAGCGATCAAGAGACAGGCACCATATCAACTCCCACGAAGACGTCCAAGCCAGAAACTCTCCCTACTCTACCTCCCAAAGATGACCCAGCACCACCCGCGAAGCCTCCCCGACCAGTGAGTCCCAGAGAACAAGCGGAAACCACCTTGAAAGAAGCCTTTCCATCCATTGATGCCAATGTGGTGCGTGCCGTTCTTTCGGCAAGCGGAGGAAACATAGAGCCCGCTTTCAATGCCCTCCTGGGCATGTCAGACCCAGAATCACAACGAGAACCTGAACCACCTGCCCGACCTCCTCGACCCACTGTCCAGCCACTTTCTTCCACGCAGATGACTCAAATGGAGGCAGATGAACTTTATGCACGACAATTAGCAGAGCATTATGAAGGTGCAGATAGACAGCAGAGAGGACGTCGTGAATCTGGAGGACGATACAATGAGCACCTGCAAGGCTCACGGGTTGGACGTCCAGGTGCAAGTCCGAACTCGGATGATGTTCCATGGCGGAGTTTTATTGATGGTAAGCTGTCGCTGCCGGTGACTTATCATGTTTCCAAAAGCTGACGCATATCTCGATCAGATGACCTACCTGAAATCCGCGACAATATCAAAAAAGGATTTATTGAGACTCAGACCACGGTCAACAAATGGTTGACGGCGTTCAAGAAGAAATTGGATGGAGAAGATGACGATGCCACATTTGCTGGACAATCAGAACAACCTCCGCCAATGCCCCCACGGCGCAGTGGAGATATGCGTCGAAGTGCCGACTTGCAGCGGTATGATGCAGACATGCAGCCCATTGGCGACGATTTTTCAAAATTGGAGCTTCGAGATGGTGAAGCACCACCTCGCACGTCAAGCCGACCGTTAGCCAACCCGAACCTATTTAAATCCAGCGAAAGACGTCCATCGCCAGGATCGACGCGCAAGGTATCATTTCAAGATGGGCCACCTGAGGAGATTAGAGACATGTACTCTGCTTCTCCCAAACCAGGCAACACGACCAGCACAACTACCGCTCCAGGATCAGGAGGCAAGAGTAGCAAATGGCAACCTTTGACTAGTATAGATCCCAGCCCTGTGGCTGACAATGATCCATTTAGTCTGGGGGATAGTGACGAGGAGAAGGATGCGAAACCAATCACGTTGAAAGACGATGAAGCCCCCAAGGATGATGCCAAGGGCGAGGATGAGCAAGTCAAGAAAGCTACCGATGAGGCTATGAAGGAGAGTATAGGCGGTGAAAGTAAGTGAGATACAAATCCAAGGGGAGGCATCGGGTCAATCGATCAGTTATTGAGTCATGCAAAGATTGCAAAGATTGTTCTCTACTGGATTATAGCGGTGGATCAACTCGTTGTAATGATTCCAACGAAATGTAGCTTGTGCAGAGCACCTCAGATAAGGCTTGACATTGGATTACAAGCCTCGTCTTTCCAGTGAACCGAGTATGTCGATATGCATGACTTGGACGGGGCTATTTAATATTGTTTAACTTGTTACATGCTCCGTACGTACCTAGGTATCTACCAGTATAGGTAAGGTTAGGGGTCCTTAATGGATACCTGTAAACAGTTGTGAGTGACTTTCTTGATCGGCTTGTTCGCCGTGTGAGGGGGGAAAATCGAAAACGTGGGGGGCTTTTTTTGTGTAAATAATGAATGACATCGGTCATTTTGCCGGGCTCTACGGTAGTAGAAAAGAACATGAAATGAAACTAGATACCTAGCAAGTATTAGTACAAGAGGACGGTTCAGTAGAAGAGATGAATGGAATCTGAATATTGCCTTGGATACAGATGACAGTAAGACTGGCCAGTCATGCACAAGGTGAACTGGCTTTTTCTTTGTTTTTTTTTAATTAGTTGTGTAAGATGCATATGCAAAGTGACCCAACCGTCATCCTCGGCAACTTCGGCTCTCACTCTTCTCATCTTCATCTTCATCTTCATCTTCATTCTGATTCCCACTTTTCCTGTTCGGCCATGAAATTCATGTACTCCTTGACCGCATCCTCGAAACCGGTGGGTTGTCTGAACCCGAGACTCAGGGCCAGGGTGTTGTCGTAGTTGTAGGCCCAAGAGTACAGGATTCGAGCCTGAAACTCGTCGTGTTCTTCACGGACGTACCGCAGTTTGTCCTTGCCGGCGACCTTGGCCAGGGCGTCCAACATTTGTTGGATCGTCACGCAGATGCCCGGCGCGTTGACGACGCGCTTGTGTCTGGGGAGCGCGCCGCCGTCGAGGGTCAAGGCGTGGACCAGGTTGGAGATGAGGGTGTTTGGTGAACAGACGTTGCTGGGGAAGTTCCTGTCCTCGACCGGCACGACACATTCCTTCCCGGCCAGGGGTTCCCGGATGATGCCCGAGATGAAGGCGCTCGCCGCCGGTGCGGGTTTCCCCGGCCTCACCGAGATGGTGGGGAATCGCAGCGTGACGGCGTCGATGAACCCCTTGCGGTTCATGTCGTTGATCAAGGTCTCGCACATGAGCTTGGCCGCTCCGTACGACCCTTCCGGGGTCGGCAGGACCGACTCGGTGATGACGTCCGGCAAAGGTCGACCGTAGACCGCCTGGCTCGACGCGTAGATGACCCTCAACCCCGGCCGGACGTGACGGATCGTCTCGAGCAACAACCTCGTGCTTTCCAGGTTGACATTCATCCCGAGGTCGTAGTTCGCCTCGCTCCCCGAGGACATGATCCCGTGGAAGATGTAGACGGCGTCGAGGTCGGGGGTGATGACGCTGGCCCCGCGGTCCTTCAACAGGTCCGCCTTGACGCACGTGGCGTTTCGAGGGTTTTTGGATCCTTTCGGGACGGGGACGTCGACGATGTCGGTCAGGACGACCTTGTGGTCAGGGTTGGACAAAAGTTCTCGCGCCAGGAATTGTCCCAAAAACCCTCCGGCGCCGGTGATGAGAATCTTCATTTTGGGAATGTAGGTGTGTGATTGCGGGATGTGTATGTGTGTGTGTGTGTGTGTGTGTGTGTGTGTGTGTGTGTGTAATGTGTGATGAGCAGGTCGAGTAAATGGAGGTTTAGTATGTTGTTTCTTTTTTATTTTAAAGGCTTCGTTCCAAGTTCTACCGGATTTCCTACCGTCTCAACCAATTCATAGTTCTTGTAAAGTTCAAATACGAAGTACAAACTCCCCTCAGTCGAGATGTTGGCGTCCCTCCACTTGGAGAATTGAAAATGGCATCGGAAGACATCGGTGGTTACTCCGCACGTCGGCTATTGAATTACTTTATGGAGTACTGAGGTAGGTCACCTTAACTCGGGTAAAGGAGGGTTACTACTGTACAGTAGGTTGGCGAACATTGAACAAGTCGCGTCGTGGAGTGTGCAAAACATTGAATATCTTCACTCATCCTTCTCCGTATAATGACTGTGCTGTGCTGTACCTGAGGCAATTACTGTACTTTGTAAACCGTCACCAGTGCGACAAACATTTCAAAACTCTTTCCATTCCGTATATGCAAAAAGAACGCCTGCACCTTGGTATATATCCTCGTTCTAGAACCTCAATACGATGCTGGGGTATAAGTTTTATTCCTTCTTTTTGGGGCCTTTCAGGGTCTCTCGTGACCACACTTACTTCCCATACGCATACATACGTACCATACATACCATCCATCCAACATTAACTGCGTACCCAAAGCGATCTTCCACTTCATCCAAGAGTCGTGTCACGATCCATACCCGATCCCACTGCCTTGACCAGGTATACGGGCAGGTCGGCTCGCACTGTTTCCCCCCATCCTGGGTAGTTGTAGCGTATCGTCACTACTACTGCTGTGTCCTCCTCCCGTGTGGACACTCCTGCTGCTGTTCGTCATGATGGTATTCCAAGGCCGCCTGCCCTCTTCCTCCTCCTCTCCATAAATCGACTCGGCGTCGGATCCAGCGGGAGATTCCAACGATGACCCCGTCCCTAGACCATCATGTTCGTCTTCAAATTGTCGAGGGTTGATGATCGACGTCCGTTTTCGACCGACGGGGCTTATACTGGCGGAGGCGGCGGCGGCGGCCTGTTGCTGAGCCCTCATCCTAGCAGCCTTGACACTGCCACCCCGTGCCATCCTTCTGTCTTGTTCTTCATCGCCTGACGACGGAGGATGCACGACCAGTCCGACATGATGAGGAGGCGGTGACCGGTATCCTTCTGCTGTTCTGGACATTCCAGGGTTCGGCAAAGCAGTGCGACTGTTGTTGTAGTTGTTTTCGCCGCGTCCGAATGATTCCATGGGCCAGTTCACATTGGGCCCCGGAGAGTTGGAGGAAAGACTTCGATCACGGTCCGATACGAACGGGTTCATCGGCGTGTTGGACCCTGAGCCTCCCCCTCCTCCTCCTCCTTCGCTGCGTTTATAGACCTGCATGGGGATCATCTTTTTGCCGTCACGGCTGGCTCTCAACTCAAAATGTTTCGTGTCTTCATGTTCAATGTCGTGCAAGAACCCTCTTTCTCTCGCGGGAGTGTCTACTTCTTCTTCCCCTCCTCCTCCATAGGCAACACCGATCCTCTCCACATCGACGGCGACGTCCACGCTGATTTGACCTTTTGTCTCCGAGGCCCAGGTTCCCTTGTTGCTTCGGCCGTAGTAATCCATTCGTTTACGAGAGTTCCGCGCGATGCTGTTGATGGAGTCCATGAAGAACCGGCGGAAAAAGGGCTTGAGGCCGGGGGCACTCGCCGCGAAAAGGGCCAGGTAGAGTTCGATCACACCCCAGATCCAGGTCACGTACAGCTCCCACGTGAAGTCATAGTCCACGTTGAGCAGGTTGTACAGAAGCACCGTCCGGATGGTCCCTGCGGCGACGGCCATGAACCCGAACGCGAACAAGACGTACAATGCAATCTTCTGTCTCGAAGGAAGGTCGAGATTGTACACCAACACCATGGGAAGTAAGGTGCTGTAGAGGTCCCCGAGCACACTCAACGCAGAAGATGCCGGCAGCGTGCTGCCCTCGGAGACGCAGTGGTATTTGTGCGTCGCGGCCCACACGGGGTTGAAGCTCTTCCAGTACGCGTGGAGAGGGTGGCAGAGCAGGAGGAGGGCGAGGCCAAAGGCCAAAAAGTACAGGATGTTGTAGACGATGCCGATCCAGGTCGCGATCAGGAAGGCCTTGCTGAACTTGACGCTGAGTCGGCGGTAGAACAAGAGGACGCTGACCTTGATCAGGCTGATGGCCACGATGTAGCACCACAGGCTGATCCAGATGTTGAGTCGCGACCCGACAAAGGTGTCGACCTCGATGTCCCAGACGTGTCGACCGGTGTGGTAGACTTTGTTGCTGACGATGACCAAGACGCACAGTGTGATGATGACACACAGGGCCAAAACCACGAGGAGGTCGTCCAGGCCCGGTGCTTTTGTGATGAAGAGTCGAGAGTAGACTCGTGCCGCGACAATGACGAGACCGATGACGGAGAATATGATGCATATGTATTCCAGAGCAGGCCCCCTGGTGGCGGGATCAACATAGTTCGGTTTGGGCCATGTCGCAATGACCGACGGAGGGGCTGAAAGACCAGTCAGTATATAGAACAGTGATGAGGAAGAAGAATGATTTCAGGTGTACCCCGTAGATTAGGTGGCACTCACGATGTAAAGTATCGACCATCTTGGTTCGTGTATATATGTATAAGTTGTGGCCGCGCAGATATGATCAAATGTGTCTCGTGACGAGGTGCCAGCCCTCGAAAAAAACCATGTGCATGTACTTCTCAAAATTGCATAGTTGAACGAAGGAAACATGCGCCGCGTATGGTTGCTTGAGCCGACAGCGCTGTGTTCACTGCTTCATAGTCCTACTGGCATGCCGAGCGCGCCGTGGAGCAAACAACCAAAAAAAAGGCTTGTATTGTAGTAGCCCCCAAAGTTCAAGTTCGTGTACGCGGAGTATAACAAGCTTTGATAAAGTTCGTGTACAGTACGGACATAGAGAGAGAAGAGGTATAGTAAAGAGACCAGTCACAGAGAGAGGGAGAATAATGGGGGCGAACGCCACGACGACGACGACGGGGCTGGCTTCGAAGATATCTTTCTAGACTTGAAATCAGACCATGGGAAGCCTCAAAGCAAGCAAAAGCAAAAGGCAAGGGTGGGTTGAGAGAGATGACCATGTCCAGGAACCGTCCATCTAGGACTACACGAATTGCCCTTGTCTCCTGCAATAAGGCGATCCTTCTGAAGAGAAAATGATGCCGACCGCCCGTTTTTGCTACCTAGTTAGACAAGTACACTATGAGGTGACTTGAAGGGAGCGGAGCCTTTGGTTTGGTGTGTTGTTGATGTTGAGTGGTTCTATTTTCCCGGCTTTGAGGGTTCAGGGGCTTCATGGTCCACCATAAGCAAAAGACTCCCACTAACTACTCGGAGAGAGAAGACGCGCAGCCACGAGAGGATCCATTCCATGGATTGCAGAAATTTGTTACTCCGTACTCCGTAAAAGTCGCTGTTGTTCCTGGGACCTGCAGGGCATCGACACACACCGGCAAAATCATGACTGGTTGAATTGACGAAGCTAAGCTAGGGTCGCGGGGAAACGTGTGTGTGTGTGTGTGTGTGAGAGAGAGAGAGGGGGGGGGCTAGAGAGCTGGTCATCGAGACATTTTACAGTAGTTAGTGTGTCTATACAGTAACTCATCTAGTAAAGCTCTGCCCTGATCTACAGATCGTCCCGACTTTGATGAAAGGGAGGAGGTTGGAAAGTGATCGTAGAGGCCTCTATGTGTCGCGTGCGTGCGTGTGTGTCTAAGGAGGTACTCGTATGAATACTCCGTACTGTATGCCTTGAACTCCCACAACCTCCTGTCACACCGTAAACTTCATAAGAGAAAGGCCCTGCGAAGCTGTAAGAATCCTGTCATCTTCTGTGAGGGTGGCCTTCTCCTTGTTCTGGTTGGTACTCCGTAGTTGAGGTGCATATAGACAGCTACACCGAACAGTACGGATATGTCCCAGGCCCTTCCGGCATTTTTGTTGTACAGGTAGCCCACCTTTTTTGTACAATCCGAGTAAGAGGTTGGAATTGGCCACCCACGGTCCCGGAAAAAACGTGCTCGAACGAGTTATCGGAACGGTGTACACTACAATGCATTGCGTGGGCATGGCGATCCTGGTAACTTGTCGTACCCTTGTGTTCGTCCACTGGGCTAAACCGGGGAGGGTTGGGAAGAAGATTCCCATTCCCTTCTTCCAACTCCATTTGTTCTACGACGAACAGGGGAGATCGAGCCATCGACATCGAAAGTGAAGGGGGGTGGGATGTGTGTGATAACGGCTTTGCGGATCTCCTTCAGACAGGGTTTACAGTTCAGTTCATCGTCCTCACCAGTGACTAGAAGACTTTTTGGTCCAGGGTTAATCACCTTATGACCCCAGTAAAGATCGTTGAAACTAGGCGCAATTCGGGCATTGCGGGAACGGGCCCTCACGAAGAAACGACGGCAGCTAAAATATAACCGTTCACTACGAACAAGTGCTCGCACTGTACCAGGGTTGGCTGGTTGTTGGGTGAGGCCCTAGTCAGCCAGCCTGATGAACCCTGGAAAGTAAGCCTTGGGCCCCCTATAGAGTACCCATTATACGCCCAGCTCCGCGCCCGAAAGAGATCGTTGGAAGACACCCACAACTGACGAGTTACGGAGTACCCAAGATAAAAGGATCATCAACCTCTTCATCCAAAGTGCTGATCACTCGCCTAGGGGGCGGGGAGCTCCTAAACTCTCACCTTTTATTAATTGCTCACTCCAACACCCGGCTTGGTTCCTTGGAAGGATCAATTCTGAAACAGACGATGCTTGCTTCTAAGCCCTTTCAGCGTAGGAATTGGCAATCTTTTCTACCGAGTACATACTCCGTAACACCCACGGCAGTTGACTTTTGTGTGAATGGTACTCGGCAACGGAGAACGGATGGGATGTCGAAGCATGGGTCCTGATACTCGCTTTAAGCCTCCTCGTTACGAGCAAAACACGAGTGATTGCGCCACGCATGCAACAAGCAACAAACTAATTCTAGCGCCGCCCAATTGCACAAGGGACTTTTACTGTATCTTACCGACGGGGAGTACAGTAACTGGGTACGGAGTAGTTAGGGAGGTTCAGTTCAACAAGTCGATATTTGTCCAAGGGCCACCCTGGGCTAGTGGAAATGGGCATAGAACGGGGTACGAGTACGAGTACATAGGGAGATGAGAAACACTCTGACAAGGACCCAAGTCCCACGCCAACAACAACCCACTCGAGGTAGCCAAAAACTGAACCGCATTATTCACATTGTTGAGGGATAGTTTGTTGGACCTACTGTAAGATAATACGGAGTACATTTTGCATACTACTCAAAAGCATACACGGGCATTCGTCTCCAAGCTTTTTTTTTGATATCATTACTTCATGCACACGCCTGGATTCCCCCCCACTCGCTCCGATTTCGCCCTTGCTACATAACACTCACTGGCTTACAACTTCGCAACGGGTTGTGATGAGCCCACGGTGGTGATCTCATTGTAGAGCAGGCTGAAAAAAAACATGTTAGCAAATAGCGACAACACTTGAGAAGCTAGGAACGGGAGCATACCTTGTCAAGAAATCTGCATAATCCTCACCAGTCACCTGGCCTTCGAAATACCGGGCGGCAAGTTGGAACTTGTTACCCTTTGGTGCCTTGGATGCCAACTCGTTGGCCTGTTCCTTGAGCAATTGGAGCGCATAAGCCTTGTCGACAGTCTTGCCATCGGCGGTCTTGACGCCGTGCTTGACCCATTGCCACAGTTGCGATCGCGACACTTCGGCAGTCGCAGCATCTTCCATGAGGTAGTTGATGGGCACACAGCCGACGCCACGGAGCCAGCCTTCCATGTAGCCCAAGCCGATGTTGAGATTCTTTCGGATGCCGTCCTCGGTCACAGAGCCGGGCATGTTGGTGTTGAGCAGATCGTTCTTGGTGACGTACACGTCCTCGCGGCGTTTGAACATTTGGTTGGGGGTTGGCATGTGCTTGTTGAAGACTTCAGCGGCGATGGCCGCAAGCGCTGGATGTGCCACCCAGGTGCCGTCGTGGCCAGCGCGGACCTCGCGGAGTTTGTCTTGTCTGACCTTATCCATGGCCTTGTCGTTGGCCTCCGGGTTGTCCTTGATGGGGATTTGAGCTGCCATGCCACCCATGGCATGGACGCCACGACGGTGGCAGGTCTTGATCAGAAGTCGAACGTACGAGTCCATGAAGGGTACGGTCATGGTGACATCGTCTCGGTTCGGCAGCACAAACTGAGGGTTTTGGCGGAACTTCTTGATGAAGGAAAAGATGTAATCCCAACGGCCACAGTTGAGACCGGCCGAATGGTCACGGAGCTCATAGATGATTTCATCCATCTCAAATGCGGCCAAAATGGTCTCGATGAGGACGGTACCACGGATGGTGCCTCGTCTCATGCCAATATAGTCTTGCGACAGGTTGAAGACATCGTTCCAGAGCCTGGCTTCGAGGTGCGACTCCATCTTGGGCAAATAGAAATAAGGACCAGTGCCTCTGTTGACAAGCTCAAAGGCGTTGTGGAAGAAGTACAGACCAAAGTCGAAGAGAGACCCAGACATGGGTTCGCCGTCGACGGTGAAGTGCTTTTCTTCGAGATGCCATCCTCGAGGTCGGGCAATCAAGGTAGGTAGTACTCGGTCAGTGCGGAGCTTGTACTCCTTTTCTCCTTGCTTGAAATCTACTTGTTTCCGGATGGCGCTGCAATGGTGTCAGTACATGCTAAAGTAGGAGGGCAACGCTCAGACTTACTCGTATAGGTTCACTTGACCGGATACTTGGTTGTCCCAGGTAGGCGCTTGGGCGTCCTCGAAATCGGCCATATACGTCCTTGGTGGAGGTCAGAGACATCCCGGAACATTCAAAGAACGCAAACATACCAAACGTTACTGTTCAGCGCATTGACAACCATCTTACGGTCTGTTGGGCCCTGTTACAGATCTTTAGCATCTCCGCAGATTGAAAGACACGGCAGGACCCAGCTGTGGGATATCGGTGCAACCTACTGTAATTTCGAGTCTTCGGTCAACCAAGCCGGGAGCGGGAGGTGCTCCCTTCCAGCTGTCCGAATCTCTGATATGCTTGGTTTCTGGGAGGAAATCTGGCAGTACTCCACGGTCGAGTTCCTGCTGACGGACCTCTCTTCTCTTGAGCAACTCTTTTCTCGTCGAATTGAATGTGCGATGGAGAAGGGCGAGGAAAGCGGTTGCTTCGGGGGTAAGGATCTTCCGGTAGGAGTCTTTGATGGGTGCGTTGATGGCAACGCCATCGTTGATGGTTTCGATGGAAGCCATATTTTCGACTTTTGATGGGTATAGGATGGGAATGAAGATTTCTAGAGATCAGGAATCGTGGAGGGATATCCAGAAAATGAGAAAGGACTGAAATGTAGAACAGCAGCGAGGAGGCTCGGAGAAGAGGAGGTATGATATAATATGGCAAGAGACGTCAGAACATGCAGCACATGTCGCCCTCAACCGCGGTCTCAAGACCGGCGGCCTTCTCAGGTCCAGGGGCGATGGATCCAATCACAGAGCCTGGAGCCAGGAAATGGAGTCGAGATGGCCGGAGAGGAGGATGGCTAGTGTTTTGCGGAGAATTACTCTAGTTGGCATCATGACTGGTCATTGCCGAGGCATCGTGGACAGATTGTCACATTCCGAATCATCCCGGCCTTGTCCGGCAACGGATCACTCATAACATGAAAAGTCTAGACGCTTTTCCATCTTCTTTGGCGTAAGGCGAAAAGAGTATTCGATGATGTGTAGCATCTTCCGGATCCCATATACTCGTACGGGTATGCATGGAGATCCTCTCGGTTCCGATCAAGTAACATCTGTTCATCTCGGTGCCTTGTCCTTCGAATCTTACGGAGGCTGTAATTGACGGCGAAACTCATTACCGGGACATAGCCAGCCATCCAGCCTATCGGCGTACTGTCTTGCCTGAGACCAGCCACTTGAATAGCAGCAGTCTTTGATAATGACCAAGAGCAGGCGCCATTCAGTGCTCGTCCTGGCGATCGATGCTATTGTGGATTGGGTATATATAGCGAGCCCGCAGCAACCTTCAAAACTGAAGGGAAAGTTGAGCAACTATCAAGATCTTTCCACCAATGGCGTTCTCGTCAGTAATGTGCGATCGTTGCAGTTTGCAATATTCAGTGTAATGGAATGTCGAGCCACAAGGATGAAGTCCCCAAGTCATGGCCTCTTCTCATACCAGTGGGTTGTTGCTCTTCGGGGAACTCCGGACGGAAAGCGCATCGTTCTGGCTGGGCGATGGTCAGGCAATCCATACCTAGCATTCATGGACCAAACTGTAGATGAACCAAGCGTTGGCAAATATTTGGCGATACAACTGACAATCATCATCTTGAGAAGTCACTCTGATGTCTGCACTGTTCCAAAGCTCGCAGGCCTCGCATTTTTCCCCGGAAGCACTGCGTATGGAAACATGCAGCGATTGTCAACATTAATTGACGAGGCTTCGGCGACCAAGGTGCGACAACGTTAGAAGTCAATCGGGTACTCCTATAGGTGTCTACTATACTCACGTCGTTCCTTTCAATGTCTTCATCAAGTACTTCCTATCTCCTCGTCGCACGTGCAGATAGAAGCCAGCACCGAAACTAGACTAGCGCCTTGGCATATTGATGCTCGCCAGATGCGCCCCTCGAACGTCATTGACTGCGCTGTGGATTTTCTGGTGCAAATGTCGGTCCTAGATCTCCAGGGTTTTCTTAGGCTGTCGCACAATTACTCGACATATCCAGGCCTCACGAGTCGGGTCTGGCCATTATTCCGTGTCAAGATGATACTCTGATTGGTTCCCAGTATTGGCCTGAACAGAGACTGCTCTCAACATGGATCCAGATCGAACAGGTCCTGGTGGCGGCGGCGTCGCCGGGAGGAGCAGTTCTGTCCAACGCATGACGCGTCGTGGCTCAAATATGAGCTTTCAGAGCTATGTCTCCGATGTAGAGATGGCCAATGATGAGGTTCGTGTGTTTCGAGCTCCGTGGGCAAGCATTGGTGGGAATTGACACTTCGTAGCCATTTTCAGGTCCAATATCAGAATCTGTACCCTCCTCGGCGACGGGGTTTGCCTATGCAAGACCTCGACAACGAGCTGGCTCAATCGCATCCTTCACATACTTCCAAGAGCCCGACGAGTCGCCTCGCTACTCCGATGAGGATGAGGAGGCCCTGGTACTTAGTGATGACGAGGGGGGACACCATCCCGATGAAGAACGCGACTTGGAATCTGGGGATACCAGCTCGCTTCGACGCAAGTCTTCCAGTAGATATGGAGCTTCTGCGGAACAGCCACTTCTCCGGCGGCACGCATCTGCACGAAGCGACATTCAAGAGCACGATGACGGCGGCACCTTTTCTCAACAGGTTTTCCTTGAGAGTGAAGATCTGACAATGGTTATTGCTGGTTTCAGTACCTCCAGTCTCGGATTGCTATTGTATCTTGCGATTTGTGTCTTGACTGCTGGCATTGGCTATCTTGTTATGCGTTGGGTTCCACGATGGCGCATATCCCTGGTCGGCTCCCCTACGCCTCTCAAAAAATGTACTTGGGTTGTGGTTGAGGTGAGCTTTGGACCCGAACGTAGACGTCCCAGAAAAAAGGCTAAGAATTTTCAGAATCAATGGGGCGAGTTTACTGTTCACTATGTGTCCTCCGAGGAATATGGCTACCCACTGTCCAGCGTCTTCACCCAGTCTGGAAGAGAGAAGCTCAACGGCTATCGATATGACGGAGATCACGAACTTCCAGTCCTAAGATACCTTGATTATAGATACATGAGGCTTATTTATCATCCTCTCGAGGACAAATTTGTCCTTAACAACGACTGGTGGGATCCCCAATGGGAATCTGTCAAAGCGCTCCGAGAGGGTCTTGACACCGATGAAAGAGACCCACGAGAGCAGGTCTTCGGCAGGAATATGATTGAAATTCAAGAGAAGACTATCCCAGAGTTGCTTCTCGACGAGGTCAGTCATTTCAGCTTCCAGTATGTGATTCAACTGACAGCCATAGGCTTTTCATCCTTTCTACATCTTTCAAGTCGCAAGTCTTCTCTTATGGTCAATGGACGAATACTATTACTATGCTGCTGCCATTTTCTTGATATCTGTGTTCTCAATCACAAGCACCGTCGTCGAAACTCGCTCGGTATGTCCCCTCAATCCTTTTAATCAGTCCGCTGCTTATATTTTACCAGACAATGCGACGTCTGAGGGAGATTTCACGTTTCGAGTGCGACGTCCGTGTGCTCCGCAATGGCTTTTGTATGTGTCTGACTAGCAGTCTATTGGACCTCATGCTGACAGTGTTAGGGCGTTCGGCTCAATCTGGCGATCTTGTGCCCGGGGATGTGTACGAAGTTTCCGATCCCTCACTTTCGCAAATCCCTTGCGACAGCTTGCTCCTGGCTGGTGACTGTATCATCAATGAGAGCATGCTCACAGGTACGTCTGGGCCCCCTGGTTTCCCCCGTGATACTGACTTGTCTAGGCGAGTCAATACCCGTCTCGAAAGTCCCTATCACAGACGAAGCTCTCCCATATGTCGATCTCGGTGCGACTTCCATTCATCCAAGCGTAGCTCGCTTTTTCCTCTTTTGTGGTACAAAAATCATCCGGGCGAGACGACCTCAAGACACCGAAGATGACGAAGCAGTGGCGTTGGCAATGGTGGTTCGTACAGGGTTCAACACTACAAAAGGGGCTCTGGTACGGTCTATGCTCTTCCCAAAACCCTCTGGATTCAAGTTCTACCGAGACTCATTCCGCTATATTTCCGTCATGGGTCTTATCGCTGCAGTCGGCTTCGTCGCATCATTCATCAATTTCGTCAAGCTGGGCTTAGCATGGCATCTCATTGTTGTGAGAGCGCTGGACCTCATCACCATCGTGGTCCCGCCGGCGTTACCTGCAACGCTCACCATTGGTACGAATTTTGCACTCTCTCGACTGAGGAAACAGCAGATATTCTGCATCAGCCCACAAAGAGTGAACGTGGCTGGTAAATTGGATGTCGTCTGTTTCGACAAAACTGGTACTCTGACTGAAGATGGGCTCGACGTACTCGGAGTGAGACTGGTGCAGCATCCTGAAATTCGATTCGGCGATATTCTGGAAGAAGCCCATGCGATATTGCCACCGGCGTCCTATGATCGGGATCCTACTGTCGACTATCGCGTCAACAAAAACATGCTTTATGCAATGGCCACCTGTCATTCGCTCCGCTTAGTAGATGATGAGCTAATTGGAGACCCGCTCGATTTGAAGATGTTTCAATTCACCGGCTGGTCTTTCGAAGAAGGCTCTCGTCTTACAAACCACTTCATCGAGCCCGGAACTCATCAAACCGCTCCCAGTGTAGCTCGGCCTCCACATGGGTTCGAGTATGATCTTGAAGACTCAGAAGACAACTCCCATCCGGTCAGAGTTGAACTAGGAGTTCTACGTTCATTCGACTTTGTCTCACACCTTCGACGCGCTAGTGTCATTGTCCGACAATTTGGCGACCCTGGGGCAAGCGTTTACGTCAAGGGTGCTCCGGAGGTGATGAAGGATATTTGTACTCCCTCAAGCATACCTGATGATTTTGACGACCTTCTCAGCTATTACACTCACAAGGGTTTCCGTGTCATTGCCTGCGCATCGAAATATATATCCCGAGTCAACTGGGATGAGATACAGACTATGGAGCGTTCTGAGGCAGAGTCGCGACTCCAGCTGATCGGCTTCATTGTGTTCGAAAACAAACTCAAAGAAATTACCACCGAAATCATCGAGGAGCTGAATGAGGCCCGTATTCGGAATGTCATGTGCACCGGTGACAACATCTTAACCGCCATCAGTGTGGCCCGCGAGTGCGGACTCATCAACCGTGATGAGCATTGTTTTGTCCCTCACTTCATCGACAGCGACAAAATGGACCCAAAAGCTCGATTGATTTGGGAAAGTGTGGATAATCAGATCTACCAGCTGGACGAGAATACGCTCCTCCCATTGGAATTGCCCGCTGAACAGAACACTAGCGCTCCATACGATGCCTTGGCTATGGGCGACTATACTTTGGCCGTAACCGGTGACGCTTTCCGGTGGATAGTCGACTTTGCTTCAACAGAAGTTCTGCAAAGGATGCTTGTGAAAGGTGCCGTATTCGCCAGAATGTCACCTGATGAGAAACACGAGTTGGTGGAGAAGTTACAAAGCATTGACTATTGCTGTGGCTTCTGTGGTGACGGCGCCAACGACTGTGGTGCACTAAAGGCCGCGGACGTTGGCGTATCGCTCTCTGAGGCCGAGGCTTCTGTTGCGGCCCCATTTACCAGCCATATCTTCGACATTTCATGTGTTCCGACCTTGATAAAGGAGGGTCGAGCAGCCCTCGTGACAAGCTTCTGCTGCTTCAAGTACATGAGCTTGTACTCGGCCATTCAGTTCACCTCAGTCAGCTTCCTCTATGCTTCGGCGTCGAACCTGGGCGATTTCCAGTTCCTCTTCATCGACTTGGCGTTGATCTTGCCGATAGCAATCTTCATGGGTTGGACCGGAGCGTATCCTAACCTGAGCAAGAAGCGTCCGACAGCAAACCTCGTCTCGAGAAAAGTACTGACCCCCCTTCTTGGACAGATTGTGCTCTCTATACTTGTCCAGTTGGTTGCATTCGAAACGGTACAGCAGCAACCATGGTACATTCCGCCACGACTCAACAAGCAGAAATCCAATGTCGACAATTCTCAGAATACTGCTCTGTTTCTGGTTTCGTGCTTCCAGTATACCTTCTCAGGCGTTGTCCTGAGTGTCGGCCCTCCCTTTCGACAATCCATGACGAAGAATGTACCTTTCTGCGTTACCCTTGCGGTGGCTTCGTTGATTTCCCTCTACATGCTTCTCGATCCAGCGATATGGCTGTCGAATTTCATGGATCTCACCGAAATGTCTCTTGGTTACGAGCTGTTTCTGCTGGCGTTGGCTGCAGCTGGATTCGCCCTGGCTTACCTCGCCGAGAGAAACATTTTCCCGATCATGGCGAAATACCTTGGTCGGTTGAAGTTGAAGCTCCGACCCAAGCATCCCAAGATCAGAAAGAAGTACAAGGTTATCTATGAGGATATACAAAAGAGTAAATAGACCCTGTACAATACAACTAAGACTATTGTTATTACTATTGATGAAAACGAGACACCAGATTCAAGTTACCTGTTTCCCTTTGGTTTTCGTCGTCGCTGTTGATATTGGCCCAAAAAATCGTGGCTCATGACTTTTATTTTTATATTTCATCGACGTCACCACTTTTATGGGTCACGGTTTTTTGAGTTTATGCAACGACGAAGAGTCAAAGGCCAGAACTTCCCACATCTTGAGGAATATTTGATGCTATGATGGTGATTGTTGCTATTGTTGAACATGCCAGGCTGTTGATACCTGAAAGAAACGGGACATTATAACTCTTCGTTGCTGGTCGGTGGGGTCGTATTGTATCTACTGGTGACGGACAATATGGATCCTACAGGTTGGTGAACCTCAGCCTCTCGTACCTCCCTACCTACTAGTGTAATCCGGAGCAATACAGTCCTCGATACTGACACAGTCCCTCTAGAGTACCTCCTTGACAACGGCTGGCTGCCGTTGCCCGTGATCCGCATCGGCATCAGGAGACAGCTGGCGCAGCGCGTGAGGATGATCAAGGCGGAATCAATGTCCGAGGCGTACGACCGGAAGATGTCTTACGTGGCGACTTTACGCCAACGGCCCATAGCTGTTGAGGTTGACAAGGCAAACACCCAGCACTATGAGGTCGGCACGTCGGTGCTCCAGGCCTGTCTCGGTCCCCTCATGAAGTACTCGAGCTGTCTGTATCCGACCGGCGACGAGACCCTGGCCCAAGCCGAGGTCGCCATGCTCGAGACCTACGTCCAAAAGGCGGACCTCAAAGACGGCCAGGACATCCTCGACCTGGGCTGCGGATGGGGTAGTACCTCGCTGTACCTGGCCGAATTGTTCCCCAACGCCAACATCACGGCGTTTTCAAACTCACGCACGCAAAAGCTGTATATCGATGAGCAAGCCAGAACAAAAGGCTTGACGAACCTGAAAGTCGTCACGGGCGACGTGGTGACGTACGAGTTCGCGCCAGACTCCTTCGACAGGGTAGTCTCGATCGAGCTGTTTGAGCACATGAAGAACTATAGCTTGCTCATGAAGAAAATCGCGCGTGCACTGAGACACGGTGGGAAGCTGTTCGTGCACATCTTCAGTCACAAGGACTCGCCGTATGATTTCGAGGATGGCTGGATGAGTACCCATTTCTTCACGGGAGGTACGATGCCTTCGGCCGATCTGTTGCATTTCTTTCAGGACGATCTCACGCTGAGGAAACAGTGGTGGGTCAGTGGGAAACACTATGCAAAGACTTGTGAGGATTGGCTGAGCAAGATGAATGCCAGCAGAAATGATATTTGGCCGGGCCTGAGGGAGACATATGGCAAACAAAATGCGGCCATGTGGTTCTACCGCTGGCAAATATTCTATATGGCGTGCGCAGAGCTTTTCGCGTGGGACGGTGGTGACGTTTGGGGAGTAAGCCATTACTTGTTCGAGAAGATTGGTGATGGGAAGCAGGGCGAGTATCTGGAGCATTGACATCACGGGCTTTAAAGATCTTTGTATTCCATCTTGAAGGTAGTTGTCATGATGCCGCAGAAGGCGAGATATCGCCTTTCCTCAGCCGGGAATCCTCTGGAATTTCGAGGCCATCTCTTTTTCAGAACATAAATCTTTTCATCCAAACGCCGATTTGTGACTGTGCAAATGTATGTACAATGAATCATGTGCAGTCGTTTTAGAGAGTACCGCAAGATCAATGGCTGTCGCCCTCTTTGGAATGCGAATGGGATCCGTGGTCCCATGGATGCTCCCATCCCAACAGCGCAGGACCGTCCTGCTTCATCCTGTAGAATAACTAAGGCCATGTCAGCATGTACTGGTCTTATCTGGAGGTTCAGAAAATCTCACAAAGAACCACATAGCTGCTCCCAGTCCAGTAGCGGCAAATTTGTACAGAGGTCGTGGCGCATTGATTTGTCCAACGGGGTGATTGCCCTTCCACACTGGCCTTCCACCTGTTGGGCCAGCCATCTTGACAATCTGATCTGTCCGAGTGTCAATTTTACTCTCTCACGAGGCCGCACATAAGAGAAGCTTGGGTATATACCTGTTACAAGTTGGCAGGTTCGATCGTTTGGAGGTTGTGAAGCTGTGGAATGCTGAGTGCTTCGTGACAACTGCGACTGTGAGTTGAGGGACCAAAATGCGCTAGGCTTAAAATGTGCTTAGTTCATCCTCAGATGAACAGAATGTGATTGGCGGATTGAAACGGGCTCAGTGGCATCGGAAAATCAGTTAATCCGCTAGCGCCGATGAGCAGCGCAGGGCAGCGCAGGGCAACAGACGGGGATCGAATTCAACATGCACTGGTCATGTCACTTTTATCGCATTTCTCGATCAACGATGTCGGTCGCGCAGCCACCTTGACCCTGAAAATTGCTCAGGGTTCAGGTACGGTACTGATGAACTAAGTGTGCGTTCTTCGAGAAACTCTCATGGTCAGTTCACTTACAACGACGTCAGTTTCGAATCGCGTTCACCTGCGGCGCAAATAACAATACCAACCCTATTGTCCGCCTATTGTTCACCCTTTTTGAATCTACCCTCTTGCGCCAGACAGTGATACTTTCTGGCGACTAGATGACGAGTCCAGGCTATCACATTCGGCCTCGGCCCCTTCAATAAGATCAACTCTTATAACAACCGACTTGCGATCGATCACCACGTCGTCTTAAAATAAGGCATTGGAGCGCTCTCTCCGGAGGCATTTCCTCACCCAAGAGGAGGCAACCTGAAATTTCAACTCTGTCTACTTGTTGTCCGACAACACTTGGTTTAAAGGACACAATGTCAAGCGAATTGCATCGCCCGCACAAAACACTTGAGCGGCTTGCCGATGGCAGTCCTCGATTTCATGGCTGCTCGAGAATCCAAGACTACGAATATCTGGGCAAACTAGGAGAGGGTACTTTTGGAGAAGTATCGAAGGCCAGATCAAAAAAGACCGGACAATTGGTCGCACTGAAAAAGATTTTGATGCACAATGAGAAGGATGGATTTCCCATCACCGCCTTGCGGGAGATCAAACTTTTGAAACAGCTTGATCACATCAACATCTTGAAATTGGAGGAGATGGCCGTCGAGCGACCGAAGAATGCAAGCAAGAAACCGAGCATGTTCATGGTCATGCCGTACATGGACCACGACTTGTCTGGTCTGCTCGAGAATCCCGACGTGAATTTTTCAGAGGCACAGATCAAGTGTTACATGAAACAACTTCTCGAAGGCTGTGCCTACCTCCACGAGAACAAGATTCTACATCGAGACATGAAGGCTGCAAATCTCCTTATCAACAACAGAGGCATTCTACAGATTGCCGATTTTGGCCTGGCGCGCCCATACCATGACGACCCACCGCGGCCTGGTCATGGAGGCGGCGAGGCTACACGAGAGTACACCACCTTGGTCGTCACCCGTTGGTATCGACCGCCAGAACTCCTTTTGCAACTGCGCAAATATACAACCGCAATCGACTTGTGGGGTGTTGGTTGTGTTTTTGGCGAGATCTTCAAGAAGAAGCCTATTTTGACTGGCAATACAGATCTCAATCAGGCCCAGATCATCTTCGACCTCGTTGGTTCTCCCACGGACGAGACAATGCCAGGTTGGCGAGACCTTCCGGGTTGCGATGGTATTAAAGAATTCGAACCCAAACAGCCTACGCTCAGCCGGGTATTTCGCGAACTGCCTCCCCTTGCGCTCTCGTTGTTGGGTGAATTCTTGAAGCTTGATTGGCGGACACGAATAAATGCAATCGATGCATTACAACATCCTTATTTCCACACAGAACCGCTGCCTGCCAGACCTGGCGACTTACCAACCTTTGAGGACTCTCATGAATTGGATCGTAAGAAGTTCCGAGATCAGAAACAGAAGCCTCCACCTGCGCCAGCCGGTGGATCGGTGGGTATCGCCTCGCAGGGTGAATGGGGTCTTAACGGGCGTCCTCTTCCTCCTCACGAAGGTCGAGGGTTCCCTGGCTCGCGAGCTCCTGGAGGTCGACCCCATGCTAACGGCTACGGGCAACAAGGGCATGGTCGTAGACCTCCACCGCCTGGACAGAATGGAGGCTATGGGGGTAACGACCGTCGTGTGCCACCTCCTCGAGATATGCCACCGCATGATCAACCACACCGTCTCCCATACGACGAGGGATATTCTCGACGACCTCCAATGGAGCATGGCATGCCACCCCGCCAACCAATTCATGAAAACGACCCTTACCGGTACCCCGACCCAGATATGCCACCTTACCGAGATGACGGTCGTGGCCCCCCACCGCCTCGGTCTAGAGTACCAGGACCTCCAGGCAGTGCGCCTCCGGTAGACAATCGACGCCCCCCTCACGATCGCGACACATATGTCCCGCCATACTCCAGTGGAGATTCTCAGCACCGGCCGCCGCCACCACATATGAAATCTCGCAGAAGAGGTGACCGCCCACCCTTTAGAGAGGGCCATCACTATCCTCACGGACCACCAGACTATGGCGAACCTCCTCTTCGATATGATGATAGTGGTGGTGGGCCAGGCCCGGATCGTGACAGGGGACGGTTACGAGATATGGATAGCATGCCGATGCCGCCTGAAGGTGGACCTTACGACAGAGACCGAGATCGAAGACCGCGGAGTAGAAGTCCAATTCCGATGAGGGATTGGGACAGAGATCCACATGCAAATCAACATCGAGATAGGAGGGATAGAGACCGAGAGTGGGAAAGAGAGCGCGAGTATCGAGATCGAGATCGAGATCGCGACCGAGGGTATGGTATGCAAGATCCCTATCGTCGATGATGATGTGTCTCAATATTTCGACTTGCTTCATCAAGTGGTCGTGGGCGTGATAGTCATATTCCCTTCATCTTCTGGCACAACCTGAGTCGGCCGCGAACTGCCTTTTTCCTTTTTGCTCCCTATATTGTATTGAATGTGCTTCTTTCTATGCATAGCGATGGGGGTGGCGCGGACGATACCTTTTCCTTATCGTGGGGGTGTGCCGTGGCGTTTTTATCTTTTCTTAGTAAGAAGGGCAAAACATGTTGAAATCTTTACGAAAACATGGTATACAACTGGTGGCTCATCTTGTGCGTATGCTTTATGTTATAGGTGGTACTTTTTGACGAGTACTCTTAAGAATGCCAAAATACAAAAGTTGAAAATTCAAAAACTATTCTCTTTTCCAAGTCTTGTCTCTCTTGCCGGTCACGGAGTCATATCAGTCCAGCAAACAAGTCATCAATGGCGCCTCCCTTTGTTTTTTTCTTTTTCCTTTTCTCATCTTTGCGCGTTGGCGTTGTTTTCTTGCCGTTGAGGTCCGGTCGACCGGATTCGGAGGTCGTCGAAGAAGGAGGAAGAGGTTTTGTTTGAGATATGGGTTTAGGTAGATTGCCCATCGAGGGGGACGTGTCGTCCAATGATTGCGTCGCACGCCTTTGTAGAGATTGTCGTCTGTTATGAACGACGGACGATTTTTCTTCCGCGCCGTCGTCGTCGTCCTCCTCCTCATCGTCGTCGTGCAGCACCAGGGGTGCTGCCTCTGTGGATCGGACACCTTGGGTCTTGACGATCGCATCTGACCCTGTATCTTTCTCTTTCTGTGAACGGCTCGTCTTTCCGTTCCCGCTGAGTGTTGGTTTTCTCTCCACCACCTCACCCATGTCATCACCATCATGATACCTGTCCACCCGTTCGCCCGTCCGTGATCCGGTGACCCGTAAACTCGTGGCCGACAGACCGTTTGGTTTTCGAGGGCACTGGGAAGTCACGGGTTCGGTCGCCAGAGTTGAAAAGCCGGGTACTACAGCCGTAGGGATGGTGGTACTAGTAGGCTCACCAACCACTCCCGTAACATCCGCAAGGACCCCGACCAAAACCATTCCTAGGTTTGCAAATTGTGTGTCGGACACCAAAGAGGTGAAGGCGACGTAAGAGCGTGGCAAGAGAGTTTCGCGGATCCATTCGACCCAAACGTCTCGTTCTTTTTTGACCAAGGCTTCTTGTTCGAATCGTAATCGGACCGCTTTTGCGTCGACAGAAGTAGCAGTGCTGTCATTTTTGCCGTCGCTTGTCGTCGTCGGACGAAACCGAATTTCCTTGTCGTCCAACAGAGCCAACTTGGTGAGGGCCTTCCTCAACATTCCAAGACATTTCCACCACGGTTGGGTTCGATGTTGGTTCTTGTTACGAGTCCAGATTTGGTCCAGTAATGACTTCGTAAAGATGATTTTGTTGTGGTTATTGGTGTCGGACGATGGCGTCGATAGACCGGAATTTGATTTCGACGTAGCTTTACTCGCGGTTCGTGAAGGGCTCAGGTTGGGTGTTTCGGCGGAACGAAGCGATGTTCTGGATCTGGATTGGAGGACAGATCGTCTTTGGCGTGGAGGTCGTGGGCTGAGATCATTCTTCGATGTCGATTTCACGGGTTTGATCGTCTTGCTCGGCTTCTTGTCTTGGGAGCGTTTGCGTCCTTCGGACGGCGCAGAGGGAGGTGATAGTTTTCTCCTTTTTGCAGGTCTTAAGGTTGTGTAGCCCAACACTTCAATGTCCTGGGATTTCTTTGTCGCCATTTGTGTCCAATGGGAAAGAGCTTGAGTTTGTCGTACATTCGTAGGACTTACTCTTCAAGACAGGTTGAGGGGGTTCATTTCGATCGTAGCGTACCGTTCATTCTGATGTTGTTATTACTAGACTTGATGTTATGTTGTCTTTCTAGAGACAATACGAGTAAAAAACACGAAGTCAGGCCCATCGACATTAGATGGCTTTGATATTGGAAGACTGAACAAAACTCTCGTGCTGAGGTGATGAACATACCCAGCCTGACACGTGACGGTAAACTTCAGCCTTGCAACCCCGATACTCGTACGAAGTACGGAGTGCTTGAAGTCATCTTGATCGTTCATTCCGTCTTTACTCCGCGAAGATACGAGATTCTGCAGCACGTCTGGTAGATGTCATTGCGATCATATTCTGATTCGATGATTTTATGGAATCCTTTGAAAATGATAACTACTGACAAGTCTTGAAGAGACAAGCTCTAATGCACGGCATAGTCATCTAAAGATTTCCTCGCCCTAATCAAGCCGGGCGTCGTCACTTACTCTCCTTTTTCTTCCTAAATAGAATCGACCTTCAACTTGTTCTCGAAAAGATCCGAGTCACAATGATGGAGCCGACGATTCACAAGTTCGGCGACAATGACCTTCAGAAAGTCCTGGTTTGGGTCCCGCCAGAACGTTCACCTGAATCTTTGTTCTGGATCGTGTAAGTTTGACCTTTAGAGGATTGTCGAGCAGTATAGAATCCAAGACGGCTCTACAAGTCGAAGATAACTTTCAAGAGGCAACTGACAATCTTATCTTTAGCTTCATCCATGGAGGAGCGTGGAGAGATCCCATGATCACGGCTTGCAACTTTGCGGATCCTGTGGTATCGAAACTACTGTCGAATCCTACACGCGATGTGACACCCCCAGGCAAAAACAAAACCCTCGCGATTGCCTCATTATCTTACCGACTTTCACCGCATCCTTCGTGCCCACAAGATCCGGATGCCAGTCCGCGAGATGCCAAACACCCGGACCACCTCGATGACGTCTGTGCGGGCATTGACGTGCTTCGTCGGGTATATGGTCTCAGCAACAGCGACAATTATGTTTTGATGGGTCACTCATGCGGAGCCACCCTGGCTTTTCAGGCGGTGAAGCGACATGTCGACGCAGGGCTGCCGGCGCCCAGGGCACTGATTGGACTGGCGGGTATCTACGACATCAAGGCGCTGGTGAGGAATCACAGTACCGGGCCATATGCAGATGTGTATGAATCTTTCATCAGAGGGGCTTTCGGCGACGATGAGAAGGTGCGCATTGAGGCATCTCCGTCCCATTTTGGGAGTCACATCAGTCTGAGCTCTCCTTGTACTGTTCTTCTCGTGGTCGCCGACGGAGATGAACTTGTTGAGCCAGAGCAGCGGATGACCATGAGAGCGACTCTGCTAGGGATTGGTGAAGGACTCGAATTGAGGAGCCCTGTGACGTCGCACGGTAACTGGAGGTATTCTGAGATATCGGTGCCGGGTGGACATGACGAGATGTGGGAGAAGGGTGAGATTATGGTATCAGTAGTTGAAAGATTGTGGAAGATTCTTCCTGGGGAGGATGGAGAGGTGAGGGTATAGACTTGAGGATTCTAATGTCTTTTACGAAAGGTGCGCAGTCTTGGTCGTGACAGTAGATCGGGGGGGGGATCTTTCGGCCAAATTCCTCTTTTCTACTACTCGTACCACCCAATCCTTTGCCCAGATATAATGCATTACGAGCGCACAGACTATGGCTGCGAGAGATGTGTGGATCACAAGTGTAGCGTGAAGTGTTGTAGTTTCGGCCGAGGGATTCTTGCGGCTGGTTGGAAGTTTCCACGTGCCAGATGTACAATGAAGTCATGGGACGGAGTGATGGAGTACGAGTTACAAGGGGGGATGAAGGACGAGTACTCCGTAGCGATGGAGAGAGAGAGAGAGAGAGAGAAAGATGCTTGACGAGATCAAGGACGAGTAGAACGAACGAGAGGGGGCCTATCAATCAAAAACATCCACCAGGGACAGGGCCGTCGAGACCAGTTATTTACGAGGACAGCATCGTACTCCGTAGATACCCAGAGATTATGGAGACGAGAAAGTCCCTGATACTCCATTGTTTTTCTTTTCTTTCCCTTTCGATCTGCAACGGGCAAGGCGAACTCACTACTCGTGCCCCGTACCACCATCCCGTCATACTGCGTCGCCTTGTGTAGTCGTAACCTTGTAGCAACCAAAGGGTCCAAAGGGGAATCGACCGTTCACGCACCAAAATGTGGCTGGGCGATCGCTGAGACACTTTGGATAATTATAGATCAATCGCCTAAACGGACCCAAAACCTGAAACGCATCTTGACTTTTATCTAACAACTCTGACAGGGCCCAAATCATATACCTACCGGGTAACAATCAAAATTCCCATTCAGATGCTCCGTACGGATTACAGTGAAATACAATACAACAATCGAATCTTATTTACGGATCAACTGTAAATGTACTTGGGCCTTTTTTATCATCGCCCATTCTCCCTCCCTGTTCTTGGAGCCTCATCCGCAGGCCGACTCTCTCTCACGAAAACCCTTCGATCGACTCTTTTTCCTTCATTTTTGGGATTGCAGCGATGCCGTCGGATCATGATGATGTTCAGTCGTCATCACACGACAAGGCCAAAGCACCGCCACCGCCGCCGCCGCCTAAACCAAAGTCACTAACGACGGGCCAACCAACGAACCCTCAGTCTTCCTCGAGAAGTAAACGAGGTCTCGGATGGCCGTGGGATTCTCCGGCTTCCCAATTCAAACTATACACGCCATACTACTCGACCGGCAAGGTCAGCTGGGTGTTCAACTGGGAGCTGTGGGTGCCGGAATCCATCCCACTGCAGGTCGAATGGATCCCCTGTGTCCGGACGGCGGCCAACGTCAAGGACATCGACGCCTACCTCAGCGACATCATCCTCGGACGGGGGATCAAGACGGAAGCGCTCCTCGGCTTCAACGAACCCGAGATCCACGACCAGGCCAACCTCGGCGTCGACACCGCCGTGGACCTGTGGCGGCACCTCCTCGCGGCCAAGAGCAAGTTCGGCTTGAGACTGGGCAGCCCCGGCATGAGCAGCGACGTGTCGAGGAGCGTCCCCTGGCTCACGCAGTTCTTGTCGCGACTGGGCGGCGAGGACGGGATCGATTTCCTGGTGGTGCACTGGTACGGGCCCCGGTTCGAGGATTTCCGGACGTTCCTGGAACACATGCATTCCACCTTCGACCTGCCGGTGTGGGTGAATGAATTCGCGTGTTCGACCATGGGTGACGGCGAGGCGAGCCGGGACGAGGTGGTCGCCTTCATGGACGAGGCCCTGCCTTGGTTGGACCGGTGCGAATGGATCGAGAGGTACGCCTACTTCGGACACGGACAGCACAAGGACGTCGGGTCTTGGGTGGGACGAGGGAGTAATTTCACAGCGGCGGCGGCAGTCGACGAGGAAGACACGGCACCGGGCGCGCGGAGGTTGAGTAGGGTCGGGAGACATTACTGTGAGCTGTAGTAGCGATGGTCTCTTCCCACTCTCCTCCTCCACTTTTTACCACTCTCTGGCCAGGCCAGGTCATGCGAACCGAAAAGGAAAAGTCAAGACAAAAGGACTAGGTCAGGACAAAGCAAAGATTATATACGGACCCGGAGTATGTGTACACGATGTGATGATTTTACGACATGTAACACCAGGATTGAAAAATGTCGATCGTTGGATGGGATTGTTTTGAACAAGAGTACAGAATGAGTACCCGAGGCAGGCAGTTTCTTAAGATAGTGTCTATACAATTTTGTATTTCTTTTTCCCTCTTCCTCCTCTTTTGTGTAGTCTGTAGAAGACAGGGGCTTTCAACTTACCACACAATACTGTAGTATGTACTCCGTACGGGCATCGAAAATCATCATGCCACTGTGGTCCCCCCCCGGTGATGGATGAACAGTCGAAGGGGAGTCCGCCTATCTTGGTGGTGGAGGGGGGCCAAACTCTGTATCCTCATCAGTGCCAGTCTATCATTCGTGGCATTATTACTTCGAGATTTCGCCGAAGAGATATAACGAAGCCTGGACCCTCATCTCAATTCAAAGGGATAGTACGCCCAGACCATGTGCGCCTCAAATGACCCTTCATCCTCCATAAGGGCGTCCGGGGAGATTACCAAGGGATCTGTCAGTACTGCAAGGTGGATCTCTGGGTGTGTCGTCTGTGTTGATAACCCCCCCTCCACCTTTTGGTCGGGTGAAGAATTGCATTCGCGTACCGAGTCCTCCGTATTGAACTCTGGGAAGACCGGCGAGTTTACCGTTTACCCGGGGGCATGCAATTCATCTTCTCGTTTCCTGGTTGTTTGTTCATCCGGCACTCATACTCTGTACTCCTGTACTGTAAGACACCTTGGGACATGTGCGTCATACAGAGTGTTCACCATTGATGATATAAGAGGACAAGTATTCGTGGGCATCGTTGCTTCGTCCTTCCCCCGAGAGATCCGGCGATGAGTTTGCGATTATACCTTCGGCGCTACTCCGAGGTACGGTACAAAGATCTGAAGCGTTATTGAACAAGAGAACCGATTCTCTCCAAGAACCAAATTAATTTTTTTCTTTCTTTCAATCGAATCCATTCTTTTTTCTCGCTCTCCCTGTGATTGAAGACTCCTCTACTTAGAACCATGTCAACGCCTGAATACCTCACAGGCAACAAGGAGGCCATAAGGAATTTCCTGGACAAATTTGATGTTTGTCTTCCCCCCTCCAAACACACACATCCTCCCCCCCCCGCGTTCGCGCTTCCCACTGTTGTATTATTGTCGAGGATTCTTCTTTTCCGGGGGGCGGGGTTGGTCTTCACCTCCTAAGACCAAGTTCAACTGATGCAATAGCGACCGTTCATACTTCTGGCCCGTCCTCGTACTGATTCTTTTCTTTTTCGTGTTGCAATAGGTCTTTCTATTCGACTGCGACGGAGTTTTATGGTCCGGTGACCACCTCTTCCCCGGGGTACCTTCCACGCTCGACCTCTTGCGCAAGCATGACAAACAAGTTGTGTTTGTGACCAACAATTCCACAAAGTCGAGACAAGACTACAAAAAGAAATTGGAAGGGATGGGTATCCCGGCGACGGCGGAGGAAGTCTTTGGCTCTTCTTACTCGGCGGCCGTTTACATTTCGAGGATCCTCCCAAAGCAGCACCCGGATCTCCAGCAAAAGAAAAAGGTGTTCGTGGTGGGTGAGGCCGGGATCGAGACGGAATTGGACGCAGAGGGGGTACCTCACATAGGAGGCACCGACCCGAAATACAGGCGGGAAGTCACCCCGGAGGATTACAAGCTACTCGCCGCGGGCGACCCTTCGGTGTTGGACCCTGACGTCGGGGTCGTGCTCATGGGCCTGGATTTCCACTTCAACTACCTCAAGATGTGTTATGCCTACCATTACATCAGACGGGGGGCTCTGTTCCTCGCCACGAACACCGACTCGACCCTTCCCTCGGCGGGCGCCCTTTTCCCGGGAGCCGGGTCCATATCGGCCCCCCTGGTCAAGATGTTGGGTGATCAGGAACCGGTGGCCTTTGGGAAACCGAGCCAGGCCATGATGGACGCCATAGAGGGCAAGTTCAGGTTCGACAGGTCCAGGGCTTGCATGGTGGGCGACCGGGCCAACACGGACATCCGGTTCGGCCTCGAGGGGAACCTCGGGGGCACCTTGGGGGTGCTCACCGGCGTCGCAACCAAGGAGGAGTTTCTGGAGGGAGACACCCGTCCACACTTTTACGTCGACAAGCTGTCAGATCTACTCGAGGGCATACAAGAACAATAAAATAAAAGGTGGGAGAAATCGTTAAGCGACGGCGTCGCGGGCTAGAGTCGGGTTCGGGTGCTTTTTTGGTGTCCTTGTTTGCGACGATAGATATCCTTATACAAAAGGGAGAGGATGGATAGACACAGGCATACATGTATAGACACAAAAGACTTGGTTTTCTCTCTGTGGCATTGCGTTGTGTATGGCATCAGCTTCGGTATACAAAGTCCATCACAACCAAATTCGAAATCTCAGGCTCCAAGCTCACGTATGGACATGCTCTAGTCTACCAGAATGGACTTTTCCAGAGATGAGTAGTGCTGGAAGAAACTGCTAAACAGTCTGATGGCATGATGGACATCGTCCGCACCGCCCGTTTCACGACAACTGTGCATCGAGAGTTGAGGGTTTCCAAGGTCAAGGGTTCGGGTACCCAGGTGGGCAGACAACATGGGACCAATGGTACTTCCGCAGCTCGAATCGTTTCGCACCACGAAGAGTTGCAAAGGCACACCTTCGGCGTCCGAGTCGATGATCTTGGGCGCCTTTCGTGCCACTTCTTGCAGCAGGACGATGCCTGGCGAGTTTGTGGCGTATCTCGCGTTCGCGTTGATCTTGATCACGGGACCCTGGTTCATCTCTGGCTTGTGGTCCGGTTCATACTTGGCCCCGTAGTTGGGGTTGACCGAATGGGCCATGTCGGCCGACAGCAGGAACGAGCTCGACAGAGTCTGTTCGTACGCCGTGGAGACGTCCGGATCGACGGCGTGGTCGTATGATTGTTCGGAGCCGTCGACGAACGACGAAGACGGTAGGACTGAAATCCGGCGGATGATGGCAGGGAGCATGGTCGAGAATGCCCCTTGAGCCGTCATACTACCAATCTCCTCGTGGTCAAAACAGGCGATGAGACGGATCGACGACTCGTCGTCCAGCGCGGATGCCGACTCTACGGAGTTGATCAGGCCCATGGTCGCACAGTACGTCTGGTTCAGATTATCCAGTCTGGCTGAAAAGATGAATTCCTCGCTGAGTCCACCCAAGCACGCCTTTTGCGTATCGTAGAGCACGACCTCGAAATCGACCACATCTTCAGGTGACACTCCAGCGTCCGCGGCAATCAGCTCGACAATGTGGGAATGGTGTCTGGTCGTGATGGCTTTCAGTGGCGTAAAGGGCTTGCTCTGCCCGTATTCCTCCTGATCATTATTCTCGACTTTACCCTGACCCTTCTTGTCATCCTGCCGTTTGAGTTCGGCAGCAACGAGACCAGCGATAGGGAATAGCTGGGTTTCTTTGTTGAAATTGAAGGTTTCTTGTCGATCCAAATGTACAGCGAGGGTAGGGACACGTAGAATCGGCCTGTCTACGCGGACCAGCTTTTGAACTACATTCCCATCTCGGCCCCGTACCATGGCGCGACCAGCGATGCCCAGGTCACGATCGAACCAAGTGTGCCAGAGCCCACCTCCGTATGTCTCCACGCCGACCTGGATGAAGCCGTCCCCTTGTTTCTTACTGACAGGCTTGATCCGCAGGCAGGGAGAGTCGGTGTGTGCTCCAATCATCGAGATCGGGTTGCCCGGTTTCCATTTCTTGCCAATCGCAAATGCAACGACCGTAGAACCGTTTCGAGTGAGGAAGTATTTACCGCCGGGCTGGCATGTTGACGACCAGGACTCCTTTTCCTGTGCAAGGCCAGTCAGTAACGAAATGAACATGCTGTTGCGACAGTGGTCATACCTTGATTTCCTTGAACCCGACCTTGCTTAACCGTTCTTTGACAGATTTGACTGCATGGAAAGGTGTCGGAGATGCATTGACGAAGTCGAGAAAGTCGTTGGCAGCGACTTTGATATGAGCGCGAGTCATGGTTGAGTAGGATTTGATGGTGGAAGGGCCTCTGAGGAATAGGCGCAAGAACATGTAATGGTGTAAGGTAAATTGCACAAAGTCCCAGGTAGACTCTGGAACTAGATAGACAATCAATAGATACACTATCTCATGCACTATGGTAGGTAGGGTCGGAAAAGAAAGGTAGGAGGACTTGGACTCGGTTGCAATAAATGTAGAGATGCACTCGTGATGCCACTGGTCACTGGTAGAATGACCCTCACTCAGCCTTGCAGCCGCTTATCACCTCGGAGGATCGGACGCCAGGGCATTACGGAGTCCTCGTCAGGCTTTAAGTGATACCAGGGGAGCTTGCCAGGGCTTGAAGATCCGAACCGCGCCTCTCATCGAATCATTCTCCTCCCCGCAAGCATCTCTCAAACAGCACCCTCAAGTCCAGCATAGGGACTATCCGAGAAAGATGCTGAAACAAGCGACTTAACATCATTGAAGCTTCCCTTTGCCGCCCAAAACAAAGAGACGCGATGTTTTGAAGCTTACATGGTCACTTTCCCGGCCGCGTAAAGTGCTTTGTTGTGATGCTACGTTCTGTACCTAGGTAGGCAGTGAGCTCTTCTAGGTGCGCGAAGGAGCTAAGCTTCACTGTTCATGGGTAGCGACCTGTCTTTTTCGAATCCTTTTGTGCATCACCTTGAAGAGCAAACACTGTCGAAGGAACCTAGCAGTGAATGAACATGACTGTAGATGAAAGGTTCAGGTGGTTGACGCTGGTGGTGCAGGGACAGACTGTAGGCCTTCTGTAACTAGACGTGTTAACTGAGGTACCTAATAATGCACCTAAAGCTCTCACTGTGGTTAGCGGGTCAATGGTGGACGATTAGGCTGGTACCGAGACAATAGGCTTAGATGCGCTTGGGCCCAGTGAACTTGGTGTGAATCTCCCCCATACAATTCAACTCCGTGCGGCAAACACACTCTCAAATCCGAAGAGACAGACATTCATCAACATCACCCTCATCTTCACTATCCTGAAGCTTTATCAATCGCCATTTTTGAGCCACATCATTTCGCTCTTTGCTGCCTGTCAATATTTCTGCATCATGTCTTTTCTCTTTCAGCGCGCATAGTCCTTCTTTATATCAATCCACCCACTCACCCTCGTTCGAACGGTCGCGGCTGCGGAGGCCAGCAACAAACCTCGATCGGATCTTTCATGCACGCAGTTGTGACAAGCAACGCCAGACTCAGTTCTCTCACTTGACGCTCATCTGAACTTCACTTCGCTGCACTTTGACGTTGCCCTCGTCGACCACGCATTCTCCGCCACTACACAACACAACACTACCAATACACAAACATCATGGCCGACGACACCGTGACACCTGCAACACTTGCACCCGTTGATCGTCCTCATACACCGTCTCTTCCAACTCCAGTTGGCTCAAAAACACCTCCAACGATTGCCAGCAAACGTTTCTCATTACAAGACAGCAATATGTCTGCAGTCCGACGAGCAACTGAGGCGATGGAAGCAGATGCGTTGAACCGGAGACTAAAGGACGTGGAGAGTTCAGGAAGACCAAGAGACAGAACGCCTGGGAGAAGCCCTAGCCGCAAGAGACAGCGAGTGTATGGTGATCGGTAAGTTAGGAAATGCCGCATTGCGAGGGAATCGTTCATTGACACGGACTGCCAGGTTCATACCAAATAGAGACGGACAAGACCTACAGGCCAGCTATAGTCTCCTCCACGACGAAGGTTCTCCTGCTACACCCTCCCGATCAAAAAAGAAGACCCCTCACGGCGAACTTCATTTCCAGCGGACAGAAGAAGCAAACAGAACATATTCAACGGTCCTCCGAAACGAACTGATGGGCGATTCAGTACCTCAAGACTTCAGATCAATATCTCCAGATGACCTCTTCGGACGAAGACAAACTCCTCCCGGTCAGCCCTCGATGTCCGCCATGCCTCCTGCCTCCATTACCCCCACAACTCCTCATAAGAATATGTTCTCGTACAAATCTCCTCAGAAAGTGATAGGATCCGGTCATCCGACACCTTCATCAAGAACAGGGAAACACCCGGGACTGATAAACCTCAACGCAAGATCAGATCTCTATTCCATATCGCCCATCAACTACTCCTCACAATCCATTCTTCAAACTCCCCGAAAACAACCCCGACCCATTGCGAAAGTACCTTATAAAGTGTTGGACGCTCCAGAGCTGGCAGATGACTTCTATCTCAATCTGGTCGATTGGGGTTCTGCAAATATTCTCGGAGTAGGGTTGGGATCATGTGTCTACATGTGGAACAGCACGACAGGCAAAGTCACACAACTATGCAAGCTGCCAGACAATGATGTGGTGACATCTGTGGCATGGATACAACGAGGGTCGCATCTTGCTATTGGAACTCACAAAGGATTCGTTCAGATCTATGATGCTGAAAAATCTCGAAGACTACGGACGATGACGGGCCACTCGGCTCGAGTAGGAGCTTTAGCTTGGAACGATCACATTTTGACATCTGGTTCGAGAGATCGGCTGATATACCACCGCGACGTGAGAAGCCCGGATCAGTATTTGAGACGTTTGGCTGGTCACAAGCAAGAAGTGTGCGGTCTGCGTTGGAACACAGAAGATGGCCAACTCGCTTCAGGAGGAAATGACAACAAATTGTGTGTCTGGGACAAGCTCTCCGAAACTCCACTGTACAGATTTTCGAACCACGTCGCGGCTGTCAAGGCCATCGCTTGGAGCCCTCATCAACATCACCTTTTGGCATCAGGTGGTGGAACAGCGGATCGATCGATCAAGTTTTGGAACACCTCCAATGGGTCTCTTATCAAGGAGGTGGACACTGGAAGTCAGGTCTGCAATTTGGCCTGGAGCAAAAATAGCGACGAGATTGTGAGCACGCATGGATACAGCCAAAACCAAATTGTGGTCTGGAAATACCCGAAAATGGAGCAGGTGGTCAGTCTGACTGGACATACATTCCGTGTCCTTTATCTCAGCACAAGTCCCGATGGTACGACCGTGGTAACAGGTGCCGGAGACGAAACATTACGGTTCTGGCGGGTATTTGGCAAGAAAGGCAACGAGGGTCGCAATAGTGATGGGATCTCCGGTAAACTTGGTGACTGGGGCGCGATCCGTTGACGACATTTTTTGTGGTTTTTGCCTTTCAAGATGAAAGCAACGACAAAAGCCCATACTCACCACTTTTGACACCATATCACTCGACCTTCGGACGATATTGCCACCATGAAAAAAATACAGCAACAAACAAGAAACCAGTCATCTTTATACACATCTCACAAAAGAGCGTTGAATGCTAGATGATGATGATGTTACCTTTTTGCCTGAGATGAATGCACGATCTTGCGAATCCGGAATTAAGGGGGGACAATACCTCAACATACCCTCATGACCAGAACTCACCAGCGATAACGATTGATTTTTTATGACGGAATGGGGAAGATGAAGCGAACTTTTTATTGGGAGGGGAGTATGGATACCTAGCATACTATGGATTGCATTTCATTCAGGGGCTTGGCGAAGCCGTCGGGGACTCTGTGGTTATCTTGATATTGTTCATTCGTCCTCCTTATCCCTACGTGTATATTCACATGGTTACTCGTACAGTTGGGGGTTGAGCAAGATGCGATTTGCATGATGGGGGGTGCACAGCTTGGTGGGTGCCGTCGAAAAGCGTTGGCGTAGACGGAGTATGAGTTGCTCGGTTCCTAGTCAGGGGTGCCGAGTCCTCGTGTCACGGAGAGGTATCAATTACTGGTACCCTGTACCTTCAGAGTTTCCCATACAGACAGACCCCAGAGTATTAGCGCTCGCAATGAATGAAAACGGAAAACATGAAAGAAGGAACGAGATCGAAGATTGAAGTCCGAAGTCGAATGAGTACTCCGTAGCGAGTAGCGAGTAGAATCCTTTAGCTTGTGTTGGTTCGCTTGAATCGAATTTTGTTCCTTATTCTACAACAAAAAAAACGAGGTCAGGCTGAGAGATGGATCGGCCTGTACTCGTACGAGCCCGAGTCCGAGTAACGCGCACATTATACACCTGGGTAAGTACCGCTTTGCGAAATCCATGCTCCGTACGATGGTACCATTTTTCTCCTCGCCCATCGCGCCAGTACCACCACCGCCATGAAACCCTAGAGAATCAGCTTCCCAGGCTCGACTTGCAAAACGGTCTTGACTCGCTCCAGGAATGTCTTTGCTCTCTTTTCCTCGCCCGCGGGTACGGTGAGGCTGAAAGTGTTGAGGGCTCCGTCGGCCGTGGAGAGACTTCTTCCTGCTGCCGACGCTGCCGTTGAGATTGAGGACCGCGGTGCTGCGCGTTTCGGAATGGCCTTGCCCGAGAGGATGTCGATGATGTCAGGTTGTTTGCTGGGTCGGGCTTGGTGGCGTCCCAGTAGAGACGCAGAGGACGACGACGACGACGACGAAAGAGAAAAGGCGTCGATCTGGGGGAGGTACATGCCACGCGACGTCGTTGGGATGGTGTCCAGTCCCAACACCGCGTTGAACAGGTCGTCCGCAGAGGGTTTTGTGCCCTTGGGTTGGGGCAGGTCGTCGTTGGCCAAGTCGACGGCTCTTGCGAGGAACGTCGACAGAGGCACGGTCGCACCGAGGGTGTCTTTGATCCGCTTTTGTACCTTGAGCACTTCGGCCAGGGAGATGGTGATGGCGATGCTGGTCACCTTGGGCGCCGCGACTGCCTCTGGTGCGGGTGCGGCAGCTGTTGTGCCTGCGGGTTTCGCTTGTGTAGTAGGGAGGAGTTTGATGTTGCTCAGGTCAAGATGCTCGAGATGTTCGATGCGCTTGGATTGTGTCGAGGGGTAATCGGAGTCGATCGTGCCCAGGTAGGCCAGGACGTCGCCTTTGAGAAGACGACCGTTCGGGCCGGTGGCCGTGATCTTGGTGACGTCCTCGTCTGGGATGTGCTTCTCGTGAATGAGAGCAATGACGGACGGGTAGAGAGGGTATTTGGGGTTCTGGCCGGACCCTGTCGGACTCGTCTTGGGCTTGTCCTTTGCCGGTCTCTTATTCTCGGGTGTGCCTGGGATTTCCTTCTCGACGCCAGAAGACTCGTACTTGTTCCCGCCGTTGTCCTTGTTGCTGCCCTGGACATTGTCCGCCGGTGACTCGACCGTTTTGGAGTCGTCGGCGGGGATTTCGAGGCTCGAGACGTCGTCGCCGGCGTCACCCAAGACCGCTATCCTCGTGCCGACCTTGACTGCTTTCGCGCCTTCATCGGCGAAGATCTTGGCCATCACTCCGTCCTCCTGCGCCTCGACGTCCATGGTGGCCTTGTCCGTCTCGATCTCCAGCAGAATGTCACCCGCGGAAAAGGAGTCTCCTTCCTTGACCTTCCAGCTAGAGATATTGCCCTCTGTCATGGTAGGGGACATGGCCGGCATCGTGAAATTGTGCGCTTCAAGGTAGCGAGAGGTATTAGAGAAAGGTCGTCGGCGGATTTGAGGTTGTTGGGCGGCGTGTGAGCGCTGCTGTGTCGCAAGCTGCCGTGCGAGCAGCCTTACAGACTGTCTGCCCGCCATGGCGGCGGTAGAGAGATTGTGTAGATGTACAGCAATCGACTAGAGCAAGTCAAGTGTTGCTCGACAGACACAGAGGAGAAAGCGAAAACCGTCTCTGAGCAATGACGAGGGTGGGAGGGAGGCAGAGGGCCGGGCAATTGTTTGGGGGGAGCATCCAAAAGGTCTTGTTGAGAAAGTTGAGAGACATGGAGCTAATAATTCATGTGCCTTTGAACTCCGAAGCTCCAACAAATTAAATCTCTTGACTGACATGGCGGTTGTTTGATCTATCAGGCGGAACTACTGCACTTCAAAGACGTGAATCGTGTTGTCAGACAAGATATACTTCTGGCAAGCGTTGAATCCAAGGCCGGCGATGTGTACAGCTATTATTGCCATCCCTCTTCGCAATCTCCTATGCCATGGTTTGTGAATGCCGCAGGAGGAGAGCAACTTGCTTCACTGAATCAGAATCAGCCCCAGTCGGAGCATCTTATGGTGTATATGTACTCATTCTAGTTGATAGGTGTACCAAAACATTTATCACGGCAACCCCTCCTCGTATTCGACGTATTCCAGGCCCAACATCCATGTCGAAACCTTCCCATGCTGACCTATGTCTGCAAGTTATTGAGGGCGACCGGCTCTGGACCCTCAAGAAACTCTTCTATAGTCTTTGCTGGTTCCCAGGCTATCTTCCTTCTTCACGTGGTTGACCTATAGCACAGCAGGATACATTGATATAGTTCTGGGCATGGGTTAATTATTGGCTTGAGATCCGGAGTCCACACTTTCAATGCCTGCAACGACGAAAGTCCCATTTTCTCAAGTCGGTATAGCCCTTGTATGGAATACGATGAGGGGCCACGTTTGCGGGTTTGATGCCTGATGCCGCAGAGAGGCAAATGCGGCAGTATATCAAGGCTATTGTCCCGCTCGTTGACTGTCCTCGATACTGACCTTCTGATGTGTGCCTACGTCTGCTTGTGTTGATATCGACCTGATCTTGCCACGCCAGAACCATGAAAGGAGTTACCTTTGCTGACCAGGGTGCTGAACCCAAAGTGGTTGAGACCCTTGAAAGACCGACACCAGGACCGGACCAACTCCTTGTGAAGTCAATTTATGTGGCCATTAATCCAGTGTGAGTCGTCGCAGCTGTGCTTCTTCCAAAGAGTCCAATGATGTTTTATGCGCCTGCCTTAACAGTTCACTGGTGTTTCTCTTCTGGCGACCTCTGACCTAGACGCAGCGACTCTTTCATGAGCGACTATGGACTCCTCGTTGTCAACTGGCCACTGGTACTGGGCGTCGACACGGGTGGAATTGTCATCGAGGCTGGGGAGGAAGCTCAAACCAAGTATGGCTTCAAGGCTGGTGATGAGATCTTTGGTTGCACTCGGCTCGGGTCGACGAACTATGCTGCTGGTCAGGAGTATTTTCTCATGGACGCTCGAGTCACTATGCCCAAACCGAAGAACATCTCGCTAGTGCAGGCTGCTACGCTGGGAGTAGCTGTCGAAACAGCGTTCCTGGGTCTGATTGATGGTCTCAAAATCCCGCTGCCGGATCCGCAGAACCTCCCTTCCATTCATGACGAATGGGTCATCGTACTTGGTGGTGCGAGCAGTGTTGGAAAATGCGCAATTCAGTTAGCCAAGGTGTGTGGCTACAAGGTCGCGGCATCATGTTCAACCAAGTCTGCTGCCGGAGTCAAGGAACTTGGTGCAATCCCGTTCGACTACAAGGTCCCCCTGGAGGAACAAGTCAAGGCGGCCTTGGACATCACCTCGGGCAAAGTGTCAAGAATCTTCGACGCAGCTGCGGCAGATGACCCGTTGTTAGCCAAGGAACTGTTCAAAGCAACGAATAAGGCCGAGAAATATTTTTCGACGACGAACGATTGGACAGGTATCGGTGATTTTGAAGGTGGCAAGACACACTTGCTGAAACTCGGGGGGATTGGACGCCCTGAAGCGGAAGGCTTGAATGCAATGATTGAACAGTATAAACCAGTGATTGTAGGCCTGGTCGAAGCTGGCAAATTACATCCTCTGGAACATGTATTGGTGGGAGAAGGCGGGTTCGAGGACGCTGTGAATGCTTACAAGCACCAGAAGTCCGGTGCAGCTGGGTCACGAAAAGTGGTGGTCAAGGTCCAGGATCCATAACTAGCTCATCGTATACCATTATGCTGAATTCCTGGTTATACGGTGGTGCTCCAAGTACCTTGGATTGTAGATGCCAAAGTCCCAGAACATCCCAGTCGGGGCTGGTCGGTTGGCCTTCATGCACACTGCCAACGCCGTCACACAGCGCCAGCATGTATTTGGCATGTCCTCAATAAGAGAGCTTCCTGGATAATTACTTCATCATGTGAATCAGACAGAGATCAGCCGATAACCAGACGCGGAAGTTGAGAGGATGGTGTTGGCTTGTGGAGTGATGCATAGTCGAGACGAAGACCCTAGATGGGGATCCGATCTCACGCAGACAAGCATGAGCTGGCTTTTCTTGATACAACAAGACACAGAATGTATTATCTTGGGTTCTGGACTTTCTCCGGTCTGGCTTGCTGGAGACAGATGTCCTCATTGCAGGCCCAAATTACTTTGAAGCTCTCACCGCCATTCGGTGGCGTTGTAGAAGTGAGGCGTTTAGTGTCGACACTATACTTGAAAAGAGATTCGTGCAGAGACACGCTTTCTCAGGATGCGGCAGAGTTGGTAGGCTCAGTAGCTAACAAATTGTGGAAACCAGACACGTAGATGTTCGAGGCCCGTGTCTAGTACTTCTGTTGGTCTCCAGTCGAAGCGCTTCCATCATGGTAACGAGTACTGAAAGGCCCCAGACAACCGAAGCCCAAAGTTGTAGTCACCAGAATTTGCAATTGTCCCTCAGGGAATGCCATATCTCCCGTACCTCGTGGATCTCGCATGCGACACGGCGCTGCGTTGGCCTTGGTCATTGGCGAACCCCACGGTATTGCTGCTTTCTTTTTGCATCGGCAACAACGAGCCTGGTGCAACGGCAAAGCAGCCAAGCCGGTCGAGAGCGGCTTTGGGTCTTTTTCATAAGGCACGCGCATATGCGGTCATGGCCTTCGCTCGGCGACCACAGCGTTACGGTGACCGCTTTCGGGACGTTGATGCTGTCCACGATGTGCTTGTGAAGCCTGCATATTTTCCCTTTGCCCAATCGAATTAGTAACATGTACTCCGCTGGTCATGTCCCCTACTCCGAGTACACCTGGGCGGAAGCAACATACGGATGCGCGCTCGTCGAGGATGCTGCTTTGGTACAAGGTAAGACAAGGGTCCCGCTCCCTTGTAACACGGCGGCCTCAGCACCTTCTCGTGTCACATCATTTCTGGAAGAGACAACAAGTGGGCACGACCAGTTGATCTTTTGCCATCTTGGATGAAGGACGGACGTGTTTTATATACATAGAGTTGGGACGAGCCGTGCCTCATTTTCACTGAGGAGGCTCAGAACCCTGTACAGAGGAAGGTTGGTGGCGAAAAGACTTTGGCCATGTCTTTCAGAGCTTCCAGAGCAAGGCTGTCTCATGCTAAGGGTGATGCTAGGGTGTTGACGCCGGCGCATCTTCGTACTCGTAGTTGGCGCGCATAACAGCCTCTGATTTGTGCCCTGCAGTTTATCCCAACCTAGTTGGACGCTTTGTGTGTACCGGGGTGACTGAGGATCGTCATTGGCCTGCAATAGAGTAGAGACCGGCGCTTTTGATCGACTTGCATGATTTCACAGTTGAAGTTGGAGTTGAACTGAACGATGGTGGATTGAGTCTCTACTACTGCAAGCACTACCATTTCTACCAATACCCACTGCCACAGTCAACTACAGGTATCCAATTCGACGCCCCGGACTCCTTTGAAGTCGATATTGTACTCGTATGCTCTTACAAGACAATGCCTCTCTCTCTTGTGATCGGTGTGGCAGGTCCTCGGAAAGCCACTCGGTATCCGTAATTTCCGGACACTGACCCTCTTCATCCCCCTTGCCAGGGCTCGGACTCGGACACCCAGTAACGAAATAAGAAACAAATACGGAGTAAAATGAGACCCAAGGATCTTCGTTCAGACCAAAAAATGAGGCTACCTAGAATCAACCATCTCTACACTCTTTTGCCACTCGTTACCCTCGCAATCAATCAACCTCAGGAGCTTGGGAGGAGTTCTGTCCTTTTGGGTGTCTCTCGCCTGTCACTCGCTTCACTCTGTCGCATCTTACCTGCACACACACGCATCTCTTGGACCTGCACGGGGACCACACGCGTGTGGCTCTGCTGCCGCTAGCCCTCTTACCGCTCAATTGTTACATCCCCTCCCAGCGTCTCCAGCTGAAATCCGTGATCCCGGCGTGCATGGTTAGACTGCATCTGCCAGCCCGCTCTTGTTCAGCAAGCTTTGCATCAAACCGATTCTGTGCTGGCTGGGGCAAACGGATGCTGTGAGCCGTTGGTCGGCCACGCCCCTCCTCAATCCTTTGGTACGCAAAAACGAAGAAAACAAGCTCCCACTTGCGCCTACGTCGACGTCTGACAAGACCCTCTCTTGAACTATCAGAACGCCCATACGGATCCCACCATGTGAAAATGATGCGCCAATGAAATGACATGACCTTTTTCTCTCGTGGGAGCTTTCTATGAGGAAATCAGGAGAATGTGACCAAAACAACGTTGAAGACAGCGGCAAGGACCATCAAGGCGGGTCCGGCCATACACCAAGGTCTAAAAGAGATCCTATAACAGGCAGGCGCAGTCCTGCACCTACAAGATGCCCATTGTCCGAGGCCTCTTCGTCGTCAAGTTCAGCGACCATGAAATCGTCCATGTGTACCGAGTTAGACATCCCTCCCAAAGGGGATAGTCAACCCGATATCAATGTCGACTACCCTCATGGGCCAGCCTCCCTTTTGGACGGGCATTCGTGCCCTTCAGAAGCATCCGAGGCAGACGGGAAGGCTTCGGACACCGACCCTTGTTTACAGGCGCTTGAAGTGAGGTCAAAGCAGGAAGGCGACGTTCGCGAACGCGTCAAGATACCTGCATGCACAGCGGAAGAGGATGTCGAGGCCCTCCTTCACGCAACCCATCTACCACCGGTGACGCGAGAGTCCTTGGAAGAGCTGGACCTTATGTGGATTCAGTCAAATATCAACCTGAGGGTGGACATCAATTATGACCACGACCTCCACTTCACACCCGTCTCTGGCTATAAAGGGGAACAGAAGAGGAAAGAGGCTAGGAAATATTGGCTGAGTTTGGAGGCGGAGTTGAGGATAGTTTATCAGCATGACCATCTAGGGCCATGCTCGAGATGTCAAGAAGCACGTCGTTCCGCCCCATCGAAGGGCCGATATTTCAAACCGAGACTCCGCCAGATGTTTTTGACGCTCAAGGAGCTGCTGAGCATCTTGGTACCCGACCGCGACCAAGACCAAATAGTTCAGTATCTCGATATCACGCTGCTTCTTCAAGAAGTGTCCCACGGCTTGCTAGACGTTGTTCAACTCGCTCGGTGGCTCTGCGTGCTTCTGACGACGCACTGCGCGCCCATGAGGGATGAGTCTGCGCAAGAGATGGCTGACCAGGTACGGCAGGGGGCAGAAAAAGGCGATCTGCATGCTCTAGTTGCTGGGATCGAGAAGTTGTTCTCCTTTCTGGAAGCCATGAAGCTAGATGTTGCGAATCATCAAATCCGAAGCTTCCGATATCACCTCATCGATGATACGGTCCCCTTTCAACAAGAGTACTTTCGCCTGCGCATCTTGAGCGAGAGACTTGATGTGGGTCCTTCACAACAGTGGTACCTCTCAGCAGCACAAGAGCACAGGCTCTGCTTGACTGCGCCCCCGACGCATAGAACATTTGCACTCGAGCCCTTGGTTCACGGGATGGCCAAGATTTGTGTCTCGCCGAACCCAGTCATCCCGGAAACCCTGAAGCACGACAGGTGTCGCCTCAGGACCATGCGCGAGGAGATTCAAGATTTTCTCCATCTCGAAATGTCTCTCGAGGTCTTTGACGAAATTCTGTGCCACCTACGTGACGCTGACAACAAGGATCCGCTGACAAGAAGGCGTTGGCAGAATCGGGCAACAGAAACACGCGCTCGCTTGCACAATCGCCTCATGGATCTGACGGAAGGTTATGTAGAGCCCGGTACATCCATCTCTGATGTATGGGACCGTCACGCGAGTGCCATTGGCCTCGAACTCACTCGTGCCGCCAGCCATGCTTGCGGACGGGCGACGCAGATAACGGAGGCAGATGTCGCCAAGGCCACGGATCACTTGAGAGACATGTTCGACTCGGAGCAGCGAGAGCACGTTCGCGCCGAGGCCATCGGATTTGACATTGAGAAGAGCGCTCTTAATACTGCCTCTGAGTTCCAGGGCATGACGACTCTCGCCATCTCCGAAGCTCAAAAACAATGGCAACAGATCCAACAACAGAATTCACAGGGAGGACGAATCCCGTTCCAAATTGAGAGCATTGCTAGGATGCTGGCGCATATGGCCGTCGTAAACTTTCGAGTGTGGACGGAATTGGTTTATTTGGAGCGGGAAGGCGATGATGCATTTGATGAAGAAGAAGTTTGACACAGCATTTTCAGCGACGGGAAAGAATTGACGAAACGAAGAAAACTTTTTGGTTTGGCACATGATGGAATTCTCTGGTGACGAAGAAAGATATTATACCCCTTTTTGCTGCCTAACTGGACAAGGAAAAAAGGGCGTTCATTGGGATATCACAGGTATTAACTGGAGCTCGGGCGTCTTGTAACATTACATTTCTGGCATTGGCTTTGACTTTCGACATTACTACCTTGCCATCTTTAATAACACACAGTCACGAAGTGATATTCTCTTGAGTTGGCATTCTATTTTTGGAGAAGAGTTACAAGGTCAGTGCTGCTTCGCATCGTGTAGGCTGAAGGAACGAGGCTCTGTAGAACGAGGGGCACGTGATTACGCTACGACGACGCGTTTTCTTTCGACAAGACTCCAACCAATAGAGTATCCAATATTTCTGTGTTGATAGATGACAGCACGATGAGAGCATATTGAAGTGCTCCGATTGGATTTCGTGCTAGGCACAGCTCAGAAACACGAAACGAGGGGATGACGGCCACAAAACCCTGGCTAGAAGCTCTGACTTTGGACAAGCTACATCGGGTGGCGGTCACCGTTGGCTCCCCATGTTCAGGGACGAAAGCGGTACGATTGCAGGGCATCGGGAATGCAATCACGGACAACAACAAGAAGGAGAAGCGATACAATGAAGAAGGTCGACGACTTATTAGCCTCTTGAGCATTGACATGGGGATTAGGAACCTCGCGTACGCTCATTTCACCGCGAAAAGGGTGGCCCCATCAGAGACGACCACCACGGCTCCATACACGACGCCAACTTTGCAAGCGTGGAGTCGATTGTCTGTGTCTGATAAACGACCAGCCGAAGAAGAATGCGTAGGTGGCGGGTCTCTTCAGTCCGACGGTGGACGCAGAGGGAACGCACAAGCGAGGGCACCCCGGGATGATGAGGAGGAGGAGGAGGGTCGCAGCACAACGGACCAGAAGGAGTCTTTTGAACCGGACGAATACGCGAGACACGCCTACAGTTTGATCAAGCACATGCTACAGACGTACAAGCCGGATGTGATATTGATTGAAAGGCAACGGTTCCGATCTGGCGGTCGAGCTGCAGTACCCGAGTGGACTATCCGGGTGGGTGTGTTTGAGGGTATGCTCTATGCAGTTCTGAGGACCTTGATCGAGAGTCAAAAACTCAAGATGGACGTTGAACCAATGTTACCTACTCGTGTCAATCGATATTGGCTCGAGGGAGGACAAGGAGGACCTGATAGTAGGGCTATACAGTCTGTGACGAAGAAGAAGAAAAGACCGACAGGGCGAGAAGTCAAGAGTGCCAAAATTGACTTGGTAGGCAGGATTTTGGAGAATCTTGATCAATCATCACCATCGACCTCACAAGTGGTGAATGTGGGTACAAATTTAAGACCTTTTGCCGAACAATTTGTGTCTGTATGGAAAAAGACGGAGGTAGCACGAGCGAAGAAGGGACAGACGTCCAAAGAGAAGATCTCGAAACTGGATGATCTGGCGGACTCTTTTCTTCAGGGTCTGGCTTGGATTCATTGGCAGAACAACAGACAATGTCTGGACTCTTTGGGAGCAGATGCTGTAGAGTACATGAAGTCAGGGTGGCCTCTATGATAACAGTATGGGCTAACACTCTGACGTGACGAAACAACGCATTGCACGGTCAAGAGGGAAACAAAGCCATGGACGCGTGGCTTGTAAGAACAAGTAACATATCGAACCGGATCCTTCTACGGCTCTTCGGGAACGATACGGCGACGTCGGGAACAAATGGTGCACCAGCAACGCAACATTCTTTGTTAATCAAGTCTGGTGTGTGGGAGGGAGGAATCTGACAGGGACGGAATATACTAGGTGAAGTTGAAATCGAAATCGAAGTCCTCGTTCTCCCAGTCTACCGCGTTACACAAGATTCACCTGGAAGCTGCGAGGAGCCGTTGAGAAACGTGTTGATGGCATGACACATCTACACCTTCCTCTCTGATATTGGAATTTTTCTACAAAACCTTTCCAAATCACCTTCTCGTTCTTTTTCCAACAAAAACCTTTCTCTTGGGGGTTTTCGCTCAATGATTTCTTCTTGCTCCTGAGCCATTCCCATCCTCATCTCGCATACGCTTGCAAAAATGCAGTTCCTCGTCTTGACGATCAGCTCACTGTTCTTGGGCATCGCGTTCGCCTCACCACATCTACAAGAGACCACTTCACTCTGCACCAGGGCACCGTCCGGCTATGGAGAATGCGGGTACGCCAACAGCACCACTTCCTCGACACACAAAACAGCCGTCTCAACCAGTACCGCAAAGTCCAGTACAATTGCTGCTACATCGACACGTGTCTCGCCGATCACCACACCCACCATGCCCATCACCGTTGTCGCTGTTCGTGACGAATCCCCGGTCGATTATCTTCGCATGAATGCTGCCGGCTTGCGCTTCTGGCTTGGAGTCGACACACTGGCATACTGTCCGGAGGAGGTAGACGAGATCGGAGGATGTCCGCCCGGAAACGAAACCGTCTTTTCTCTTTGTAGCATGGTAAGTCATAGTCGATTGAGACAGGTATAGCAGGCTACAGCGGTTGACTGGCAAAAAACAGGCAGTCGTTGTTCCAGGTGGTCAACAAATTTACCTGACCCGAAATGGAGAAATTGGCTACACCGAAGCACACTCTGCGTTCAGACCAGCAGGGTCCGTTCTCTGTCCATTCAGGTACCAAAAGAACCCACAAGCTCCTTTTGGAAGGCTCACCATCGATGCTTTTGGGTCGGACGGCTTCATGGGATGTCCAACCGATGCATCGGACTCATGGCAGGTGTTTGCGAACATGGCGAATGCGACAGTGCCTAGGGGAAACGTATCTCAATGTCTGGGATTTGACGCCATTGCTATCGACAGTTCTCAAATCTTTGCGGCATGGCAATATACCTAATCTGCCAGATATTCATTGAGATCCACATGTGTACGAGTAAGGGCCATGATGGGATGTGAGTGTTCTCGGCTGGATCGATCGATAGCTAGGCCACCAAATACACATGGAATACTCCGTAGTTGAAAAATGAGTATTTATATTTACGGGCCTCGATACGAAACACGCCTTACGTCACAGTCGATTTTGTGATCCGCACCCTCAACAATCTTGCTCAAGGGAACGGCCGACTGTAGAAGTAGCCACGGTGGCAGATGCAATTGTTCAAAGGATTCATCCTGCCTGGGCTTCGAGGCGTAAAAGAATATCGTCAAACGTAATTTGTTGAATTCACTAAGTACGTGTCAAAGATGAAGATGGCAGTGCTGGGGTTGGGAGATCAAAACGGACTAGCGCGTGTCTCGCTGTTCTTAGGGCGGCGGGCGAATGATGTTCTGGCTGCGCTTGCTCGTTGCGTCCAATCGAAATTTCGTGTGCAGAGCCATTTTCTTCATCCCACCAGAATCCCAACTCTTCGCCTCTTCCTCTTAATTCTATCATCACAGCACAAATCCTGACCGAAGTCACAAGCACCATGGCCGACATTCCCAAGGGACGCAATGTCACCGCTCCGTAAGTGACCCTTTTTATCAGGCCTCGATCTCTCGTTTGTGTGTATTATCATCATATACTAATATGAACTTCGGGACTCAGAACCCCCCAAAACAGTATGTCCTTCTACCCGGTGTTGCGCGTCCACCACCGCTCACAATTTTCTAGCACCCGCGTCAAATGCGCCCATCTCTTCCCACGCTCAAGCACCAACGATAGGTGACATCCCTGAAGGTGGGCACATTTCTTGAAAGTCGAGGCCTTGGGTGGGTTTTAAGTTGACCGCTCTCAGAGGATCTTGACCGCACTGCCGCAAGCATATTTGCTTCGAACCCTGCACTCGTCTCCCTCATGCAGAATAAGCTCTCCACGCTTGTCGGCCGTTCGTCTGGATACATCGAGTCCTTACCCCCCGTAGTTCGCCGCCGAGTCACCGGCCTGAAAGGCATCCAGAAAGACCACGCGAAGTTGGAGGCCGAGTTCCAAGAAGAAGTCCTACAGCTCGAGAAGAAGTATTTTGCCAAATTCACACCATTGTACGAGAAGCGAGCAGCCATCGTCAATGGAGAGACCGAGCCTACCGAGGATGAGGTGACCGCCGGCAAGTCGGAGGAGGACGAGGAAGAAGAGGCCGAGCAAGAAGAGGAAAAGGAACAACCCGCGGCTCCCGCTGAAGCCATGAAGGGTATCCCAGAATTCTGGCTCTCAGCGATGAAGAACCAGATTTCTCTTGCCGAGCTCATCACCGATCGTGACGAGGAAGCTCTTCGATCATTGACAGACATCCGGATGGAATATCTCGACCGACCCGGATTCCGCCTGATCTTCGAATTTGCTCCCAATGACTTCTTCACGAACAAGACCATCACCAAGACGTACTTCTACCGAGAGGAGAGTGGCTACGGAGGTGACTTCATCTACGATCACGCCGAAGGCGACAACATCGACTGGAAGGCTGGTAAGGACCTTACCGTCCGTGTTGAGAGCAAGAAGCAGAGAAACAAGAGTATGTGCGCCCCTCAATGGCTTCCACCTATACATACTGACCTGTGTACTAGACACCAAGCAGACTCGAGTCATCAAGAAGACCGTGCCTACCGAGTCCTTTTTCAACTTCTTTGCCCCTCCTGCAGCCCCCTCCGATGAAGACGAGGTCGCATCCGACATTGAAGAGAGACTTGAGCTTGACTACCAGCTCGGTGAGGACATCAAAGAGAAGCTCATTCCCCGGGCGATCGACTGGTTCACTGGCGAGGCACTGGCATTCGAAGAGTTTGACGATGCCGAGGATGCCGAGTTCGACGACGAGGATGACGAAGATGATGAAGACGAGGAAGAAGCCGAGTCTGATGAGGAAGATGAAGAGGAGGGCGGAAAACCCCGATCTCAACAAGCCTCAGAGTGCAAGAATCAGTAGAAGGGAGTAATACGGGAATAAGTCATGGATTCAACTCGTTGATCCCTTGTCGGGTTGCGTGGGAAAGCAGTAGCACTTGGGGCAAGACATGATTGTTTTTTTCATTTTGCAGACACAGACCCTCTACTGGCCCGCTTCGAGCATACTGGGCGTTTGACATGCTGGGGATGAGTGATCCCATAATCATGGAAGAGAGAAATGGCTGGATTCCCAGGCCACGGGCGGTGCTTTCAGTTAGTCAATTTATATGGCGTTCAAGCAATATCACACACACGCCGCCGCAATCCCTACGAGTATTGGCAGCTTTTTGTTACTTCTCACAGAGTAGAGTACCTAATAAATCAGTCATTTAGCAACAAGGACAGTGTACTCGTAGTGCTGGTGGTGCTTGGTACCAAAAATTGCAATTCCATACAAGTGGCCCATGGGCGCATGTTGCTAAGAAACGCCAGGACTCAACGGTGGCTCCTCGATGGCAAAAAGAGGGGCGATGATTTGAGGCCAGCGTGTTGATAGATCTGCCTCTTCCGCACGGTCCCAGTACTGTTACTGTTAAGTACCTAGGTACTTGTACTCCTGTATAAAGTCTACCTTTACTCCGTACTCCGTAGTGCACGAGGCAATGGTCACTGCTGAGATTGAGGAGGTACCTAAAGTACTTGTATCTTGGATAACCACGTGAGGCTCAATGGACACCACCATCTCCCTACAGAAGATGCACTTCTGGCCTTGAATTGATGATATGCCTACTAACTCATATTGACCCAAGGCCATTCATACATCGCAACAACAATCCTTGACCTTGCAGAGATTATTTGGTACCTAGTCTTCCGTAGTAATATTAACCATAATAACATTGTGTACTCCGTACTCGGTACTTAAACTCAGGGGCGCTCGGGACAAATTTCTAGGGGCTGAACTATTTATTTAGCTCGTTGTTTCGAAGTGGCTAAGCGTCGTGCCTGGAGTCGCGTCCTAAAGTCCCTGAAGACTTTCTGACCGAAGAATATCACGGCCACCAGCGAAACAACCAACAACAGAAGACACCAGTCCATCAAACATTTCATCGCCGTGCTCATTGACGACGACTTCAGCCTCCGTCGTTTTCATCGTCAGTTTACCTCATCTGTACTACCTTACCTCACCCAGAAACCCACAAGACACTCCCCCCCGGAGTGACACGTTCATTCTAGACTTCCACTCCCTGTCTCCGTCGACTTGATGGCTGCACTCGCTCCCAATAGTTGAGATTGCCTTGTGTTGTACACCACCACCAGCAACGTTTGCCCACCATGGCCAGCTGGGAGGTTGGCACCCGGGCCTGGTTCCCCAACCAGGCCGAGGGTTTCGTTCCTGGTGAATTGGCCGAGAAGAAGTCATTGGGAGATGGGAAAATCGCACTCATCTTCAGCCTGTCCGATGACTCCAAGCAGACGCTCGAAACCACCGAAGAGGCCCTGTCGGATACCACACATGCCTCCCTTCCACCTCTTATGAACCCTCCCATGTTCGAAGCGGCCGAAGACTTGACGAACCTTTCGCACCTGAACGAGCCGGCCATCTTACAGGCCATCAAACTGCGATATGCGCAGAAAGAAATCTACACATACAGTGGTATCGTGCTGATAGCCACGAACCCCTTCGCACGTGTCGACTCCCTCTACGTGCCGCAGATGGTGCAGGTTTATGCTGGCAAGCAAAGAGCATCGCAGGCGCCCCATCTGTTCGCCATCGCCGAAGAGGCTTACACCGACATGTTACGGGACAATCGAAACCAGACCGTCGTGGTCTCTGGCGAGTCCGGTGCGGGAAAAACGGTCAGCGCAAAGTACATTATGCGGTACTTTGCAACCCGTGGCGCCCCGGGGCAAGTCAGCAAGGGCACCAAATCACGGGCAGATGCCATCAGCGAGACCGAAGAACAAATCCTCGCCACGAATCCTGTAATGGAAGCCTTCGGTAATGCCAAAACCACGAGGAATGACAACTCTTCACGATTCGGAAAGTACATTGAGATCATGTTTGACAAGAACACCGACATCATTGGTGCCAGGATCAGGACTTATCTTCTTGAACGGTCACGTCTTGTTTTCCAACCGCTCAAGGAGAGAAACTACCACATCTTCTACCAGTTGGTCGCTGGATCGACTCCCGAAGAGAAGCAGGAGCTAGGTCTCGTTTCTGTCGAAGAGTTTGACTATCTGAATCAAGGCAATGAGCCTCTGATTGATGGTGTCGATGATGCGGCCGAATTTGCAGCCACGAGGAAGTCATTGTCCACCATCAACGTGTCCGGAGCGACCCAAAAAGAAATCTTCCGTGTTCTTGCTGCTCTGCTGCATATCGGTAACATCAAGATCACGGCGACACGATCAGATTCTTCACTGTCCTCCTCCGAGCCGGCTTTGGCACAAGCTTGCAGCATCCTCGGAATTGATGCTGGGGATTTCGCCAAATGGACCGTGAAAAAGCAACTCATTACGAGAGGAGAAAAGATCACGTCGAACCTCACTCAACAGCAAGCTACAGTGGTTCGAGATTCAGTGGCCAAATTCATCTACTCAAGCCTGTTCGACTGGTTGGTAGACACCATTAACCATGGGTTGGCAACGGACGAAGTTTTGCAGCGAGTGAGCACTTTTATCGGCGTGCTCGATATCTACGGATTCGAGCATTTCGCCAAAAATTCCTTTGAACAGTTCTGCATTAATTACGCCAACGAGAAATTACAGCAAGAATTTAACCAGCATGTCTTCAAGCTGGAGCAGGAAGAGTACATGCGAGAACAGATTGACTGGACGTTCATCGACTTCTCGGATAACCAGCCCTGCATCGATCTCATCGAAGGCAAACTTGGAATCTTGTCACTTTTGGATGAAGAATCGAGACTTCCCATGGGCTCGGACGACCAGTTTGTCACCAAATTGCACCACCACTTCGCTGCCGACAAGCAGAAATTCTACAAGAAGCCTCGATTTGGGAAATCGTCCTTTACAGTTTGCCACTACGCCCTGGATGTCACGTACGAATCAGATGGCTTCATCGACAAGAATCGAGACACTGTTCCAGATGAACAGATGGAAGTGCTTAAGAAGTCTTCAAACGCCTTCTTGGTTGAGGTTTTGGACGTGGCTGCCGCAGTTCGGGATAAAGACAGTGCTCAAACAAGCTCGAAAACTGTCGCCACTGGCGGTGGCCGCCGGATGGGTGTTGCTGTTAACCGCAAGCCCACGCTCGGAGGTATCTTCAAGAGCTCGCTCATTGAGCTCATGCAGACCATCAATTCGACCGACGCTCACTACATTCGTTGTATCAAGCCGAACGAAGCCAAGGAGTCTTGGAAATTTGAGGGTCCCATGGTGTTGTCGCAGCTCCGAGCTTGTGGTGTGTTGGAGACCGTTCGCATCAGTACTGCCGGTTATCCTACCAGATGGACATACGAAGAGTTCGCCTTGCGATATTACATGCTTTGCAGGTCTTCTGAATGGACGACCGAGATCCGCCAGATGGCTCAGAATATTCTAGTCAAGGCGCTGGGAGCCAAAGCCCATGAAAGAGGAGAAAAATACCAGCTCGGTCTTACCAAGATCTTCTTCCGTGCGGGCATGTTGGCGTTCTTGGAAAATCTCCGTTCAGCTCGACTCAAGGAATGTGCTATCATGATTCAGAAGAATTTGCGTGCAAAGTACTACCGCCACAAGTACCTCGATGCACGGCAATCTATCCTCGACTTCCAGGCTGCCACCAGGGCCTTCCTCGCCCGACGCAGAGCAGAAGAAACCAGACAGACTAAAGCAGCCACTGATCTTCAACGTATCTGGCGTGGTCACAAAGCACGCAAGAATTTCAATCAAATACGAAGTGACCTGGTCTTGTTTGAGTCGGTGGCAAAAGGTTACCTTTGCAGAAGGAACATTCTCGAGAAGCGCATCGGCGATGCTGCAATCAAAATCCAAAGAGCTTTCCGATCGTGGCGGTCATTACGCGCCTGGAGACAGCACCGCAGAAAAGTTGTCATTGTACAGAATCTGTGGCGTGGTAAGACTGCGAGGCGCGATTACAAGAAGATGCGTGAGGAAGCGCGAGATCTCAAACAAATTTCATACAAGCTCGAGAACAAAGTTGTGGAGCTTACTCAATCCCTTGGTGCGATCAAACGAGAAAACAAATCATTGGTCTCACAATTGGAGAATTACGAAGGTCAATTGAAGTCCTGGAGATCACGACACAATGCGTTGGAAACCCGATCCCGAGAGTTACAGACCGAGGCCAATCAAGCCGGCATTATTGCTGCGCGCTTGAGCGCCCTTGAGGAGGAGCACGCGAAACTGCAGGCCAGTCATGATGAACAGATGGGCAACGCAAAGAGATTACAAGACGAAGACCGTAAACTTCGAGAGTCACTGCAGTCGTCGAATGCTGAACTGGAGAAACTACGACAAGCCGTCTCGACGCACGACGGTGAGAGAGGCACTCTGCGCCAGCAAATCAACGAACTTCAAGATCAGCTTGAGATTGCAAGAAGGGCTCCACCACCACCAGTTGCCACCAACGGTGTGAATGGTGAATATGCCAATGGAGTTCAACCTGCGAATGGTCTAATCAACCTCGTTTCTTCCAAGAAGCCTTTGAAGAGACGAAGTGCTGGTGCCGCCGAACGTGTCGAGACCGATCGTTACAGTGGTGCCTTCAGTGCCCGTCCTGTCTCGATGGCCTTGGACACTCATGCGAAGACGTTGTCTGGTTCGACGTTCCATCCTGGTCTCGACAGTGTTGAGATGGAACTTGAGAATCTGCTTGCTCAAGAAGAGGAACTTAATGACGAAGTCACCATGGGTCTCATCCGTGGCATCAAGATTCCTCAGCCAGGGGCCAATCCCCCCCCTACAGATAAGGAGGTGTTGTTCCCATCTTACCTCATCAACTTGGTCACCTCTGAGATGTGGAATAATGGATTCGTCAAAGAATCTGAGCGCTTCCTTGCCAATGTGATGCAATCTATCCAGCAGGAAGTCATGCAACACGACGGGGATGAGGCCATCAACCCTGGCGCGTTCTGGCTGTCCAACGTCCATGAAATGCTTTCGTTTGTCTTCCTGGCCGAAGATTGGTACGAAGCCCAGAAGACCGACAATTACGAATATGACCGGTTACTTGAGATTGTTAAGCATGATTTGGAAAGTTTGGAATTCAACATCTATCATACTTGGATGAAGGTGTTGAAGAAGAAGTTACACAAGATGATCGTACCAGCCATTATCGAATCACAATCCCTTCCTGGTTTCGTCACGAACGAGAGCAATCGTTTCCTCGGCAAGCTGCTCCCATCCAACAACACGCCAGCATACAGTATGGACAACTTGTTGAGCTTGTTGAACAACGTCTTCAAAGCGATGAAGGCATACTACCTCGAAGACTCCATCATCACGCAGACAGTTACCGAACTTCTTCGACTGGTTGGGGTCACGGCGTTCAATGACCTTTTGATGCGTAGGAATTTCTTGTCATGGAAGCGTGGCCTCCAGATCAATTACAACATTACCCGAATCGAAGAATGGTGCAAGAGCCACGATATGCCCGAAGGAACCTTGCAACTCGAGCATCTCATGCAGGCCACCAAGCTTCTGCAGCTGAAGAAGGCCACCTTGAACGACATTGAGATCATTCAAGACATTTGCTGGATGCTTTCCCCCAACCAGATCCAGAAACTCCTGAACCAATACCTTGTTGCTGATTATGAACAACCCATCAACGGTGAAATCATGAAGGCGGTGGCTTCGAGGGTCACAGAGAAGAGTGACGTTCTCCTCTTGGCTCCCGTCGACATGGAAGATAGTGGACCATATGAGATTGCCGAACCGAGAGTCATTACCGCCTTGGAGACTTATACTCCTTCATGTAAGTTGAACAACCTTCAGACTTTGTTGATGTGATGCTGACTTTTGTTTGATTAGGGCTACAAACACCTCGACTGAAACGACTGGCAGAGATCGTGTCGGCCCAAGCCATGGCTCAACAAGAAGGAGCCGTAGGGGTTGATGGGGTCATTGATGATGTCGAAGCCGCTTGATTCTGTTGGTTGCTTCGATTCACTTCGGCCCAAGGGGAGGGGGGCTCATCAATTTTTGGTTCTTTTTTTTCCCAAAGAGAGAAACGTCATACACATAGCATGATGATGTCTTTTTGAGTTATTTCACCTAGGTACAATGTTTTAAAACAGCCATGCGGGATAGACAATACCTCGTACATGTGTGTGTGTCTCTGTGTGTTGAATTATTCCACGAAATAGATTCGAGGTGTGGAGAGAGAGAGAGAGGAAATTTATGAAATCAATTCTAATTCTACACAGACGAAGACAAAGACAAAGACAAAGACGCTTCAAGAGTTAGTACAAGAGCAGTGTTTGTTACACCTGTGTATTGATTTGATTGATAGCCTGACAGGTACACCCGAGAACCCCTTTCCACAGGGGCATATTCATATGGTGCATTGCCGGCATCAACAACCCAGCCCGGTCTATGCAGTTCCTGCATTCTGCTAAACAGACCCTTCAGAAAGTTGCTGCCCGAGGAGGTCTGTCGGTAGTGCATGACTCTCTCCCAGTTGCCCACGAATGTACAATGCTGGTTTTTTCTTGCTGGAGAGAGAGCCAGCCCAGTCCCCTCGGCTGTTTGGTTTTGTCAGACTCTGAAATCACTCTTTTCCTTTCCCAGACCTCGTGATGGGTCTATGCCACAGGTCTGTAAAATCGACCCTGGGCACTGATTCTGAGCCGCCAGATTCTTTCAAGAATGTCGTCTGGTTTCGAAAATTCCTCGCCCAAGACGGCAGTCTGATTTCTCTGGGCACCTAGCCGAAGGAAAGTCTTCACAAGTGCTTGGACGGCAACGGCCTCTCTGACATTTACGGGAGAAAATCGAAATGTCGGTGACGGACCTTGCGAGACAGGAGTTTGCCACGTCGATGAAGTGGGTACAGTCTTTGAGTTGGAAAAACTGTCCCCTCTCGTTACGAAATCGTAATGGAAGATTTTTTCGCTCATCATCACCCGTCGGAAGCGTGGCGGGTTCGATGTTTGCTGGAAGAATTACAGACGATTGCTGTAGAACAAGTTCGTTCGTGTGTCGACCGAGTTTTGTCGTGAACCCCGGAAATTCAGGCCCGGCGATGTCTGAGGTTGTCGTGCTTGGAGAGTAGGCTCCAGCAACGACTTGCCCGTCATACCGCGACCAATCTTTGTGAGGAAGAAGGGCCCTGCTTGGGCAGGAAAGTCGCTCAACATTTGATGTATGTACATGTCAGGCACATGGAAGTTGGGACCTCATGATTCTTTGAGTGTTGTCCAACTTCGCTTCGACCGTGACTTGCTGCGTGGCCACTCCGGGTTGTTCTGATTTCTCCGGATACCTTACACCTTCTCAAAAAAAGCATCAGGTTGGACCGAGTTCCTCGGCCTGCCACGCCTCCTTCTCTTCCCCTTCGGCTGCCTTTGAGGCAATGGATCGTAAAGCACAAAGTCTGAAATGTCCTTGGGGGGTTTTTTTTCGAGGCAAGAGAATGGCAAACCAAATCCTATCCCAGGACTCGCACTGTTTACACCTCTCGGAAGTCACTTGCTCTTCAACGATCCCAGTCCATGTGAGCTGGCCTGCATGGATTGATCGTGGTCGTGTCGACGAGTAGGGGTTGTCGGTTGATCCACATCGTAAACACGACGTGGTTTTGCCAGGTCGACTGTGCGCCATGTTGAACGGATGAGGGCGAAGAAAGGGTCTGTTGACATGCGCGATCAGCATCGGCAGTAAGCTTCAACATCAGCTGTACCTCACTCTGAGGGTGCGAGAGTATGCGGACGAGACATTTTCGTCAAGGCATGACCAGGAAATGCTTGATAAAAGTCTGCGGACGATGTCGTTTCGCGTTGGTATGCTTCGAAGTATATCGCTGACGATAGCGTCGTTTTATGCTGCTGACCGGCATGTTTCCTTGTCGGCCTCTTTCTCGATACTCTCACCAAGAGGTAAACAGAGTATATATCCCAATTCAATATCTCTCGCATCTTAGATTGCCGAAAAGGATGCGTCGGTCGTTCTCTTTCAAAAGAGTCGATTGATTGGGTAGGGATAAAGAGTTGGAGAGAGATAGAGAGTGTGTGTGAGACGAAAAAAGGGATAATATATATATATATATATACCGTTGCCCCTTGAATAGGAGCTCCAGGAATGCCAGGAAGGCCAGGAGGACCAAGAGAATTGATAGAGAGAGAACCGATAAAGACATTGCCATACTGTTTTTTCTTTCTTCTTTATCGGCTTGATGGAAAGAGGTCATTCTTGAAGTCTCTTGCATGAAATCATAAAAGGATGTTGTTGTTACTAATAATCATCATCATCGTATTGTTCTTCTTCTTCTTCTTCTTCTTCTTCTTCTTCTTCTTCTTCTTCTTCCTCCTCCACCTCCACCATAGTCTTTCCTCGCGACTCGAAAGCATATCTCACAACGGTGGCCATCTTCTTTTCATCTTCTGACGGCTGTATGTCAGGGTAGTTGCCCAGGGCATCTGTAGCTGCGGTATGTTCTTCCCAGGTATCTCCAAATTCAACAGCCAGTGCTTCTACCATGCTCCTCCTTGCCCATTTTCCCGGTGTGGCCCAGGTTCGATCTGAGAAGATTTGGTCTCTGTCATTCTCCCACCCAGAAACGTTGTACCGACGGCGTCGAAACATTGTCAAGAGTGCGTGGATGTAAAGATATCGCTTGGATGGTCTTGCGGCCGTCTGGAATTGGAGGCGCTTATTGTGGATGCTGGTTCGATATGTCGTCTCCGTTGCTCCGCACACTTTTTCCAGTAGTTGTTCACACAAAATGACACTAATGAACTCATTGTTGTCAGTTGGGTCTGGGATTATCACCATGCGCCCATCGTCAAATTTCTCTTCCAGTGTCTCTTCCATCATGATGCCATTTCAGTCGGACCATATGATGCCGAATCCTTCGCTGGGTTTCACGCCGAACAGGTAGCTGACGTTGACTTCGCCGACCATGGGTGGAACAATATGCGCCGTTCTTATTAATCTTTTGTGGTGTGCGCGTCCACTAACTGGACACCATAGCTCCGGGCCGGCCTCTTCATCACATGTCTCCAAGAGCCGGGAGCCTTCGAATTGATAGGTCTTTATCAGGCGGGTTCGGAATGACAATTGCTCATTTCCAGTCCGTTGTGACTTGTTGTCGTAGAACCTTCCTGCAGGGGCAGGGAAGTTCTTAGTCAAAGACATCATGTATGCTTCGCCCAACTTGACGTGGCTGAGCTGCCCACGCATGCCGTAATCTATGCGGACACGACTGGATGCCAGAGTTGCACGTTCGCGAAGAATGATACGGTCATTATCGTCCAAGTCTTTCAGTGCTCTTTTGAGCTCACTTCTTTCTTCTCTTGTGGCCTTTTCTTGAGCCTGCATCGTCGCTTTTCGGACGTCATTGAGATGACTCTGCATCTCGTCTATCAGTGCTGCACGCTCTTCAATGTATGATGAAACTCGAGAGGTATCATCGCCTGTATTCTCGTCCGATGATTTTGAAATTGCCCTGAGCCGCCCTTCGATCTGCCCTGCGTTCTTGTCGATAGTCGCACTGATTTTCCGGATGGCCGTTGGGGTTTTGAAGTTGCTCAAACCGAGTCTCACAGTCCCTCGTTTGGATTCGCGACGCTCATCGGCAGCATCGGTGCTTGATTCAAACATCTTGTAGAGTTTCTCGAAGGAGGAGTGGTCGGCGTCAGAGGTATGTATATGACTTTGTCGAGTTGTTCACAAAGGATAACCGAAATCCGCAAAGCATGATCTTGATCACATTGATCGAGAAGTAAGATCCATGTTCACCATCCGTGTGGTTTTATATAGGGCCTTGTAGGTCCTCGCAGGTCCTCACGCTCTCCAGTCGTTGAAAAGTCTGCTGCCGTTTGACTTTCTGTGATGGACCTTGAAAGAGAATCTTGTGCAAAGGAAATAGGCAGACAAAAGCGACCCGACGGTTGAGCGGGATCCAAAAACCCTCAAGATCCAAAAGGGATGGCCAGAATAGTAATACGTGGTTTTACCGATCCTTTTGATGGATATGTTGGTATGAACGGTTTGAGTGGAGGAACGAGGAATTTGGAAAGAGAGAAAGGTGGAGTTGTGGAAGAGCTTAAGCAGTTTCCGATGATGAAGGGTTCAATGAGCAAGGAAAGGGGAAGTGGGCAGTGACTCGTCGACGAACAGGCAAAGGAGCGACGGACAGGCATTCAAGGAAAAAGATGAATAGGGTGTACGTGAAGTTGCACATAAAAGTGGGACTGCAGGGATGAAGAGACACAGGTGATGCCTGAGGCAGAATGTGGAACAGACTCAATCAACATCATGACTCACAACATCAAGCTGGTGCTTGAAACCTTTGAGACATGGTCACCGGCGTTTGACAAGGAATAGTCACCAACATTGCATAAGAGGAGACAGTACTCAAGTGAAAGATCATTTGCCTTCCATACAGATGCCTGTATTTGCGTGACTGCTATAGCAATCTACCACATAGCGCCGTAGTTGGGAGGGAGGGAAGAAAAGGTCGTTGCTGTTACTGGCGTTGTCTTTCAAGACCACATATTCAACAAGACACCCTGAACCATCAAGCCCACGGCACCAAGCAGGACAACCCCCAGTGCCGTCCTGCTCAGCCTGGTCTCTTCAACCACACGGCCTATCTTGGTGACCTTGTTGGTACTCTTGAGGACTTCAATGTTGTACCCTGCCGACCCATAGGCGTCGTAATCTGCCCAGTCGATGGATGACAAGTTCTTTTGATAATCGACGGCCGTGCCAGACCAGTTGTTCGTGATAATCCCGTCTTCGCGTCGCCACCACGACGTGCATGCGGGATCGGCAAACGAGGTCTGCTGTAATGCGAGCTGGAGTTCGTGACAATACGACACTGTCCTCTCTTCCGAGGGGCAGAGGGCCAAAGTCTCGCCTCGGCGTCGTGCTTGAAGAACTTTGTCTATGAGCACAGAAAGGTAGCGTGTTTGAGCTTCAATGACAAGAATGAGGGAGTTGTGCGAGAGATTCGTATTGGGTCCGTAGAGCAGACCAAAGTTGGGGAGGTCGGGGACCGTGACACCCTTGTATGCGTGCGAGGCTTTGGACCACACGTCTTCCAGTGGTCGATTGTTGCGGCCTGTGATTTTGATTGGGGACAGAAAGCCGAATGTGTCGAACCCCGTGGCGAGGACGATGAGATCGAACTCGTTGGCTGTGTCGTGATTGACAAATTTGATCCCCGATGAAGTGAAACATTCGATCGGGCCAGTCTCGAGATGTACGTTCGGTCGCGTCAACGTAAGGTAATAGTCGTCGCTGATGACGGTGCGCTTGCACCCCGGATGGTATTTGGGGGTCACCTTGTCCCACAGGTCAGGACGATCGGCCAATTGCTCTCGTATCAAATTGTAGTTCAGGTGACGCATGTGATCGGCATTGGACGAGTCTGCGTCGGTCACGGCCGCGTGGAAGGTTTCACGTAGGTCCATGGCCTCGGCTCGTCCTCTCCAGCGAGCTGGTGGGAAATAGGTGTACAATAGACGGGTCGAGGATGAGATCTTTGAGTCGTGCCGGGGAATGACCCATGCTGGGGTCCTTTGGCATATGGTCACTTGGGCCGCCACTTTGGCGACCTCGGGGGCGATTTGAGCTGTAGTTGCACCTAGTAGCGCCTAGCGTTAGTGATATGACCCTCCCTTGGAAAAGCTGTTTGGCCTCATACCTGTTCCAATGATGGCAATGCGCTTGCCTCTCATGTCGTAACTCCAATCCCATCGAGCCGAATGCATCATCTTGCCTTCAAACTCGTTGTACCCTGGCACATTGATTCCTTTGGGCTTGTTGAGCTGTCCCGTAGCTCCGACCAAGAAGTCACTCGTGATCTTGTATGATGAGGAAAACTCGGACTCCTTACCGCCTCCTACCGACACTGTGACTTCCCATTTGCACGTAGTGTCGTTCCAGTTTGCAGCGTCGACGGCGGTATGGAATCGAGCATATTTGTATAGACCATACTTTTGAGCTACATCAGTGAGGTAGTCCTGTTCAATAGAAATCAGCTCATCGTCTCCTTCTTTTTAGTCATATTTTGCCAGCTCGACATACCAAGATCTCTTCTTGACCAGGATACCGTCGTGACCATTGGGGGTTTTGTGCGAATGAGTAAGAGTAGAGAACACTAAAGACATCACAGCAACAGCCGGGAAATTTGTTGTCGCGCCTTGAAAGATTCATCAACAATGTGTCCGACAAGTCATCATAAATCGCTTTTGTCATAGCCAACTTACCAGGTGCCACCAAAGCCTCCACTCTTTTCCACTATGATGAAGTTTCTGATTTGCCGCTTCACCAAAAGGTCAATGGCAATACACATTCCAGATATGCCCCCGCCAATAATTACCACGGCGATGTTGGTAAAGTTGTCATTGCTAACGGTAGCTTCTGGCCACGGCAAGGTCGAATCAATTGCAGCAGTGTGTCGGCGATGAAGGGGGAGATAACCTGAAACTCCCGACTTCTCAGAGTCAGAAAGTTGAATGGTACTGGCTCTCAACATGATGTACAGTGCTTGGTTTGGAGTGGAATGCTAATATTGAACGATATGATTTAGACCTGACAAAGAACGCGGGAACACACTAGATGTTATATAAAAAACCTGGCCTACTTCTATTGTTGTAGGAGAGTCAACAACATGATTGTACAAGATGCCGTACCCCAGAAAAGGCAACATTCAGACATGTCGGGGTATGAGTGGCTTTCGTGCCGCTCTTTGTTCTGATGATTAGCGGAAAGGTAATAAGATGTGATACGGCATATGGTAATTTCCAAGTAGATGCTCAGTCATGATGCATCGGTGTCGGTATGAGCTGGATCATGGTATGTACCGGATGCGGAAGTCTGGTATCAAGTGCTCACATAGATATCGATCTACACTTACTGACATGTATGTCGTTCAAAGAGGGATGGGACGGACTGATGTTTTCATTGGCTGATCATGGGGCTTCAATCTGAAGAGGAGGCCAATCGGCGATTCCTAGTGTGAGGCTGTCCATTCCTAATCCGGTAGCTGGCTCTCCTCGACAGACCGGGGTCAACCCCCGGTACCGACCCCGATTTTTCATTGTTCCGAAGGCCAGGCTCGTCTTCCATTGGTGGCTAGTACTCAGATCTGTGTTGCATTGGACAGCATTCAGGCTTCGCTGCAGACTTCGAGACTCTCGCCAAACACTTCTCGCATGCATCCGATGCGGGAGGGCTTTAACCTCGACCACGAGTTAAGACCGAGTGTGCCGAGGTGCTCATCTATTCGCCGAGTATTGAACCTCAATCAAGGTGTCTTCCGCAATGACGGGCAAAAAAGCCTTGTCATATTTCAGCGCGTCGTCTTTTTCCAAAACGGCTCGGTAACACCTCACAAGCCTGTCAAGGAAGTCGGTTGCCACAACCCGAACTGGGCTGTTCGAGATGATTTCTAAGCTCCCGACTGTTCCCCCGCCTTTGTGCCAGCTTTGTGTACAGCAAAGGGTATTTGAATGCTGGGCGGTTTTATTGTGTTGGTAATGGTGACGCGTAACAGGACCTCCGACAAGGCCACCCTTTCATAGCCTAGGCATGGGCATGAAAAAGGACGAAAGCGTGATCTGATGGTAAGTCTGAGATCCCTCCTCCAGGAATGCTCCCACACCGCGGCCATACTTCACGTTGGGCAAGCCAATAGGGCTGCCAGGAAGCGCCTTTTCTTTGGCTGTCCTCAGGGAATTCATCGGTAGATAGGCCCTCACAAGTTTGATCTCTGCGCCCACAGCAGGGTCATATGGCCATTTCACAAAGTAGATATGAATCTGTCCCGTCTCCCAATATTGGTGGTCTTCCCAAATACGCAAGCGCTGGGTCTCGGGAACATCAGAGGCCGAGGTGACGAGGAGATCTCCTTCTTCAAGCTCAACCAATGTTTGGAGGATGGTGCTACCTGTTCTCCCTTGTAGGTCGCCCTCGGTTCTGTTCGTCCTTGTCAACAGTTCGATGGCTGATCTGCGGATGATTGGATCACGACACCTTCCAGCAACAAAGGATAGAGTGTCTATCACACCAGAGTCAATGCCAAAGGAGACATTTTTGAGAATCTTGGACGGGTCGGTCAATGCATCCTTGTAAAGGTCAATAATTTGCGAGAACTTTTCCACATGAGCATCGTAGCAACATTCTTCCTGTGTCGCAAGTGTGTCGAAGAGGATGGATGCAACCAGACCAGAAGCCCTGAGAAGCTTCTTTGATATCGCCAATGTGTCGTAGCGTTCCGACACAGTGATGCCAGTTTCGTCAAGAGCGGCGATCCAACCTGATATGAATAATTGTGTCTGTGATTTGTTCTTACAAGTTGGTAAAGCAGGGTCAATGTTTTCCTGCGCCCAATCGACAATCTCCTCGAGCTTGTTGCGCGCCTCGAGCAGACTGTTGAAGCGGTATGGTATTTCAGGTGTTGGTAGGAATGACTCTGACTGATTCCGCTTGAGTGCGGCACTGAGAGCGAGCGCCGAGGGCATATCGACAATACAGCAGAACCTCATTCGAAGTCGCTCAATGATGGGTCGAAGGAAATTATTCAGCACTGTCTTCTCGCTGTCGGCAAGGACCAATTCACCAGACAGCAACCGGTCTTCAATATCCGTGATGAGACTGTGGCCCGAGCGTAGCAACTGGTAGGCAGTATGGCTGTCTTGTAGGTTTTGCAGACAGATGAAGATGATACATGAGATTAGAGTAGCGATTTCGGAGACGGCCGTCTCAAAAGCCATTCGAGAAGCCTTGCTGCTCTGGCGAAGGGCCAATTGCTGTAGGTTGGATCTTTCGTCTGACTCGCCATCCAGTTCGGAGGATTCATGTAACGCGCCCAGGGCAACTACCCCGTGGAGTATGGATCGATCCAGATGACAGGCCTGGAGGATCAGTTTGTTCCAGAAGGCGGCATCTCTCCAGCCCGACCACTGTGGGCCTGTGAACTGGCAGAAGAAAACCAGGCTCCGGAGCTCCTGTGGTTCCAGCCCCGGGAATGTGCTTATGGCCTGGAGTACTCGACCAGAATGACTTGTGGGGGACAGTGAGGCGGACAAAAGAGCACGTTGTTGCTGTTCGGCAGTCTCTGACTGTTCGGGGGCTACGTTGGTGTCAAGACGGAGACCACGCATTTTCTTCGTCGGCGCTTCAGTCGGTTTTTGCTCTGGCGACGAGTCCTTGTCCTTGCGACCGGCAGAGGCTTTTGCTGCGCTTTGAGCTGCTCGTGCCCTTTGACTTTGGACATGTTTGCGAATCTGTCGGGTTTCCGTCTTTGAACTTCGCGATAAGACTGTGGAGCCTTGAGTCTTGGTGATCCAGAGAAGAGGTTCGGGCATGTTGTTCCTGCGATGGGTTCAAGCATATAAAATCGATATCGCGAATCCAAATCGCTGTCGGCCTCTAAATCATACGATGTGGCACTCCCGAGAAGCCAGAGGTGGTGAGAGATTGAGCATTGGGGGAACTGCCTCAACTGGACATTGGTAATATTTCACCACAATGGCAATTACTGCTATATGCTAGCGCTTTGGCAAGTTGGAGACGTACGAAGCCGAGAGAAGACTGCTAAGCAATAAGGCGGCCGATCGATACGCACGCGCACACATGAGTTGACGTTGATCTAGACCGGGGTAGACGAGGCCAGGTATCGGGATATTGGAGAGATGCTTGACCGTTTCAGGTGTCGAAGGGGAATAGGTGTGGGTGTCCTCGTACTGGCATGTTTGACTTGGCTTGCAAATGGCGCCGAGTTCGCCATCATAGGCCGTGATTCCTCGTCCGCGGGTAAGAAGCCATTGCGTTGACGGCGATAGTGGTGATGCTGCTGCCAAGAAGTGTGTTCGCGTCGTGCACGGAGGGTGAGGGAATTCTGTCGCTAGTCTCTTATGGTACGGGGAGGGCATTCGAGTCTGGATTGACTAGTTGTAGCGAGAGAAGACCAGGAGGGAAAGGAAGAGAGAAATGCGGGCGTGTCATGATCGATGGTGGCTGGTCACGTGCACTCTCATTTTCGGAGGACACCGGAAAAAAGTAACGCCATCGCGGAATGTCATTGGCTGCCTCACAACCTTGACCAACACCCTCGTTTAAATCTGCCCCGGTCAACTCCATCCGTGGTCACGGTCAGCGAAGTGCTTGTCAGTGACACGGCCCTTAACATGCTTGTACGAGCCGAGTTTCTCCAACCTGGAGCCGCTAGTCGACCCTTTCCAACGGCAACATCTCGCGCATCGTCGCCCCGTCGTCATCACAACTCGCCCAAAAGTACCAGCAACATCGAACTCCAAAACATGAACTTGCGTTTCAGGTTGCTGTGGCCGGACATCTCCATTGGTGTTCAGAAGAATATGTACGTATACACGCTCTCTGGTCCAATCACTACTCTTGCTTAATGCCGTCGTCGGTCGGTGCCTGACCCTCCAAGATCTCGGTGCTTTCCTGTGTATGGTCAATGTTGACGCGTGGACCTCTGAACCAGCGTCTTGCCCAAATGGCATAGTAGGACAAGGCCAGGAACATGGATCCCCCATAAATCAGACTTGTCCAATTCATCGTCAAGGGCGTCAGGTCTTTTCCCTTTACGGCCGGGAAGCAGAGCGCCGGAAGAATCAGAAGCCACCAGCCGAATGCAATGGCCCCCGACAGATTAGACCATCGTCCGAGGTTCCAAGGTCCTTTACAACAATGAACGCGTCAGCTCCTTTCGCTATGAAGGCCACCTCCTGCTGGTAGGGAAAGCGGGTACGTACCTGGCTTGAACCTGCCGTTGTCAAAGAACAATTTCAACGCAGTTGGCGTAGTGAAAGCTGTGTATTGAGCAATTGCGCCCAGGCTGAAAACGGCTCCGATTGCGACGGGGCTCGCGAACATCAACAGCCCTAGAAGGGCGGAAATTGAGAGAACACCCCAAGTCGCATTTACGGGGGTCCTGGTCCGGGGGTTGACCTGTTTCCACCATCGAGATCCTAAAATCGCCGAATCCCTGGAATATGCAAACACGACCCTGCTGGCCGTGAGCGTACAGCCTATTCCCACGAAGAACTGAGCTATGATGTTCAACGAGAACATGGCCAGGCCAGCCTCCTTGCCCAACACTTGAAGGCACAGACTTCCAAAGGGCTGACCATACTGCCCGGCAACCACATCAGGAATATCTTTAACAGTATAGACGATCACCATGATTATAGCCCAGCCTATCCATAAGCCCAATTGAGCCGTCATGACAATGGCTCTCGGCCCAGCGATGTTGGCATTGCTGCATTCTTCCGACAAGTGAAAGGGCGCGTCGTAACCGGACATCGTCCAGATAGTGGTAAGGAACCCCATGATTGTGGCCCACGCTATCGGCCATTCGGTGCCGTTCTCAAACCGAGTCCATACGTCGTGGCTGTTGTTTGTTTTGGGCTGGTTGATCGAGCCAACAGGAAACCAAATGACGAATATGATGATGATGATAATGTTGCAAACGGTGCCAATTTTGTTTACCCATCCAATGAACCATGTCGATTGCATGGTGATGATCCCATTGATGAAAAGCAACAGTAGCAGCACCAAATATATATGCCATGTTTTGGGTTCGTATTCCGGATTCGAAATCATTCCGCAGGTAATCAACATCGAAGCCAATGCGTAATTCACTGAACACGGTCCTGTAACGAACCCACAAAAGTTCGACCAACCGACAAACCAGGAGGCCAGGGGCCCCCAGCCGTCGGGTGCAAGAACGGCGGCGGCATAGTATAGCCCTCCGGCCGTGGGCATGCTGGAGCACAGCTCTGCCATGCTGAACGCCGTGGCTTGAATACAGAGACCCGATACGAGCCAGCCCCATACGGCACCACCTGTTCCCGAATAGCCCAAGCTATATGATATGGTGGAGGCTACAGACGGTAAGAGCCCCAGGACAGAGAACGAGACTGAAAAGGACTCCCAGATGGTGAAGTCCCTGCGAAAAAGGTAAGCAACGGCCCGTTCGTCAGAGAGCTGCGGATGATGCGCCTACCGTTTGAACTCTTGCTTGTAGCCCTATGAGCTGTCAGAAAACAATGGCGGTTGAAAATAGAATATCACGATGTCGATGACGAAGAAGAAGAGGAAGGAAAGAAATGACGGGGTTGCCTAGAGAGCAGGCTACTTACAAGGGCTCCCAAAGTTATCTCATCTTGGTCAGCTCCCTCCTGCACCACCGCATGCTCTCCACGAGTGGTGAACACAGAGGTGACCCCGACTTTCTCCTCATCGACAACGGTAATGGAAGCAGATCTTGTGGCCGTCATGCTTGCCGGTGGGAGAGTGGAATTGATGGAAATGGGTACCAAGGTGGAGGACTGAGAATCGAACAATCTGGCTTGTCGCAGAATATTTAACTCTGCCGTTTCCCTTGCCCGATGTATGGGAACTATTTGAGCTATGCAAGCAAAGGTGCAAGCACGAGTCCAAGACCGTTTTCCCAGGTTCAGGACCCCGAAGCTCGTGGCCGTACCAATGTAAAATAAACCGTGAGCAAGATAAGAACATCTGGACTACCGACAAGCCACATCCCGAAACAGCAGGAGAATGAATATCTTTGACGAAGAGAGGCGAACCCCTCCTCACATCAATCTCGTCAGTTGACGAGCTAGTCGGCACACCATCATACATGATTGGCGATAAGTCTTATCGGCCGAAGATTGTGCTTCAACCTTTTTTTTTCTTTCTCTATCGGCAGATTCTCGAGCCAGAAGATGCTCATTTGATTCGCAGGTCCTGCAAGAAATGGACTTGGCCGCTCGGAAGCGCTGTGAGCGATTGAGCACGGAGAGTGCCCAGCCCATGTGGCCATTGCAGACTAAAGGAGGAATGCCGCTGATGGTCTTATCGTTCCTCATCATTCGCGCTTCAATACCAGGCTGAAATGATATCGCTCCGAGTACGGGATACGGAGGATAGATCGATAAGGCTATAGGCATGTGTACCACCAACATGGACGGGTTCTAACCTACATGGAGCGTTTGACCACATAACCCTCCACCGTGAGAATGTTGAACTTTTTGTCAAGCACACTGACGATAATAACAATAAGTCATGTTGATTTTTGTCATATATCCTACCTATTCAAACAGCCGCAGAAAGGCTCTGTACCTCAGGTATGAGAACGGGACGTCTGCGACATCCTCTGCGACAAATATCGTGGGAGCTTTTTTCCCTCTCTTCTCTATACAGACTATGTATTTACTGACGAGCAGTGAACCTGCACCAAGAGAGCTTCAAGATCCACAATACAGTTGCAAACGCCGGCATATGCGTTGGAATGAGGAGTTGCTGCGCCAGCATCTTCATCAAGGCCTTGCAATCGTTGATGCATCAACTTTGATGCATTGGCTAGTGTGGCGTTATCGTCCAGATCATTATGTGCGTCAGGATACCCGGCGTCTCTGAGCAGCTGCTCCATTATTTTCGTGGCCATGTCACCGGTAGACCATTCCACGATTTCTCCAAACATTTTTTGTGATTTCTTCCGGTACAGATGGTCTTGACCGAGTCTTGCAGCATACGTCGATGAACCATGACGGGCTGACCAAATGGTCTGCTCTTCGGTGCTAAAGTTGATTGCGCCTTCCCAGATTACCCTGTTGTGGCAAGCTTGGTGCAGATATCTCCCGAGGGCAGCTACACGCATCGCCCTGCATTCTGATTTTCTCTGCGATCCATCGAATGTCAGTACCGTTGTAGCTCTCCACTCATTGATATCATTTGAGTGTGCAGTGTATCCTTCGGCCTCCAGAGATTTGACCAAGCGATCGATGGTCAAGCCACTCGACAAGATGTTCACGCGTCGCATCCACTGGGGGTAGAGAAGTCCTTCGACTTGCTGCCCTTCTCCTTTTTTGTGTTCCGCGGTCGATTCTTGTTGATCATCTCAACGAATTCCGTGGTGTAGACTAAAGAAGCCAGCTAAACTCCTCTGCGTTCGCTGAATCAACCTGTAACTTTACGGCGGCCACTTGGTAGTGTAGAGGAATAGTGGCTATCAGAGATTTAGCAGAAAGTTGAGAGTAGCGTAGGAAATCTCTCACCAACAGCAATTCTAGCATTCACGGACGGGACGAATGTGCCAATACCATTTCCAATTCGATGCCTGATAAAAGAATGGTCGAAAAAAGGCAACCATCAGTTTTCTTCTTGTGAGGAAGCAATGTCCCATTATCCGTCATAAAGGACAGGGGTCCGCAAGGACGGGTCTTTGCGTATTGTGAGTCAGGCAGGGTAATATATATATCTAGAAAAGAGGTTTACAACAAGGCGAGAAGCCTGAGAGAGAAATCTGAAGAGGAAGAGAAAGAGAAAGAGAAGGTAGAGATCTCTCATATAGGCTTTGGAGAAATGATCCTGTCAATGTACAACGTTGATTGTAATTTACATTACGTAGCATTTGGTGCTGTGTATCCTTCTACGTCGCAGTCCTACTACTTTGTGTATAGCATCGTCCACACCATATCAGGGCATACGGTCCCATGTATGAACGAAGGCAACTTCCACCGAGGCACGTACATGTCAACCCGCTCTGTACTCGACCCTCTCTCGGACGTCCATCTCCGATCCTTTTCGTATAGACTCAATCTAGCCTCTGTATGGGCTAGCTCGATGTCTGGCCACGTAGGCCGTGCTGGATCTCTAAGACCAGAAAGCCCGCCACAGCCTGCGCGCCCAGTGTTGTTGATCCCTCATTTCTGGGTGGTGCGTGACCGTCTCCTCGCGCTCCTCCGCTTCTAGCTGCGATTGCCCGTCCGCCAATATCGGATCGCGCAAGAAAAGCGCGCCGATGAGCACGGGAACGGTGAGTCCAACGGCCGTCGTCGTCAAGAGGCGCTGGATGTGACTGTAGCTGGCGACGATGGCGTCCCGCTGCGGAGTGCCGGTCGGGTATTCCGGCACGACGTAAAAAGGGGCGGCGTAGATGGCGGGGGCCAGCGTCGCGTTGTTGAACGGCGCCAGGTTTTTACTGAGTTGGTCGTACAGGGTCTGCGTCCAGATGGCGCCCGACACACAGCCTCCGATGGCTTGCCCCAGAAAGTTGACGGTGAACATGAGACCTATGAGGATGCCGACGTGCTGGTGCTTCGCGACGGTTTGAATGAGAACCAGACTCGGGTACGGGAAGAAGCCCCCCGCGATCCCGACAATGACTTCGCCGGCGATGACGCCGGCCTTGGAATTAGGACCGCCTCGGTATTTGACCAACAGTCCGACGCCGATGAACGAGAGGACGACTCCGCCCAGGACAAACGCCTTCAACCGGCGCACCTTCATGACGACCAGACCCAGGAGCGCGGCAGAGAGGACGGCGCAGAACGAATACACAGAGGCGATGCGAGTGGCGGATTCGACGCTGAAATCGTACGACACGACGAGGAGGGTGTACAGGTAGCTGGCGTGCGTCATGTACGCCGCGACGCAGAAGCAACCGATCACCAAGCACGCCCACACCATGCGGTCCTTGAAGAGGTAGAACGGCAGCAGGGGGTGCGACGATTTGCGTTCCCAGTACAGAAAACCGGGCATCAACGCGAATCCGAGGATCAGGGGAGTCAGTATACCGGCCTGGGTCCATTTTTTGCCAACTCCGCCCGCCAGGGTCAGAGGGATCATGATCATTGCCAGCGAAGCCGTCATCAAAAAGACTCCGGGGATGTCAAGCTCCCAGAAGATCGTCCTGAGCGACGAGAACAACGGAGGGTATCGTCTCTCTCGATCGCTTTGTTTGCGAGCTTGAAGCCCGAGAAGGACCACAAGCATAATTAGAGGCATGACGCATAGTGGGTAGATGATGCAGAACATCCCGATGCCCCATCTCCAAGTGGTGCTCGAAAGCGTTGCCGAGGTGACGTTGCCGCTGACCCAGGAGTTGATCATATAAGGGAAGTTGGGCAGGAAGGCGAAGAAGAGTCGATTCTTGACTGCCGTGACGTCCGCAAGCATGATCTCGATTATCAAGAGCGAGGTTGTGTAGCCTAGCTGGTAGAGAATCGCGCCGCCTGCAAAGCTTCCGACATTGTTGGCACAGGCCTCCACGATGCTGCCCACTGTGTAGACAACGACGCCGAAGATGAAGACTTCGAGTCGGCCAAAGACGTCGGCGAGCTTTGCCAACGAGGGTTGGAGGGCAGCTACGACGACTGCCCGAATGACATTGACAGTAGCCAGCAAAGAGTGTTGTTGATAGGAAGCCGTGGCGTACGCCAAATAGGTGTTGCGCACGAGATAATCCAAGCCAAATGCGTAACCGGCTATGAAAAAGCTCAGATAGAGCGACACTCGTTTGGGGGTTGTTAGAACGTTTGCAATCGCCGCCATGCGAGCAACCCCTGGGGATACTAGGTCAGGTTCTTCACATTCATCGTGTTTGGATGTCGGAGATGAGTGGTTGGCAGATCCCTTCTCAGCCATCGGTCGAGCTCCGAGCCGATCAGACTGGGACTGAGGGCCGTTCATGTCCCCACTATGGACTTCAAATGCTGCGCTCGAAGCTTGATGATATTTTGTTGAGGTAGACATTCGGGAGGACAATTTGTGACTGAGCCAGCTTCAGAAACTTGTGCAGACCTAGCAGCTGTTCAGGGTACGAGGAGGCGCAGATTTTGTTTCCGGGGGGAGGCATGAGTTATAGCTACGATTGGACTTGGTACAGACGGGCACGTCTCCTTCTGCGTAGCCAGTCACCATCACCACCACGACTCCCGAGGTAGACGCAAAAGTGTCCACGCCGCCAACACGAAGAACACGTGAGACATGATGAGTGCTTCCACTTAATCGCGCACATCTTACCTAGTGAAGTCTGGTGAAGGTGGGCAGTCACGCGTTCGACACTGCACTGCTCGATGAACTTACCTATATTATCCTTTTCTCGAAGACCGCGCCGAGAAACGTTGTGGAGCCTTCCACCTTTTTGTGGGGCAAGGCTGGCGGACTGTGAACTTCGATTGCAACAAGGATCCTCATTGTGCTTTGATTGTAGGATGTTGATTGTTCATGCAGGTTTCTTTTAGCTGACCGTGAGTCTGAAGAGAAATGGTCGATGGAAATTCGGAATCTCCCTTTGTCTCGTCTAATTATTCTTTTTCAGGAGAAAAAAAGATAAAGCATATGACCTGCAACGTGTAACTGGCACGAAGTCTCCAGCCAGCAGGCTATGCTTGTCACACCAGACCAAGGAACGGCTTCTCTCCGGGCTTGAGCACATTCTCATGGCAGCGTATGCGCAGACGACCTCGCATCCATTTGAACAAAGGTCGTATAGAGTGACGGAAGGAGAGAATAGCGTCCGATGTCGGACGTCGTATTTACTTCAGGACTATGCTGGAAGCGAAGATGCTTGCCGGTTGTCTCTTGGTCGAGCGTATAGTTCTACTAGTAGTAACCTTGGCTCGGGCGAGTGGAAGGATATGTCGCATCTTGGGAGAGCTCCTCGAAATTCCTTAGGGGTGTCGTTGACAGCGGCCTCCAGACCGGCGTACATTATGATCAATATGGCTCACTGTGCCAGACACATTTTCTCGAGTCTCCTTCGTATAACTCGCTGAAAGGGCTGAGAACAGCCATGGGTGGCGAGGTTCCTCCAATGCAGCACACTGCGCAGCTGGACCTTGTTGTCCACTGGGACGGTGATGGTGACTCGGCAAATCCGTTGAACTGGTCATCGTTAACCAAAGGCCTGAACCTCTCTTTGATATCAGCCATGTCTTTCATCACGTACGCTGCGTCTGGTCCTTAAAGCCAGAGCGAGGATTCTGACCAGAGTCTGCAGGCCGCTTGCCTCATCAATGTTCGCACCGAGCATAGAGCAAGTCATGAAAGATTTCGGCACTACCACCCAATTCTTCGCCACGTTCTCTGTCTCGATATATCTGATCGGTTATTTCTTTGGCCCGCTCCTATTTGCGCCGCTATCAGAAACTTACGGTCGGCTCATTGTCTACCATATTACCAACATTCTGTACGTGGTCTTCACGGTGGCTTGTGCAGTCGCACCTTCGTTGGATAGCTTGATTGGCTTTCGCTTCCTGGCTGGCTCTGCAGGTTCGGCATGTCTTGTCCTGGGTGCTGGAAGCGTGGCCGACATGTATCCCCGCGAAAAGCGAGGCTCCAAGATGACAGCGTTTGTCCTTGGACCGATGATGGGTCCTGTAGTGGGTATGTGTCTATCTTGTATGTTGCAAGACTGGAACTGACCTACACGGAATAGGACCCATTGCTGGCGGTTTTATCTCGCAAGATCTGGATTGGCGGTGGATTTTTTGGAGCATTTCTATAGCAGTCAGCACACTTGAGAAAGGAGATATGGTTCTTTGCTGATCGATTTCTAGGCCGGTGTTGTGGCCGTGGCATGTCTTGTCTGCCTGAGAGAATCATATGCTCCGGTTATCCTGCAGAAAAGGGCTTTAAAGAGTGGCGCATACGCCAGTACTCAGCGGCACATCGCCAATGGTCCCAAGCCCGGCGAGGATCTGCTTAATGCCTTGGTGAGACCAGCCAAGATGTTTTTCCTGTCGCCTATTGTTTTTGTGTTGGTGGTTTGTCCTTGCTCTTATCCTCATGTTGCTTGACCTCTGAAGCTGATCAAGTACAAGTTATACATGGCAATCATATACGGCTACCTGTATCTCCTTTTCACCACCATCACCCAAGTATATGAAAACGTCTATGGGTTTTCCACTGGCCTTGCAGGCCTGTCTTACCTTGGGTTAGGAGTGGGAATGGTGCTCGGTTTGGCTGTATTTGGCTCCACCAGCGACAAAAGGTTGAAGAAGAAGAAAGAAAAAGAAGGGCAAGTCGAACCAGAGTTTCATCTACAAGCACTTATCCCCGCAGCCTTGTGCATTCCCGTGGGACTGTTCTGGTACGGCTGGTCTGCCGAAAAGAAAATCCACTGGATCATGCCGATACTCGGGACCACTTGGGTAGGCTTCGCAATGACGGGCGTTTTCGTGAGTACTTCTCAAGACTGCTAAAGGGCATCGGGAACATCTAGCGTTAACTGCACGAACAGTTTGCGATTCAGATGTATTTGATTGATTGCTATCCACTATACGTGGCATCGGTCACGGCTTCGAATACTGTTGTGCGGTCGCTAGTCGGTGCTTTTCTGCCACTGGCCGGGCGGCCGCTCTATGATAGACTCGGACTGGCTTGGGGCAACGCAGTATTGGCCTTTATTGCGTTAGCAATGGTCCCTCTGCCCTTTATATTCCTGAAGTACGGTGCGTGGTTGAGAACACATCCTCGATTTCAGGTAAAGCTTTAGCCGCGAAAAAGAGACGGATTTAGTCTCAAGAGTACTATGTCGGGCACGTGATCTTGAAAGCGGCGTCGAGTCCGCGGGCATACCTTGGCGAGGACTTTGTGCATGGCCAGCACTGCTCGCATGAATCCAGGATGGCTGTGTTCGGGGAAGGGAAATTCTAGAAAGCCGCTCTCCGTGTGGCGTGACTTTTCGGCGGATCAACCTGGTGAGCCAGTTCGTATGGAGTACAGAGGCCGTACGGAGTACTGTATGTCGGGATCGAATCAATGGCCCAAGTACTCGTACCCCTGCAGCAAGCGAATGTGAAACCAGGGGGGTGGGAAAGGGATGTGAAACATTTTTGAGGCTGGACGACGGAGAATAACCCAAAGGGGTGCGAATACGAGTGCAATTCCTTCGCATTCGCAGGTGGTAGAACATGGGTATCACACTCACTGAACATGGGTACACTGATTGTAGCCAACCACTTCAGTTCATGGCCATGTTTGCAACTGGAGATGTTTTGGATATGACCGATCCACATGGATTCGGAGGAGTCTTCAGTACGTAGCAGGTACAGAGGACACGACAGCATCCGCCGTCGAGTACGAGTAGTCGTCAGTACGGGGCATGGATATCTGACTGCAGCAGCTGGCTCCGTTGGTTTGCTCGCATCGCATGGTGTGAAACGAGACTTCCGTGGTAGACAGTTACAATTCTTCAGCAATGAGTGGTGATGGAATGAGATGTTCATACTCCGTACAAAGCACGAGGCACTGCGCAGGCAGATCTGAGTGGTGAGTTGGCGAGTAGCGCGTGGCGGGGCAGCGTCGGTGGCTGGTGGTCCGTGGCCACAGTGAGTATCGATAAGACCTGTACTGCCCAGCAACCAGCAGGATAAGCCTGGAAGAGGCCAGCATAAGCGTACAGAAGGTGGCCAGCCGCGAAGCTTCGAGGCTCAGGGGCCTGGACTCGACCCAGTAGGCTCCCCAATGTGCCCCGTAGGCCCTAATCACCCACCAATGGCCAACTGACCCAGACACATCTGACGCCAGTTTCCCCTGGCACGATGGAGTCTCCCTGGGCACTTCAGCGGCCATCAACCACAAGCCGGCGCTAGACAAGCCACAACTGCGTCAATGGTCGATCGACTACGGAGTACTCGTACCATCCAACTATTCCTGCTTCTCTGCGCAGTCTTTCATCATATCTTCCTTCGTCCAAGACACATCCTCTGCTTCTCCTGTACAGATACAGGACACCCTTTGATCTGATCTGTTCGTCCTCGTAAGCGTACACAGGGCTATCCTCCTACATTTCCTTCTAAACAAACGCCTAACGTCTTGTCTGTTGAAACACCACTCCGATACCATCGCTCGTCTCCTGAGAAACATCGTTGTATGCAGTCGCCACCCGAGTTATACAATTGTTGCATTGCCTCGAACCCATGGCGGTCCTAGCATAACACGACCCCCTTCACGACAGCTGCCTCTGCGGCCCTCCTCTGCTACTCTTCCGCAGCCATGGAAACCATTCCTCCTCAGGTATGGGAAGTCGCCCATGCACTCGTTGCCCGCAACGAGACCAACTCGACTTCCTCCGCGACCACCGAGACTCGACCAGGGAGTTACAAAGCCATTGGGCTCAGTCTGGCCATCGCGTCAGGCCTCTTCATTGGTACATCTTTTGTGTTGAAGAAGGTTGGACTGCTCAAGTCAACCCAGAAATACAATGAGGAGGCGGGTGAGGGCTACGGCTATCTCAAGAACTGGTACTGGTGGACGGGCATGACCCTCATGATCATCGGCGAAATCGCAAACTTTGGAGCCTACTGTTTTGTCGATGCAATTCTCGTGGCCCCGATGGGCGCTCTGAGTGTCGTTGTCACCACAATCCTTTCGGCCATCTTTCTAAAAGAGCGCCTGAGTTTTGTCGGCAAGGTTGGCTGCTTCAACTGCATAATTGGCAGCATCGTCATTGCACTGAATGCTCCCGAGCAAAGCGCGGTTGCCGACATTCAAGAGATGCAGCATTTTGTCATCGCTCCCGGATTCTTGAGCTTCGCTGGTGTCATCATTGCAGGCTGCGTGTTTGTGGCGTTGTGGGTAGCGCCTCGCTACGGCAAGAAGAGTATGCTGGTGTATCTGAGCATTTGCAGCTTGATTGGAGGCCTCAGTGTCGTCGCAACTCAAGGATTAGGGAGTGCAATCGTCGCACAAGCCAATGGCGAACCTCAGTTCAACAAATGGTTTCTCTATGTTCTTTTGGTCTTCGTCATTGCGACATTGCTGACTGAAATCATTTATCTGAATGTAAGTACAAGCCCTATCGCTGCACATTTTTATCCTGACCCTTCCAAAAGAAAGCCCTGGACATTTTTCAAGCCGCACTGGTCACACCGACGTACTATGTATTCTTCACGAGTGCCACCATCATCACATCTGCCGTTCTGTTTCGAGGGTTCAAAGGGACAGTTGTTACAATCATGACTGTCGTTTTCGGATTCTTTCAAATATGCTCTGGCGTCATCCTCCTCCAAATGTCGAAGTCTGCAAAGGATGTTCCGGATGCAGCTGTGTTCAAGGGAGATCTCGATCAAGTGCGCGAAATCGCCGAGGTCGAGCAGCCAGAAACCGAACCAAAAGCCGATGCCATTCGTGGTACAGCAGCCCTCATTAGGAGAATGTCCACGACGCGACGGAAATGGGAACAGGAAGAGGCAAAACGATTGCACGATGAGAAGATGCAAGATCAGCTAGAGCCGGTCCGTGAAAATGAGATCGTGGAATGGGATGGCCTTCGACGAAGGAAAACGGTCATTGGCGAGCCTGGCTCATCACCAGCGCCTCGCAGGAAGACTACACATCCGCCACTGGGCATGTCACATTTCCCTGAGCCCGATGACGAGGACAACCAGGGCCATGGCCCTAACTTTTTCGAAAACCTGCGTAACCGCGCGCAGACATTCATTCACTCTCCAACACCTCCTCCTCACCCCAAGACCATGCCTGCTGGCGGTCTTAACAGCCCGCTCTATCCCGTGGCATTGACAGATATCAAATTCCAGCCCTCACAAATTGATTCTCCTATCCGGCCGTACGGCCCTGGTAGCCTCGAAGATGCACAGGAGCGTATCTACGGACTCGCACCTGGGGAACGCAAATTTCAAGACACCAAAGCAGGAATCATCCAGCCTTCTCCACGATCGAAACCTCTCCCAGCCAACCCGGTTCCTTCGCCATCGCTAAGACCTCCTCAAGAAGCCAGACGGCAATTCTCCTTCACCAACTTTCTCCGACCCGGCTCCCGGACACCGACCACCGATCAAGCGATTCCACGGCCTCCCATGCAACGCCGCACGAGTAGCGCGAGTCACGGGCAAAAGCGAGCCATGAAGAGTGGAACAGAGGAGGAAAGATTAGGTCTTGTCAAGGGTGATTCTCACATTGCTTTACTTCAACCTCAAATGTCCCACTCTCCCGAACGCCAGCCCATTTCTCGCCCTCACTCCCAAACCAGCTCCATCAGTAGTGTTGATGATCACTATCGTTATCAATACCCTTCTCCTTCTGAAAGTTCTCAGTCGTATTCTGACGACGATGACGGGTGGCAGATGATGAACTCGACGACTCAACCGCGGAGCCACATACCAGCAATAAATCTGCCGAATGCGGTTCCAGTACTCCAAAGCCCCAGCACTCGAAAGAGACCAAGTCCACCCAGGAGTTATCAGCAACAATCAGCCACGATGAATATGCCGACCAGCCCGTCACTTCCCGATACCATGGCGGGCGGAGGGCGGATACAGGCGAGAGTGGCGCCAGCAGCGTCAGACCGTTTCCCGATTTCACCGACGAGCCAGCAGCGGGCGACTCAGAGTCCACCCCCTGGGTATCAGGAGAGAGATTTCGCACCTCACCCAGCTCAAGCTTCAGAGGACCTGAGAAGAGATGAAGGTCCGATGGGAGCCAATGCGAGGGGAAGAAAGCCAGCCAACGGCGGCGACGAGCACGACTCTGGTAGGAATAGGTTTGAGGAACAAAGTAGACGAGAGCGAGAGGAAAGGAGATTAAGAGCTACCGGCCGTCGTCAAAGCTGGAAGCCAACTACGCCCGAATGAGATGAGGCTGTTTGATGGCATTGGAGCCCATCGATGTTTGTACACTTGGACATAGCTTTGTTAGCGCGTTAACGACATAGGGATACCCACGACTGTACGGATTAACGCAAGAAAATGAATGATTGATTTAATGTACTCACGTAGCTCTCTACCAGTTTTGGTGTATAGAATACTCTGCCTATTCCATACCTGGCACTCTACACGGAGTATCCGCTCTCGTTCTCGTTCTCGTACCCGAATCCCCATGATGACATCAGGTAATTAGGAGTACTCTGGATTAAGGTTTTTCTCTGCGTCTTTAACACGGCCGAATCCGTCCATTGTTCGGTTGGTATTAACTCCGGGCATCCGAGCTGCGTCGACAGTGCCCCCAGGTTACAAGCCCAGCGCTGAGAGCCTCTATTTTTTCCCTTTTTCAAATGGAGTTCTCTTTGTCAGCGTCCCTCGGAAGGGGAAGGAAGTTCTTGTTGTGTGAACCTGTCTCTGCCTGCAATACAGCCGAACCAAGATGGCTGATTCACCATCATCCGACGATAGCTCGCAAGGCTCGGTAGACGATTCTACCACCCAGGCGCTCGCGAAAGCGCCTGCGGTCAAGGACAAAGAATGCCAATACTGCCATCAGCACTTTACCTCGTCCTCCCTCGGTCGACACCTCGATCAGTTCATCTCCAAGAAGAAGGCCGACGGCATTCACGATGTCGAAGAGATCCGCAGGCTCCGCGGTGGAATCACGCGACGCACCGCCAGAGGCTCGCGAAAGGACAAAAACAACAAAGACCGGGGCGAAACGATATCTTCACAGGCCTCTCCGGGCCCAGGAGCGATCTCATCCGACCTCGCCGCCGCCGCCGGGTCAGCCAACAACACAAACGACCTGAATAAAGTGCCTCCTGGTGGACTACATGTGAGGTTGAACAGACTGAATTGGCAGGCCACCGGGGTCATCACGGATCCTACCACGCTGGACTCGCCCATGTCTGCGATGCCTCCGACGCCCGCAGCGTTGACAAACAGTCCTTCTGGAGTCAAGCGTAGTTTCTCGACCTACGCGCAAGATCTCGGGTCTGGGTCTATTAATACTACCAATAATAACAACACCAATTCCGACACGGCGCGAGCGCTAGAACTGGCGCTGCGCGAGGTCCTGGATTCCTTACGTGCCGCCACCAAACACGCCTCTCCAACGCCGTCGCCGTTCAAATTCGACATACAGTCACAGACGTACCCGTCGCTGTGCCTGAAGATGCTCCCCGCGCCGGCCACGTTATTCCAGGCTTCGCCCTTTGCCACGCCGCAGTCCATACCGATCTCCCCGCCGGGGCCTGACCAGCTGCAGCCGCTGAGGCAGAAACTCAGCACGGCCATCGACTACTGGAAGTGGCAGGCTCTACGGCTCGCGCAGCCGACGACGTCCAACATTGCGGAAGAGGCGGACTTCCTCAGCCGCAGCGCCGCGCAGTGGAACGAGTCGACGCTCACGCACCTGGAGACGTGCTACCAGAACTGGATGGTGCACCCGCTCGAGGTGCGCAGCCTGCTGTGGCAGATCGAGTTGCTGCGCTCGTACAACAACGAGCAGCAAAAGGTGTCGGAGCTCGAGGAGAAACTCGAGTCCCTGCAGCAGGAGACGAACCAGTTGCAGCAGCAGGTCGAGTACCTGTCCCGCTGCCAGTGGCCGAGGGAGATGGCCCTGTGGCCCCCCGAGCGCAAGACGTTTGGCGCGTCGATGCGGGAGGAGCTGCGGCTGATGAACCTGAACAAACTCCCCGGGGCCGAGGGCGCCGAGGACTACATCCAGCTGCCCGAGAGCGTCAACACGCGCGGGGACAAGTGGGATTTCGACAAGCTGGTCAACAAGTGGAAGACGCACATCCGGGAAGACCGAAACAGAAGAATACCCCCTTCTTCCTCCCAAACGCATACGCCCCTGGTGGACGGCGCAAAAGGAACGGCCGAGCTGAAAAGGTCGCAGACGGAGCCGTCGGGGATGAATGGATTGTCGAACGGCCAGTCACCCAGTCTTGTCACGACGACTGATGAGCAACGGAGAAAAGGAACGAATACGAGGAGTCAGAAAGGGAATATCAATTTGGTGTCTGATTTTTGAGAGAGGCCATGAAAAGTGTACTAGTGGACCGAGGAGAGAAGCATGAGTTCTCCTCGGTAACTCCACGTGGATCACTCCGTACGTGTATACCTATATATCTTTGTGTATTTAATTTAGTAGCCTGTTTCCCAATTTTGGCCAGATGGATACATTACAGATACAGCGTCCTATTAGGTGGATATGATGCATGTACGGATATGTGTCTGTCAAATAATGTATTCGTATTACGAGAGTATTTGTACCCAGGATTCCCGTGTCCGTATAGAGAGGTATACCATTTCCCCGATCCATAAAATCCATCACACTGCGCCTTACATTCTGTTTTCACCCTTCAAGATATCCCCCGTATGTAAAATACCTAGGTGTATATCTCTGTACAAGGTAACGGATGATTCCATGCCAATTGCGGCCCATTCACATTCTCGTCTTTCTCATGTCGGTCGTATTGTCGTTTATCAAAACCAAGAGTCTCGCTCATCTTCAAACCGCAATAAACCAGATATGCTTCTTTCGCCTTCTTCTTCCTCTTCCGCTTCGGCCTGGGGCGGAGGGGGAGGATTAGGGTCGTTCTCGACGTCGTCGTCGTCGTCGTCAAGTTTGAACCGCACTTTTTGCTGTCGTAGGGTGCGCGTATTGTTCATTCCTCTTCTTCGTCCAGTTCCTTTTCCCTCTTGGCGAAGAGACTGACTCGGTTCTGGACCGCATAGATGGCATAACCCACTATCGCCAGCACCACGAACAGGATGATCACAATGATCGCGATCACATAGTTGGATTGCATCTTCTTGAGGGGATGTTTTTGGGTTTGGGTTTGGGGGTGTAGTAGTCAGTTCCGGGGCTGACTTGGTTCGGTTATGGTTGCTGCTGTTGCTGGATTTGCGGTTGGCACCACCAGAGGAGCAGTAGTAGTAGGGGTTCGACGATGACCCTAGGACAGATGACCCTAGCGATTTGGGTGCGCTTCGGGCTCTTTTGTGTTGGTGGGCCGAGGATGAGATGGACGGCGGAGATCCCAAAACTCGGAAACGGATCGGTGGCGGTGGACTGAGTCCCGGGCCCGAGAGAAGGTAGGAGCTGTCGGGAAGGTCCTTGATGGCTATAGGGTGAGACTGATAGCTTCGAGGTGACAGCGGTCGAAGACTGGTGGGTGAGGACGGAGGTGGTGATGTGCTGCTGCTGCTGGGTGAAACGACAAAAGCACAAACGCCGGCGACAGTCGGTGGAGCAATTTTGAATGATTTTTTGTTTCGTATAAAGAGAAAACGAAAAAGTGTTAAGGGATGGGAGTATGTACTCCGTATGTGTGGACGATAGCGGTAGTGGTCAATGTGATACACAGGCGTATGCACAAGGTCAGAGGGTAAAGGTCAGGTTAGTTGTTTGCAGGCACGGAAGTATTTCGTGGTGGTCAATGATTTGCGTGGCTTGAGATGAGATGAAGTTACTGGAATGTTAGCAATCCAAAGGAAAAAACGAGTGAGCAGCATATAAGGGCACATGTAGGAATGCGCAAATTGGAGGTCCAGCCTCTCGTTTGCTAGAGCCTGTGTGAGACATTGCGATGGCTGGTAGTGTGATGGTTGGGTAAATACGGAGTAAAGAGGAAGCTGAAGATGGTGGCAGGGAACGACGAGGCTGGGGATTTCTGTCTGACTGATATTATGGCGCCTTGGCGTGGATTTGTGGCCTAGAATTTGTTAGTAAGCCTGGTAAATTGCTGTCAGACAGGAGTCCAGTATGACGCCGGTGGTTGTCTGCAAGGCTGGCAGGTTAGTGCTGGCCACAGTCACCCAACACACCTACGCCCTCAATACTGCCGTCAACATCACCACAGTCGCGCTCACATCTTACAGAATACGGAGTAAAACAATTTACAAATCCCTGAGGCTGTCTTCCCATGCGCTACGAAGACCGACCAACATTACCTCTTCCGAGTACAGAGCAAGGGGTATGAATAAACAGCATCCCTCTGGTCACACCCCGGCTTCAACTTTCAAAGAGAGACATGTCTTTCAAGGACTCCTCGCCACTGACCCTCACCTCACAAGCGTGCAGGAGCTTCATCAACAACAGTCATGGTAAGCGTATTCAAGCATGATGGTATGTCAAGCGCTGGGTGCATCCTGCAAGGTAAACAAAGAAGGGTCCATCTCAACTGTAAGTAACTGTAGTCGTCAGGCTTCTTGAATGTCGTCTGGCTCTTGGGTCTTCAACTTCACACAGCAATCATTCAACAATGCGCCTCCCGTTGTTGTCCATGTGTTGTGGGCAGCACACACACAGATCTCACCTTTGTGCGCAAACTCGCATCCTGCCGACAAAGAAAAAGGCTCTCCTGGGGTTCTTCCCTTTCTCCTCCGAATGCATGCGCTCACGCCGAGACTGTCATGTCAGCGTGAACAAAGAAAACTCCCAATTCAATGATGATTTTATAACTCTTTCAAATGGGTGAAACCGTTACTGCTCCAACTACATATCCGTACTTGTTCCAACGATTCAGCGTTCGGATGGGATAGATGAGATGAGCCCTGCAAATCACTTCAACGCCAGTTGACAATGGGCCCGAACGCCGCGAGGCTTGATACGCGCACATCATCATCATACTTTAGCTTCTCTTTCGACGAGGACATGAGATCACCCCGGACTCCTACCTACGTCCCAGACACCCCATCGCTCGAATACATTGTGCCATTCGACCACACCAAGATGGCCGTCGATTCCGTCCAAAAGCCGCTGGGCAGTGAGAACAACAACGCGATCCCTAAGCCTCCCCCTCCACCGCCACCGGACGAGCCCATGGCTTGGGTCTGGATGTGCCATCTGTGCCACTCGAGGTATCCGTTGGGTGTGACGCGACGGTGCCTGGTCGATGGCCATTACTACTGTGCCGGCGAGACCGACCGTCCAAGCCTGCGGAGAAAGAAGAAGAACAAGAGCTGCTCCAGCGAGTTCGACTACGTCGCGTGGAAGGCCTGGGCGACGTGGCGTCGAAAAGTGTTTCAAATCGCCCCCCACCATAACCACAACAATCCACCACGGACGTTGCGAGGCTGCGAGAACTGCGAGTTCCCGAGCCAATGTCGATACCCACCTTCCCCCCCTCAGACCGGCACGGGTAGCAAAGTGGACGAAGAGTACGCGAGAGAGTCCAAAAAGGCAACACGCGAAGAGAAGAAAGAAAACCAAAAGAAGTCGGTCACCACCGCGGCGGCCGCCGCTACAACAGCCACATCCGACGGCAGCGTTGATTTCGACCAGATCTTGAACAATATTCTCGTCCAGAAAGAAGAGAAGGAGGAGGAGCTGGAGTATGGGCAGACTAAAGGTTCGTCATGTCTAGATCAGAACCACGCTGGCAAAACGTCGCGAATGAAGAAGGGGAATGGGAGAAAGACGACGTCACAGTCGCAGAAAGGACTCGTACAGTCATCCTCGCTCGAAGAGGAAATGAGCAGGGAGGCAGCAAGGCTGCGAGAGATGGTCGGCATGGATTTGTGGAGTACGTTGGAAGATGTTGATCTTGAAAAGACCAAAGTCGATTGAGTCAACCGAGTCAGAATGTGACGTGGAATGGTGTTGATCTACGGACTCAGACGATGTTGTTTCGTCACTAAATGACCTCCCTTGGACTACCTGTTCATACCTAGACTCACAATTGTACCCGGGAAAATCATATCACATCATATCATACGAGAACATCTGCTACCTCCAGGTACACATTCTTGCAAAGGAATAAAGCCCTATATAGTAGCTTCGCGGTCCTATTTTCCAAGAAGCCCACCCACATATTCGGCAATGGCGAGCATTTTCTCTTCGGTAAACCTCCTCCCCACTATTTGTACACTGACGTGGGCACCGTCATATATCTCCGCGTCGTAATCGTCGAACGTCGTTTTGTCGAGGTCCGAGATTGGCGAGTACCCCTGCGGGTAGTGGTCCTCGGTCTTGTCCGCGGTCGTCACGGGCACCACCACGCTCGTGTAGTCCAGGCCGTTCACGAACGAGGAATACCCGTAATACAGGTACTTCTCGGGTCGAGCTGCGGCGTACGGGGCCACGGGGCAGATGAAGCCGTCGACGGGCCTGCCGGTCCCGGACTCTCGCGCCGTGCCGTTCCAATAGTCCATGTACTCCTTCAGGAACTTGCGCTTCGCGACGTTGTTGGCGGCGATCTGTGACGCCGTATATTCCTGCACCGGCTTCTCGCCGTAGGACATTTTGACTTGCTGCGCCATGGGCTCGCCGGACAGCCCAAAGGCCTCGTGGACGTCCTTGCCGCCGTCGTAGATCCACGTGTGAAAGACAATGTCCAACAGCCTCGCGTGCGACGGGGGCTTCCACTCGATCACCTTGTGCCCTGCCTTGCTCAGTGCTTCGGCGACCATGGACACGGCTCGCGCGACGGGCGGTTGGGGGTTGACGTTGCCGTCCGACTTCAACACGCCGAAGCTGAGTTGGCCGCCCTGAGCCGAAGAGGAGGCCGACTTGAGAAGGTCGACAATGGTTTGTTCTTGATCGTCGCGCCAAGGCATGTCGACGACCAGAGGGTCGTGAAGCCAGGGATTCGTTGACAGTATGGCCTTGGTCAAGAGCTTCGTAGACCGCGCAGTCGTGGCAAGTGGCCCGACGACCGACAAGACGCTGTTCTGCTCCAAGTCAGCATTATAGACGACCCCAGGCCGTTCCGCACAATACGTGCTTGGGCGTCAAGGATGAGGAAAAACAACCTACCTGACCGTCCATGCTGTTGGCCATGCCTTCGTACGGAAGTCTCCCTGAGCTCGGTCGGATGGCGTAAAGTCCGTTGAATGCTGCTGGGATGCGAATCGATCCACCAATATCGGTGCCGAATCCTCCGGGGGAACCCCTGAGCCCTATCAATGCTCCTTCGCCGCCCGAGCTGCCGCCGGAACAGAGATAGCGGTCCTTGGGGTTCCAGGTGTAGCCGATGATGTTGTTGATCGTCTCGCCAGACATTAGTGTGTGCGGCACACTGGTCTTGCAGTACAGGACCGCCCCGAGAGCCCTTAGTTCTCTGACCATTTCACTCTCAAACGTCTTTGCGCGTGGATCGCCTGTCGCCCCTTCGAAGGTGTCGATCCAGCCGACATAGCCCATGGTGGTCTCGACATCCTTAACGTGGAATTGATCTTTCAAGGATACGGGTACGCCGTGCAATGGCCCGATTGTCCTTTTATGTTGAGCGTAGTACTGGTCGAGCTCCTTGGCCGAGGCCAACGCAGCGTCGAAGAATGTCTCATGTAGACAATTGACTAGTTGATGGGCCAGAGATGCTCGATGGCAGAACGCTTCCGTCACGGCAACTGCAGACCATGTTCCTGCTGCGACTTTCTCGGCGATTCCAACAGCATCGGTTTCAGTGATTTCAACTTCTTTGTCAGTCAGGAATTGACGAATATAAGGACCAGTGATATCCTTCTGTTCTCCAGCCGAGGGAATCTTTGCTAGCCGCCATTTTTCCGGGATCGACTTCAAGATGGCTTCGCGTTTCGCGGCCGCACGTGATTGCCAGTCGACGACCATGTTTGCGGTGCAAATGGTATATTGTTTCGAAAGGTAGACTACGCTGTCCGAAGGAATTGTTGTTGAGTCTCGAGATGCTGAAAGTCGAGAGCAATCTTAATGAGTCCCCTCTTCGTTACCAGCCAGAGATGAGTGGGGTGGCTAAGAAACGCACATCTCCATGCATATCGTGCGGCGCTTTGCGAGAGACGGACGAACTTGCCTGCCTCTTTGGGCAAGGTCGAGCATCTAGTACTGCCAATACCACGAACTGTGAGAGGGAACTTGTCTGTGTCTGGCATAAGTGGTTTCGTAGAGTAGACTCAATCATTAGTCCTTCATCTGTCGAACATTGAGGTTGATGCGTTTATTCTTCATCCAGCCATGCCACGCTTTGTATTTGTGTGTACCATCGACATCCGGCCATGATTGCAGCCAGGAAGGACACGTATTAGACACAATCTTCGGAACAGCGTGCCAGGCATATCTGGCTTCTCCTGACATCAAGATGGCGTCTCCAGACCTCAGGCGGAGAGTAACGACCTCGCTCCCATCTGCATTTCCGGCAATGAAGAGACCGTCACATCCAATACTTATGCTAATGAGACCTCGATCACATTCCTCACTAACATCTCGGTGTACACTCAAGGTATCTCCGGGACTGTAGAAATTCAAAATGGCAGCTTGCGCATCAACGGAAGGAAAAAAGGATTTGAGCAGGGACGCAATGTCTGGTGGAAAGTTTGGCGGCGCCTCATTGGGATAGACCTTGTTGGTCCAATCGTACTGGCCTCCCAAGGTCACCCATCGCAGCTTCGAACCAAGCATTTGGGCAGTTGTGAGAGGACGGTGGACCGAGGGGTCTCGAGGATTTAGTGATGTTGTTTGGTCAGAGCTAAAGAAAGAAAAGGAGCCATAGCCAGTATTTTGCATGTCAACTTCTGTCACAGGAGGATACTCGATGTTGTAGTGCAGATGCAAATTGGTCTTGTGCTCAGGATTGCTCAGGTCACGATGTAGGAGCTTTTCCAGTAACGTAATTTGCAGACTAGGAGTCAGCAGCGAAGGGAATACAAACAGGCCTACCTACAAATTAGTATTTCTGAAAGAATCAGCACAAGGGTCTTGTGATCATACCGGGCAAGGTGTTGATTTCGAATGCGGGCAAAGGCCAGCAATCATTGATTGGTGTCGATATATGTGGGAGTGCAATGCCTTTGGCAAATTCTCGCTCCAACATAGCGAGCTCGCTCTTTTCGCATTGATCTGATGCCTGCAAAAACGATACAGCGGTGGCTCTTGGGTTGTGAGGGTCGACTATCTCAAGATCAGCATCGATTGATGCGAGTGACTGTTTCCGCCGAATCTTAAAAAGGTCTCGCATCGACTCTGGCGGTCGCGCATGAGCATCGAGAATCGGAGCCATTGGTTCTATATTATAAGAGATTTTTCTGGAGACCCAAACTTTTGGTGTTTGTGGTGGCGATATAGGTACCTAGTCAATGGCTGTTGTTGAACAATTGAAATGCTGGTGGAATACTTTTATATTCGTTTGTTTGCGAACCCCATGGCCCATGGCACGGGTTTGCGACACCTTTACGTTTTGTCTCAGTCAGTGTCCATTTACGCCGAAGAGAGTACAACACAGCAGCTGCTCTTACAATGATTTCCATCCGAGACCACTGTATTTCCAGCTGATGATTTGGCATGGGATAGAGTCAGTACTTAATCTTCGTAGCTCGGAACAATGTCGGCCCGGATTGCGCAGGTAAGAACGTCAACATCAACTTCTGTATTCAAGATGTCACCAAACAATACGGGATTATCTGGATCTCACTTGATTCGAAACGATTCACTACACACGTCTTTGCCGGCACAAGGGCACAGTTTCATTATGTCGACATGCTCATTATGATACCCTACCATCGCTGGCACGTTTGCCATCAACATCCTCCTTTGCCACAATTATGGCAGCATCGGAGCAAGACCAGCATAAATTGAATCCCAGAGCCAGCGTAAGTAGAGATTCTTGTTATATCTCAACAATACCTATGGCTGACGGGTTGCATTTGTAGCTTCGGAACTCTTCTTACATCGATCCCTCAACTGGAGCTAGGTTGAGTACAGCATTTACCCTGCGTTTTCACGACATTGGTGATGGCCCTCCGTCTGAAGCGACTGATGAGTCAACTCTCCTCCTTCCTCGAGCATCATCGGATGAGAGGAATCCGCATCGGACAAGATGTGGGTTTCTGGCAGACAAGAGCAAGGATTATGCTATCCGAGTGAAGCAGTTCATACTGTCTGAAACTGGCAGAGGAGTCTTCAAATGTGCACTGGCATATTTTCTCGGCAGCCTTGCGACATTCGTGCCTCCGTTGAGTCAATTACTTGGCCAGCAGAGTTCGAAGCACATGGTGGCCACGATAACTGTGTATTTTCACCCTTACCGGTCGTTTGGAAGTATGCTTGATGCTCTTCTTCTTGCATCAATTGCTTTCTTGTACACAGCAGTTGTGTCCTTACTCAGCATGACTGTAGCCGCCTTCTTTGCCGACACTGTCCATTTGATCGAGCTTGGCCATGCCATTGTGTTGGTTCTTTTTGTAGGAGGTGGTCTGGGACTTGTTGCATGGGTCAAGCTCCGCAAGAATGACCCTCTTGTGAACATTGCTTGCTCCCTCACTTCGCTTGGGCTTATAACAATCCTCACTAAAGAAGGCGCCATTCAGGCTGGAGACTACTCCCTGAGGACAATCATATCAATCCTGAAGATGATTGTAGCTGGTGTCATCGCAACTGTGCTGGTATCTGTTTTGATATTCCCAATCTCCGGGCGCCGCAAGCTGAGGCAAAATCTTCTTGATGTGACTGATATGCAATCAGACATGCTTGCTCTCATCACAAGCAGTTTCATTTCTGGCGATGAAGCAGAACTAGAGAATAGCATCCTTTCTCGCGTCACCGAAAAACACAAGAAAGCCTCTGCCACGGTCGCCCAGAAGCTGAAGGAAGCAAAATATGAGCATTATCTACTTGGTACCGAGAGACAAGTCCTGATCGAGGCGAGGCTTGCCCACTGCATCCAGCGTATCTCCCAGAGCATTGGTGGCCTTCGGAGTGCCGCAGCGATGCAGTTTGTTGTTGTAAAAGAACCTCCTTTTGGGTCACCGATGCGCAACGAAGGTATAGCTCGCGCTGCTGGTACTTGGATGGATTCTCTCGAAAGCTCCAAATCCAATGATGATAACAGAGGCTTGTTCAACGGCATCAATTCTTTATCCGCTGACTCCCAGGATCGTCTGCAGCCACCCAATCAACCACCCTTTCGCTCCCCCGCCCAAATATTCGAAATGTTCATTGAGAACTTGGGTCCGTCCATGCGATCTCTAGCTTTCACTCTTAAGGAGATCATGGATCATTTCCCTTTTGATCCTGACCGAAACTATGTGGTCAGCACAAACCCCAAGTTCAAAATCAGCCTTGACCGAGCCATCGACCTTTACAAAGACAGTCGCCAAAAGTCTCTTGCAATTGTATATGGCCAAAAAGATATGGATCGTTTCCGACCTCTTACCGTGCAAGCTGATTGGGAGGACGCTGCTGCTGCGTGTGGATATTTTTCATTCTCTCTTGTCGAGGTCGCTGAATCAGTCAAAAAGTACTTGGCCATACTCGATGAGCTCCAACTTGAAGTAGATGAAAATCCCGCTGGCAAGACCTGGAACTGGTTGAAATTCTGGCGGCAGGGTGTGGACCACCACGAGTTCCATGACGCCGATCCTGATCTCGTCGAGGTTGTGAAGAAGGCAGACGATCTTGACCTTCAATACACAGAACAGCCTTTCAATCTACCTCGACCCTACAACGAGGCAGCATGGCAAGACCGCCCACGAATTAAGCGCAGGCTATTCCACAAGATATATGACGCATCCGCCTATTTTCGTCGTGAAGACGTCAAGTTTTCTGTGAAGGTCGCCGTGGGAGCAGTCTTGTACGCGTTACCGAGCTTTCTGCCTTCAACTCGACCAATCTATTCCCACTGGAGAGGCGAATGGGGTCTGCTGTCTTACATGTTGGTCTGTAGCATGACTATAGGTGCCAGCAATACGACAGGCTATTCCCGTATACTTGGAACGTGCCTTGGAGCTGTATTGGCCATAGTCGCGTGGGAGGTGTCTGATGACAACCCATTCGTTATGGCTTTTCTAGGGTTCTGTATGGCATCCTGGACCTCATATATCATCGTCGGAAAAGGCAAGGGCCCTTTTGGCAGGTTCATACTCTTGACGTACAACCTCACTGCACTGTACGCGTATAGCCTGACGACCCAAGATGATGACGACGGCGGGGACGAGGAAGACACTGGAAAGCATCCCCTGATCGTCCAGATTGCGATACATCGTGTGGTGGCTGTAATATCTGGTACCATCTGGGGTCTGATCATCACACGCATGATCTGGCCAATATCTGCACGACAAAAGTTGAAGGACGGCCTATCTTTGTTATGGTTGCGAATGGGGATGATCTGGAAGAGAGACCCGCTTGCTACCTTCACGGACGGCGTTCATCCTAACCATTATATGAACCTGCGCGAAGAATGGTATCTACAGAAATTCTTGGCCAAGTTACAAGGTCTCATCGAAGCCTCCAAAAGCGAGTTCGAGTTCAGAAGGCCCTTTCCGCACGCGACCTATGCACGTATTCTGCGAAAGACAGAAGAGATGCTCGGAGCCTTCCACGCCATGAATCAAGTCATTCTGAAAGATCTCAACACCTCACCCGGAGAGGAGGCATTGCTCTCAGCGACAGCCAATGAACGAGCACAGCTTTGCGTCAGAATCAGTCATTTGTTCAGTGTCCTGGCAAGCTCCATGAAGCTTGAATATTCGATTGCGACTGATGCGTTGCCGAATATAGAACACACGAGGGACAGGCTGTTGGCAAAGATCTTTGCATATCGTCGCAATGACGCTCAAGAGCAAAGAAGTACTGATGAGGATTATAGCTTGTTTTTCACGTATGCTTTGGTGACAGGGCAGCTCAACCTCGGTATCCAGGATGTGCTCGAGGACCTTGGGGAGCTTTTTGGTGTTATGGACGAAGAGGCTCTTCGTCTTGACTGAGTGCTAGCTACATCTACTTCCTAGGCGAGCCGATTAACCGCGGTATTCGTAAGCTGGCGAAGCAACTCCATCTTCATATTCTAAATTTCATAAAGAAAATATCATCCTTGGTAATTGAATGATGGCTGCCTAGTCACCAACACGCGGCTGTATGCGGAGTATCTACTATGTACGGAGACTCTAGATGTCGTTGAAGTTGCACAGGACTATGGAATATACGGCTTCCTGACTGATATCTGCTCGCACCCCGTTGGGGTGGGTACGACATGTTCCCGGGGTGCTGGCCTTAGGCGTTGTGGGTAGTCTAGCTTAGCCGCCTGGTGCCCGGAGTCAGCCTCCAATTGGGCCTTGATAAGTAGTACGGGCTCACTAGGCTGTGCCCAGAGAGTCAACGTCAGGTTAACGCGTCATTCGCTCCGGGCATCGACCGCAAGTCCAAGAGGACGCCTAGCGAGCCTTGACCGCAGCCTTGCCCGCTTGCAACGGGACAGCGTTGAAGGAGGGCTGTGAGCGTTTGTTGTGTGGCTATGCAAACGAGAGCAATATAAGTCTGGCAATGAACACTGTTCGAGTGTGAACACATCTAGTTGAGTACGAATAGTCAACGACCATTTCGCGTCGATCCTAAACATTTTCCTCCAAGACCGATCAGACGGGAACACCTTATGCGGGCAAACAACTACACTGAACGAAGATGCTGGACGAGAATCTCCCAAGTGCGTGGCATCGGAGTACCAGCTACTCACGCTGACTTTCTACAGCCTTTGTCCTAAAGCCATCAAATGATAAACCAAAGCAAAACTCGACATTTCTGTTCTCGCAGCATGGCGCCGAATTCGAGCCCGCTTACACCCTGCGGCATCTCGACCCAGAGCAGCATGCCTCTAGGAATCGATACGCCGTCGCCCTCTATGATGCCTTCATTCCTGATGTTCTCTACGCAGAAGTCCTTCTAATCCCAGAATGGACACACCCAGTTATCTCGGAACAAGCAAGACTTAACGGCGCGATCCCACCTCCTCCGGAACCCGTCCTGCCCAGCGAATTCTCGATCCAATTATACAATCCAGACCAGCAGATCACAGTCAGGCATAAGCCTGCCAGTTGGAATACAGCAGCATCTTGGGCGTTCGAAATGCCACAACAAACATTCCGAGAGCCCTCGGCTTCGGCGTTGGATCGAGGACAACACGACCCTGCTGCGTCCGAGGTCACACCTAAGATTGGTTTAAAGTGGAAGAAGGACAGTAAATTTTCTAAAGACCTGGCATGCTTCTTGTCTGGGAAAAGCACAGATATCGTGGGAAGCAAGGCAAAGAGCAAGGAGCCGGACATTACTGTATCAATCTTCAAAGGCCTGAAGGAGTTGACGTTATATGAGCCCAATTTGCAGAGGGTCGATATAGAGGACCTCAAAGGCTTTGAAGTTGTTCTTTTACTGGGAGCCGTGGTCATTCGAGATGTATATTTCGGGTCGTTGAAAGAAACATTCAATATATCTACAGCAGGAAGAAAGTCCAATCCGACCAGCCCCAGTGCTGTCGACGCCGCCTTGGTTCCTGATCCTCGTCCTCAAACAGCCTCGCCAACCAGTACCACTGGTCCTGTTCGCGACCCACGAGTGCCTCCTACAGATCCGAGAAGCCAGTGGGAGCTGGACGCCGAAACCGCTCGACTGCAACGACAATTTGCAGAGGAAGAGCGGGCGAGGCGACGGCAGGAAGAGGAAGCCGAACGGAAAACGAGAATTCTGCTTGAGAACGAAGAGAGGGAGATACGTAGACGCCAGCAGGCTGAAGTTGATCTGGAGACGGAGCGTCTGAAGCAGCTATATGGCCAAGAGGACGCCAACGCACGCCCAAACCTGCCCCCTCGAGACTCACGACAGCAGAGGCATCACTCTGAATCTGTGCAATCGGCGTATCAACAATCCCAGCAAGGCCTCCGACCAGCCGCGCCGTACACCAATGCATGGGGTGGCTACACTTCAGGCGGAAGCTCTAGTAGTACTGGTCCTTACATGTCTGGCGCCGCTGCTCAGTCGAGTTTCCTCACGCCTGTGCCGTCGCAGCCTCAAAATCTCAAGCAGAAGTCGAGCATTTTCAATTTTCGACGTCGCAGTGACCCTGACCCGAATAAGCTACAGAGAAAGAGAAGTGCCGTATTTTGAGGTTTTATTTACCCGGTATCAACGACCTTCCTGTTTGGGCGACGATTTTGCCTGACGTTCGTATCATGACCGGTCAATGGCCGACGAAGCCCGAGTCAACCATGTCATCATTTGTGCGAGTTCTACACGAGTTCTACACGCCTTTTCTGCTCTCGATTCTTACCTTTACTCACAATTCACACATGATAGTGATACCAAAATTCGACATGGCAGCATCACTCGGTAAACGTATTGTCTTCACCGGAGGGTCCGGCAAGGCTGGGAGACACTGCATTCCATACCTCCTCGAAAAAGGCCATCAAGTTCTCAACTTGGACCTGTTGGACTTCCCGAAAGATCATCTTCCAGCTGGAAAAAGCGTCTATACCATGAAGACCGACCTCACCGATGGTGCCCAGACATTCAACGCCTTGTCATCACTTTTCTCCATGGACGAATACGAACTGCCGAAGCACCCTGGACCACCGGACGCAGTCATACACTTTGCAGCATATGCTCGCAACATGATTGTGCCCGATAGCGAAACGTTCCGTGGCAACGTCATGAGCACGTATAATGTGATCGAGGCTGCGTGCAAACTGGGCGTCAAGAAAATCATCATTGCCAGCAGTGAAACCACATATGGTGTCTGCTTCAGCCAAGGCGACGACGATTACCATTCTTTCCCACTCGAGGAAGATAGCTATGACCGCAACCCAATGGACACTTATGCCTGTTCTAAATTGACGGGGGAACGCATCGCTCGGAGCTTTGCACGGCGGTTCGACATTGATATCTATGCCTTGATCATCGGCAATGTCATTGAGCCACACGAATACGCGAGGGACTTTCCGCGCCACGTGGGTAAGCCAGAGACCAGGAAGAGAAATGCTTGGAGTTATATCGACGCGCGAGACCTTGGGCAAATTTGTGACCTGTGTGTTGCAAAGTCCGGATTGGGATTCCAGGTGTTCAACGCGACCAACGACACCATCACGACATCGATCCCCACGGCGGAGTTTTTGAAAAAGACGTGCCCCAACACACCAATCTCCCGAAAGATGGGTGAATGGGAGGCCCCACTGTCCAACAAGAAGATCCGAGATGTTCTGGGTTTCAAGGATGTTCATGACTGGCGGAAGTACTATACCCATAAAGACTGAAACTTTGAGACCTTGTACAATACTGCGTGAGTCATTTGAGGTTTGGTCGTAAAGTACCTATTCAACGAGAGAAGGCTGCAACAGGATTGTGTACAGAAGCATAAGGCAAATGTCTCACAAAAGTCACCTTGCTTGGTGGGGAAACAGTGTAGAAGAATGGATCTTATGATCGAGTTTCTTCACTGTGGAATTCACAAACCAGTGAGCAGAGCAGAGCAATACATTATCGAAGTCACCCGCCGCGATTTCGATGTCACTGTTACCAGGGCTCTTGGATGTCTCAATAGGTACTATTCTCTCCAGTGATTAATACACTATTCTGCTGGCTGATTCACTTATTTCGTTGTGTCTCGCTCGTTTCACTATATTCCATGTCACTGTTCAAAAGTTTCGTGAAGAGACTCTTCCAGGGTAATCTCTGACTCACTACCCACTCCCTCAGATCCTATATAAGAGACCTTTATCCGCTTATTTCTCTCCCTCTCCCTCTCCCTCTTTCTCTTCAGATTTCTCTCTCAGGCTTCTCGCCTGTCTCATTCTAAGCCTCCTTTCTAAATATATATATGTTTATTACCCTGCCTAACATACGATGTCCAACGACTCGTCCTTGTGGGACACCTTGCGCAAACCGGCGCCTTCTATCTAACAGACATCGGAGGAGAGATGATGGGAAGGTCACTTCTCGAGCGCTGCCTAGATCTGGGGCAACCACCAGATAACAATGATGGACTTGAACTTCCATGTGCACGATCAGCCTGGAAGACACACCAACATGCTTTCTATGATGGTCGATTGCAACTTCCTCCATCAGACTTGAAAACCAACAGGGGAGTTTCTTCAAAGTCTCCTCACCAGACTGGCCCTTCAATTTGAAAACAGCAACAGAAGAACGTTCCGACTAACAGGAATGACTCATTTTCTGAACGTGTCAAACTCTCTCCAAGGGCCCTCAAGGGCATTTCGATTCTCGACAGTGGACGAGAATGAGGCTCAGGCAGTCAGCGCATTGGTCAGAACCCTCCTGTAGCTGGGCGCAAAGGCACAGCACATCGCTGTCCTAAGCCGCTTTCGGGGCCAGGTCAACTTCCTACAGCAACTAGCTCGTAGGGAGGGTTGGCCTGCAGAGATTGTGGAAACTGTGGATTCATCGCAAGGACTGGAAAAGAAGTTATCCTCTCCATGACGAAGACAGAAGGGCGTGTTGGCTGGCTTGTCAACAAGAAGCGCATGAACGTGTTTTTGTCACGGCAGAAGACAGCCTTTTATACTGTCGGCCATTGGGACAAGGTCAGATATCTCAAACATACTGGCCACGCAGTCTGGCTCATGGGGTTCCTTCAAGCCATGCAAGATGCACATTGGTGTTGGATTATTACAAGGAATGTAGCTCCCTAAAGATGTGCTCGTCCTCCTCCATAGCTCCATAAACTACGAGAAAGATATGGTGTAATGAAGATTGATTGACTTTTCTTGCCTTGCAAATATCTTCCATTTTCGAATTGATATTACACTGCGGGATACAATGCAGACCACCTCGCGAAGATGTACGTAAATCTCGTTGTTGGTACGAGTCGTTTGTGTGGCAATTTCCCAAGGCTTGATACCTTATTCGTATTCGTACTCGTACTCGTGTGTGTGTGTGGCTCCAAATCCCCAGCCACTCAAATCCATCAGTGGAGGACGCGACAGTGGGAATCATCACCGCCAGCAAAGCAACCCTGTGTCAGTCTTGCAGTTCAGGATGTCTTGCATACGCTGATGGAATTTCAGCCGCTGGTCATCTGATCTTATCTACCGCTCGTCTAATATTCTCAACACGAAATAATTATGCTCTTACGAATTGTTGTACTCAAGGCCTCACGAATCCCCGCGAATCCTTGCCTGATGCACAGGAAGCCTTGACCTCTTTACGAACCCATCAACCCGCACGGCCCGCGCCATGGGGAAATCCAGCTCCGGCCGTCATCAAAGTGGCTCACAAGGCTCGTCCAGATCTTTGCGCCGCACTGTTGAAGAGAATGGCATTCGCAAAGATCGGCATGATTCCGATTCAATATCGACATCATCCCGCCGCAAGTCCCGTCGACAAGACGCAGAGGAGGACAGCGAGGGAAATGCACGCGCATCGCGATCGGCCGAGACCACGTCCTTCACGCCTGTCCTCACAGCTGAACCATCGGAGATATCTGGCACATATTATACTGCACAGAACGGTAGCGAGGAAAGAACTCAGGATTTCTCGCGCAAAAGCCGTAGGAGTTCTAGATATGCCCAAGACAGAGGGCGGTCTGAAGATCTGGAAAGAGATGAGTATACAAGTATAAGCAAAGGAGACACTCAGAGCGGTCGCCGAGACTCGCGCAAGTCGAGCAAGACGGAGAGAAAGAGCAGGACTCGCACATACGAGGGCAATGAGGCGTCGTTGTCCCAAAATCAGTTCCCAGGAGAATTTCCTGCGACCTATGCAGAGCCTTACCGCCCGCCTGGTCTGGCTGCCGACTACTACGGCGACAACGGGGAGTCTGTCGCGCAGCAACCTGGAGTCCGGCCAAACCAACCTAGCATTATCACCAGCGCTGACCAGACGCATCTTATGGAACCAACCCCGGACGCAAAGCCGCCTCCCGAACCAAGTAGTATGGGTCAGGTTGGTGCAGCTGCAAGCTATTTCGGTTCAGCTAAATTCGAGTCGGACTCTGGAGTGCAGTCGACCCCTTCTAAGCCTACCCAAAAGCCGAATCTGAAGCCAGGCAGACCATCGAAGCACGGTCAGACTGGAACAAGCCCAAGGTCGAGCCCTGGTCCTCAAGGAACCCAGTCGCTTCCAGGAGCACCGCCCTTGGGTCTCGCTGCCGAGTATTATGCAGGTGGAAGTTTGGAACCTATGAATGGACCTGCATACCAGACGCCATCTCGCCCACCACCAGGAGCTCAGGTCTCTCCTGCACCATTCTCAGCACCTGCTAATTTTGGTGGGCCTCAACAGCACTCCAGCGCAGCGATGTTTGGCGGCTCAGCTTTGGCTGGGGCTGCCGCTGGAGCATACATGTCAGCTCACTCACATCACGGGGAGTTCCAGAGTCAACATTACAGCTCTGGTACAAATGCGCAAACATCCTCACATGGCCGCCCACATTCACATCTTCCCCAAGGTCAGACACAGCAAGTCCATCGTCACAAACGTCGTGGGCCTCTAGGTAAACTTGTCGACTGGTTCCGCGACCCAGATGCGGTGGCGGAGTATGAACAGTACACCGAAGCGATTGGTGTATGCAAATACTGCTTTGACCCCACTAGTTCGCCAGCAGATGCACCTCGTAGGCATCATTATCACCCGAAAAGTCGTTCTTCTGGTGGTCCAAACGGTAGTACCTCTCGCGTGGACAAGACTTACCGGTACTCTTCTGATGAGGAGAGACGGCGTCGATCAGGTGTAAAGAAAGCGGTCGCCGGCGGACTGGCAGGTTATGGAGCAGCCAAGATCGGAGACGCAATGTACAAGAACAAACACGATTTCGACGATACATATTCTGTCAGGTCTGGAAGGCCGGTCAACCAAAATCGAGTCAGTTTCCAGGATGACCAGCGCTCCCATCAGCGCAGAACCCAACGAGATACAGCCTCAGAAGACATCAGTCGAAGAGATCACGATGTCTCCTACAGCTCGAGTAAGATTCATTCGCAAAGCCAGAGAAGACGCAACACCCGACGTGATTCCAGTACTTCATCAGCGTCACGTGGCTTGTCTAGGGGTGCTGCATTCAGTGTCGCGGCTGCTGGTGCTACAGGACTAGCAATGGGAGCCGCCGCTGCTAGTGATACATCAAGGCGGGACCGGAGTCGTTCACCGCAGCAAAAACGCTATTACTCAAAGCGGGTCTCGCCTAGGCATTCTTATGTCGACCTCTCAACAACTAATGAAGGGTCAGGTGGCTTGATGGGCTTTTTCACAAGCCCCTCAGCAAACAAGAAACAGGGCCACAAAAGCAAAGGATTTTTCAATTTTGGCAATGCATCGAGCTCATCGTCTGATGCCGACCTTGCTTTCGGGGCGGCTACTGTGCGTCGAAGGAACTCCAATAAACGCCTCCATAACAGCAAGCGCAGGCCGACTCGACGAGAATCAAGTGAAGCTATCATGGGCCTCGTGGCAACAGGCGAAGCATTGGCTGCTGAAAGTCTTCGGCGAGATAAGAGAGGTAAGCAGAGATTTGATGCTGATATAACAACAGGACGACATGACACACAATATGGGGGACGTCGTGTTCCAACGCAAACAAGTCACGATTCAAGCGGTGGAAATGATGATGAATGGTACGATACCGATGACGATGATAATCGAAGTTCTTCAAGTATAGACTCCGCGCTCGCGTATGGAGGAAGCGTCTCAGCAATCCAGAGCCGGGAGTCACTCGTCCCAAATAAGAGACCGACAAAGCCTACGGAGACATCACCTTATCATGGCTCTACTATAGCAGGAAGGCAACCTCTACAGTACGGCGACGACTCCAGACGCTTGAATGGCCACGATGCTTCAGCATTCAATATTGGCTCCGCTGGAGTCCTAGCCGCAGGTGCAACTGCAGCTGGCGTTTTGGCTGCCTCATATGGCCGTGATGAGATACCCCCGGTTGCAGCCAGCCACAGTGATCTTCCTCCCATGCGAGAAGTGGAACCGAGGCCAATCTCGAATCACGGTTTCAGTGCCCCAAAATACATCGTGTCCGAACCGAGAAAGGTTTCTGCTACGTCCGTACCCTTACAGCAACCTCAGCCTGTAGTCCCTGTGGTACCATTCTTCCATGAGAACGAATTCGGTCCAACGCGCAAGACAGGACGTCATGCATCAACTGACTTCTCTTCAACGACTGACGATTACCGCAATGGTCGTCGGCAAGGTGACCTGGACTCACGACATCAGTCGAGGCGCTCCAGGCGTGACTCAAGTCCAGCCAAACTGGGTTCTCAGGATCAGAAGAGCAACGTTAGTTTCAGCCTGACTGAATCGCAGTTACAGAACGAACACCGTGCTGAAGAAGGAGGAAACGTGTGGGGAAGTGGACGCGATGACAAAAGACGGCGCAGATCTGCTGAGGTCAACTATACGAGAAATGATTTGGTGGCCGAACCGGGTGCCTTGCAGAGGATGGCACACCCGGAAGCGACACGCTCATCCAACTCTCGACACTCTTCGTTAGATTCATCCGATGAACGAGTTGCAGAAATCGAACGTGAGCTGAAGCGTCTCTACGCAGAGCAACATGAGGCAGAAGAACGCGAGCACAAGCGACGCAACGAACGTTCAAGTGCCGCCGTCGCCGCCGGCGCCGCGGCAGCAGTAGCAGCCACTGTTGCTCTGGCATCAAAGAGCAAGAGTAGCAATCCACCAGAGGAGGGCGCTCCTCGTCGTAGATCGAGCTTGAAGAGGTCGAAGGAACGAAAGGCCTCTCCGCCCATGGAGACTCAACAAGAGCGGATCGCAAAAATGGCAGCGCAACGTGTCAGATCAACTCCGTCACCAGTCCACGAAGATTATGGCTCCTTTTTCGTTCCGCAAGAGCTTCAAGAGCACCTGAAAGAGCACAATGCTCAAGCCGAACACCGGGATGACATGGATGCAAACGTGGTTGAAATTGTTCCTGGAGCGGCGCTTTCGAAACCTCGACATCCTTTCGATCCTTTCACTTATCGACCTTTCGGCCTGTCACTCGAAGATGATCCTTCGTCGTATCCTTGGACAGTTCCCATGCTGGAACTCATTGAGCCAACTCCACCCGGTAGCCAGACTCATAGTGTCCGGGGTGACACAAGTCCTCTTGTTGAACCGCAGTTGTCGAAGCAGGCGGAAGACGGAAATAACATTGTTGGGGAGCCTCTGGAACGGAAAACTAGCAATGGGTCTAAGGTGACCTGGGGTGATCATGATACTTACGTGTACGAAGTGCAGACCCCCGAGTACGAACACACAGATTTCATGCCCGAAGGAAAGCCAAGGGATGAAGCCGAAACTGCAGAGACATACCAAGATCGTCCGACGTCAATGGACGAAGAGGGAAAATCTCGTCCTACCATGAGTCGTGTATGGACTCTGGAAGGGGATGACGCTGCAAAGTTGGAGAAAGAGGTGCCTGTTGTAGATGACAGACCTCATATAAGCCGTGCCTGGACTGTGGATGACACTGAAGCCGATCAAATTGAGACTGGCCCAAATCGCCAACCAGCAGCCTCAACTGGAGACAGCCGCGATCCGACTTCCATTTCGGCCACTGAAGACCCAAGTCTTCGAACAGTCTCTCAAGGCCCCTTCTCCGAAACCGTGAGTGATCTGGGTGTGAATGGCAAGATCGACAATGATTCTCAGCTGGGTTCTACCGCCACCTCGCACGTGACGAGTCAATATCCATTGCATCAGGGTACCGAGGATAGATCACAAGGGGTGGCAGGTATACTGCAAGACGGTAGCTGTCAGGAATTTGCTACACCTGTGAGGGCAAGTAAGAGTGAGAAGCGTCGTCAAGAGCGTGCGAGCTCATCACGTGAGCAATTCGATTCATTGGACAATGGCGAAATACCGCACATCCCTGGAAACGATAGCGTGTTCGACTACCTTGCTGATAGCAAAGGAGAGTCTGCGCCTACTAACATGCCGGCAAATCTTGACGATGCAGCGCAACCTGGCTCAATAACCGACTCCGTACCACATTATCAGTCAGATCCCGAAGAATGGGAGCGCCAAAAGGACACCAAAAATCCCAAAAAAGGGAAACGAAGTTCTAAGAGCGACGTCGGTTCTGGGCGCAAATCACCGAAGAGGACTGACAAAGACATCCCAATGCCTGAACCAGAGATCGAGCGAGTTCGCCGCTCTCGCACGCTAGACGATGTTTCTGACTTGCAAACCAAATCTGAAGCCGGGAGATCGAAACGCAAATCCAAACGTAGCAGTACAGGTTTTGGTGAACCTGAGCCCATCGATGATGACAACCATCGTTCCAAAGTGAGTGTGCCATTATCCTCTGAAAGGACCGATGACACAAAGGCTGGAGGGTTCTTCAGCGGCCTCTTTTCCAGCAATAAAAGTGACATCAGTACGTCCAGCAAGAAGAGTTCAAAGTCATCTAAGTCAGATAGCCGAACGAGCCGGGATGGCGAGGATCGGCGCACATCGCGAGGAAAACGATCCTCAAAAGATTTTGCCTTTGATCCTGGCGAGTCCACTGCTTCTGAGCCGAGCAGGAGCCGTCGTACTTCCCTGAGCCGCAATGAGTCGCAACCTTCGAAATCAAGAGATCAAAGCGTTGATGATGGATTTGTCTCAGCAGAAGAAGACCCCAGCAAACCCACCCAGACGCCTGTCGAAGAAGCGTCTTTTTTAGTGAGGCGCCCCGAAATGCCACCCCCAATGGTCACAACTATGCCAATGGATACTGATGGTGTCTCGGGGCTTGCAACCGAGAAACATCAATCGAGGAAGGTTGACACCGATGCTGTTGTCTCTCCCGGTTCCCAGCCAGAGACTGCTGTAGAAGTGAATAAGCCTCATGTATCCGGACAAGAAGAACTAACTGAAGGGACAACTACTCTTCCTGTGCCAAGTGCAACAGACGCAGAATCGTCCCATGAAGCCCTCCATCCCTCTACGCCCCAACACGCTTCTTCTCAGCGGCTTTCAGCTCTAAGGACAGGCGAATTTCCGTCTAGCCCAATGGCCACTAGTTCCCCGACAGCAGTGCCGTTGCATTTTCGACGGCCTCCTGTTTCGCCAACGACTGCGCGGTTTTCCATGAGTTCACCGATTGCTTCACCTATATCTCCCCTAGCTACACCACGCACGAGGCAGGGAAGACCAAAGTCCACGGAGTTTCGTTCGAGTAAGGAATTCCGGCCTCTTTACCTTGTCGAGAGGCAGAACTTCGCGAAAACTTTGGAATCCGAGCCGGGCGAAGAATATCCATCCCTACCTTCAAGCAGGACGAGTTCGGCGCATGCCTCGACAGAGAACCTTCGAGCGGAGGCCCAAACGCAAGAATACAACCAATTCACCCCTTCCCGTGTCAGTGCTGAAATGTTCCGTGACCGTGGTAGAAGACACAGCTATTCGTACTGGCACGACGAGAAGAGGCGGGAATCCCCAGATTATCTGGACTCTCGATCGGCTACTCCGGTCCCAACTGAGGCTCAACGGGCACGCGATTCCGAAAAGAAGCCAAAACCCAAGTACGAATTTCACTCCCCAAGTGAATTGCTCCAGGATCCGGCTGCGTACGAGGAAGCCGCTTTCCTTGATGAGGCTGATAGGCCAGCGAGCCCCCTGCCCAGCGTTGTTAGTACCGATGCTGATCAAGACTACATGAGTGCTCACAGCAGAAGCGCGTCCCCAATAAGAGCGAGGAGTGTTAGTCGGGGAAGAAGCAAGTCAACCTCCAGATCGACTTCTGCAGCGTGGGAAGATGCAATGACAACAACGGCCGCAGGTGTTGTTGCTGGTTCCTTGCTGGCGGCTGGTGCACACGAAGTGCTGAAAAGTCCAGGGAACGATGTACGGATGGCCGAGACCTCAGTGCAGGATAATCATGATACATCGAGTACACCAGGAACCCCTAAAGCCAAGCCTGATGCTTTGCGTGATGGCAACATCACACTCAGTGAGGATCTTGTGACTCAGAAAGATGTACCCCTAGCATCACTTCCAAATACGGAAGACTTGCCGGCTGAGGCAGCGGAAGCACTTTCTGATCCAGCAGGCCGGCAAAGAGAACCAGGCGAACCAGATGCTACCGAAGCCTCTCGAGGTGCGAGTACAGACACAACATTATTACCGGCCGAAAACCTCGAGAATGACCAGCCATTTGTTGGTTTCAAGATCAAAAAGTCAAAGAAGGACAAAAAGAAGAAACGGAATTCCGTGCCTCTCGAGGCTGACATCGCAGTCTCGGACGCAGCTTTAGGCGATGACCTTGTTGCCAACAACGGCCAATCTGGCAACAACGAAGTTGCCCCTGGTGACAGACAGCTGAAAGACATCTCCTTTGTCAAGGATCAGGACCCATCGGCGCAGGCCGAAGATGGCAGAGAGCTGGAGCGTCCTGTCCATGAACCTTCAACCGAAGCACCATCAGGTCAAGAAGCACCAGAAATGAAAGCTGGAATGCCTGACAATGTTGGTACGGTACAAGAGTTAACCCGAAGCACTGATGCCCACGAGATCTCTCGTGATGCTGCAGAGTCCAGCCAGTTAGAGTCAAGCCCGTTTGAGGAAGCATTCGATGCAGCAATCGCTGCAAGAGGTCTAACTGCTGGTTCCACAGCCGAAGACGCTTTTGAATCATTGCAGGCAGATCACAGCGAACAGCAGGATCACAACGGTGCTCTACTGACCACGATTGACGAGGTTAACGAATTGCCTCCGTCTGCAAGTGAAATCGAGCCGATATATCCTCAGTTGGGACGGAAGGTGTCCAAGAAGGAGAAGCGGAAAGCAAAGAAGTCTTCCAAAGGCCTCTCTGATGCTGTCGAAGGCATTGAAGAAAGCTCCACCCAGCGAATGGAGGCCTTGACAAGCAAGGAGCCAGACGTGTCGGATATTCCGACCCATATCAGCCTTGATAATCCTGAAGGTAACCTCCAAGACAAGAGTAAGCCTAATCCTTTCGGCAACGACTTCGAGATACAAGAAGAGGACGCGATTGCTTCGAATCACGATGTGTTGCATGATTCAGATGTTGCTCCTGTAGAAGTTCCAAGTGTCGCCGGACCTTCGGGAAATGCTCAACCTACTGTTGAAGAGCAGGGTGGTGATGAAGAATGGCCTGTTGAGGTCAAGAAAGGCAAAAAGGGCAAGAAGGACAAGAAAAACAAGAAAAAGAAGGGGTCAAGTTGTGATGACGAGGATACAAACGCTGAGACACCACAAGTTACGCAAGATGCCGTTACTGCCGACACACCCGATGCACTACCGAGTCCAGCTACACAATATGTGGGCGAGCCGAGTTATGAACCTTCGGCTGATGCAGTTCAGCAAGAACCAGATTCGTCGCAGGCCGTACAGCCAGAGGCAGACGACATCTGGGCACCTGCCACGAAGAAAGGCAAGAAGAAGTCCAAGCGGAAAAGCGTCGCATGGACGAATGAAAAACCCGAGGTAGCTTCTACAAAAGACCTGGTCTCTACTCCCCTTACGCCAGAGTCGGGTTTTGCAGTGGACAAGCACGACGTCTCTGATGTTTCAATCTTCGAAAACGCTGCAGCTCTAGAGTCAAACAGGCAGCAAGAAATTGCTGAGGGTTTCGTGAAGCCATCTCATGCTGCCGAACCAGACCAAGGACCAGGCCAAGATATTCAGGTTGCTAAGAGCACCCTAATGGAACCTGGCTCCATTGTCCAAGACATGACGTCCGCCGCTGTGCCGGTCTCTCATGACGGCCTGGAAAGAGCCACTGCAACGGAAGTATCTGATGACAGAGTGCCACTCCAGCAAGATCCTGCCCTGCAAACAGCGAAGGACGCCGACGAAGACCTTTTCAGCATCAGTGCACCGAAATCGAAGAAGGAGAAGAAAGGCAAGAAGAAGCGCTTGACGCTCGACGAAGACGCCACGGAGGGTCCGGCACCAGAAGAGACAATACAACAGCCCGACACAATCGTGCCTCCCTCCAAGGAAGCATCATCAACGGGTCAGCCGACGACAGATACCGAGGCGCCCGAAACTCGGCAAAATCTCCCGGACCATAGTGCAAGCTCCGAATATTCAATGTTGGAACCGAAGAGGTCGAAAAACGAGAAACGGAAAAAGCGGAAGTCGACATTGGACTGGACTTTGATGGAGGATGAGGCATTGGCCAATCCAGCTGAAGATGGTCCCAAAGAAGGGGTTGCCCAAGCAGAAGATTCTGGCCCACACCCGTCAGACAAAGATGTGGCTTCCGGTACTACTCCCATCGCGGACGACGCAGCCAATCCTGAAAGCCAGATGCCGTTCGAAAGCACTGCCTCAGCTGATAATCGACCCGAGCCGACCCCTCTCGGGGAGCCCTCCTTTGCTCAAGAGCCTTCAGTCGAGACTCCTGCGGTTGAGACTCCTGCGGTTGAGACTCCTGCGGTTGAGACTCCTGCGGTTGAGACTCCTGCGGTTGAGACTCCTGCGGTTGAGACTCTTGCGGTTGAGACTCCTGCGGTCGAGACTCCTGCAGTTGAGACTCCTTTAGTTGAGACTCCTTCAGTTGAGACTCCTGCAGTCGAGAACCCTATGACAGGGGTCCATTCCGCCGAAGCAGAGGGTACCGGAGATCTTTCAAGAGAACCTCTAACTGAGCCTACCGGTCCTGAGACGATCACAGACCAGACACCTTCGGAAGCATTCTACAGCCCGGAGGTGGGATCAGCCGACGTCTCTGCACAAATCTTGCCCACAGTGGCGACAGAGGAGAATGCTAAGACAACTGAAGATGTGTCTTGGGAAATACCAGTGAAGAAGTCTAAGAAAGACAAGAAAAAGGACAAAAAGAAGGACAAGCGGCTCTCAGCCTTGCAATCTGCCCCGGAACAGTCCAGCTATGTAGAGGGCAATGAACAATCAAAGAGCGACACGACTGGGAGTGACTTCCAGCCTGTTGAGAGTGCTTTGATGACTGAACCCGAAGAGCCTGCTGTTACAGCGCAATCTGGGGTGCCTGAGCAAGCCTCGCCCGAAGAAGAATGGAATCTGACTACCAAGAAAGGCAAGAAGGACAAAAAGAAGAAGCGTCAATCTACTCTCGGAACAGCTCCGACTGAGACCGACATCCTTCCTCCAGACGTGGTAGGCATTTCCTCAACAGTAGCAGCTCCTGTCACGTCGGAAGCTGCCCGGGAAGCACCCAATGTGACACCCTCTGACGACGTTCAGGTTTCAGCGACAGGGTATGAGGTTGAGCAGATTCTAAGTCCTGCTCAAGCCGTTGAAGATGACAGCATTTGGAATTTCACATCAAAAAAGTCAAAGAAGGACAAAAAGAAGAAAAAGCAACAATCGGATCTTCTCGAACCCCAACCCGTTTCCTTAGAGCAAGAGCAAAAGCAAGAGCAATCCGAGGACTCAAAGCCAGATGAAAATTCACTTTCTCAGAACAATCAACCAACTGCATCTGATCCTCAAAAGGCAGTTGATCATGCTGCAGGCTCGGAAGCGGTAGAGGCTATAGTCGCCTCACCTTTGGAAACAGTCAAGGAGAAGAAACATACCGGTGAGTCAAGTTTTAATGAATCACCTCCAGTATCGGAGAACGTGGATCGTATAGAAGGAGAAGGTCTGGCTGAACATGTCGGTCCACACGAATCTGCTATCGATTGGCCCTCAATGGATCTGCCAATGCCAAAGGCATCTTTTATAGAAGTTGCCGCGGGCAAAACACCGACGACCACCGGTGACCCAGTGCCAGCAGCCAGAGATCTAGAGCCTCAAGTATCACTGCAAAGTCAAGAATCTGTGCTGTCTGATGTTGACAACTTCAAGGACACCGAGGTCGAAAAAGCTGAACTCCAAACTCAAGTGGACAACATCCCACCAGCTCAGAAGCAGGTTGAAACCTTCGGTATGGAAGAGCCTGATGTAACCCCTCAAGATTTGGCCGAATCTTCTTTCGCTCACGTATTCCCATACGACAAGGACCCCCAGCCTGCTGTTCCGGTGACGATCCCAGATGCGGAATCAATTATGACTTCCAGGACACCTTCTGATCAAGACAATGCCTCGGGGAGTGCAGAAATCCCTGCTGTCCAGGATCAACGCGATCCGGTCACGGACGAGTGGACAATTCCGACCAAAAAGTCCAAGAAAGACAAGAAGAAGAAACGCCAATCGATTTGGGATGAAGTTACCCCAGAAACTGACAAGGTCCAGAATGCGTCTCAAGAGAAGCCAGAAACATTAATGCATAATGAGATTGCACAAGTTTCGTCTCAGCTACCAGGGACACTTGAGTCTGTCAATGACATCCTCGAAGAGTCCTTAGACCCTGAACCAATCATAAGCGAAGAGCCTGGGCACATGGAACATGTGCCCGTTTCAGCTGTCAAAGAGATTAATGATACTGGAGCTTCTTCCGAGCTTCCAGCAACGTCAATGGGTCGGGCAGCAGAGCCCGCAATTGAGGACGAATGGGGCGTCAGTAAGCTGTCAAAGAAGGACAAAAAGAAAAAGAAGAAACGCCAGTCCACTCTTGATGAGGGTTTCCTTCCCAAGGAAGAAGAAGAACCTGCATTGGAGCAAGCTCGGGATTCCCTCACACCTCAAGCTGAACCTGAATTGCCATATGAGAGCACCCCCCACGTGACAGAAGAGCCAGAATCAACGACTCCCTTCGACCAAGCCTCTGAGGACACATGGGCTGTTAAGAAGTCATCAAAACAGGACAAAAAGAAGAAGAAGAAACGACAAAATGATGCGGGAAATGATACAATTCCCGAGCCGAATCAACTCGGGCCATCTTCAATCCTGATCGAGGAGCAGAATGATGCAACTCCAAGCGATGTCCGGCCACCACAGCTCGAGAAAGACCCACATCCAGAGAGCAATGCGACAGAGGATTCCTTAACCTCGCTCCCCGTCGTTCAAACTGCCGAAAATTCGTTTGTTCAGTCACATCCGACAGAACAGGGCCGGCACCAAGAGCCTGGCGAGCCCGCAATCGAAGCAGAAATCGAAGACGTGGCCACGCCGCTGGAACATCTTGAAGGTCAATCTTCTTCGCACCACATCAGCGACCAGAACGATGGAGAAGAGTCAAAGCAGGAGAGGTCACTTGACAACGCCGATACGGTCACCAAATCTTCTGAGACAACTGACTTGGACACTGTGCCTCGACAGACTGCTGCAGATGCAGTGTACCCTTTCCAGCCTACTGTTACTCCAAATTCCGAAGTGACCGAAGCACAAGATATGCCAAAGTCAGAACCATTCGAATCATCGAAAGATGCTGTCTCTATTGAAGAACCACGTGAAGAGGACTGGGGCCTCGATACGGCGAAGACCAAGAAGGACAAGAAGAAAAAGAGAAAGTCTTCGCTGGACACTTTCGAGCCCGATGAGTCGTCTGTTGCACCACTGACTCAGCCTGAAGCAGATGCCGAGAACGCAAATCCTGGTACATCGCTGCCGGCCACAGCCTCGACCAAAGAGCTGAAACCTGAAGCCGGCATTGATGACGAGTGGGCCTTGTCCACAAAGAAATCCAAAAAGGAGAAAAGAAAGAGTAAACAGGCCAAGATGCAAGAGATGTGGGAAGAGCGGCAGCAACCAAATCCGATTGCACCGGTGCCTCTGGACTTGGCGCCTAGTACGAGCCCTCCTAAGAGCGAGAGAGGCGGAGATGACGACGTAGAAGCAGTGGCAGAAAACGTGCGCGATACACATGGGGAATCATTACCTGAGTCGCCCGAAATGCCTCAGCCTTCAGCTGATACCTCCGATCACGACTCTCGACAAGAATCACAACAGGCTATAGCTGGTGATTCTGTCCAGGATTCCAGCGATCAAGCAGAACCTCCGCGACCTGAAATGGATTGGAGTTTTTCGTCCAAAAAGTCCAAGAAGGACAAGAAAAAGAAGAAGCAGTCAATTCTTGCAGATAGCTTTACCGAAGAGCCTGTGGCGTTGACAGAGCCTGAGGAAACATTGGCGCCGAACATTGTTGCTGATACAACCCTACCCACAGACTCCAAGACAGTTGATGTTGCCCCTGAGGATGACTGGAATTTCACCACCAAGAAAGGAAAGAAGGCCAAGAAGAGCCGAGGGCCATTCGCCAACACTGACCTTGCTACACCTGATGACGAGACCGAACACATGAATAATGAGCCTATCTTCACAAAGGAAGCGTCGGACCCGAGTAAAATTGGTGAAGCTGGAACGGATATAAATCCTCAGTCTTTGTCGGAGGCTCCAGATATGGAGACGTTTGCTCCTGTCAGCCGGAAAAAGTCCAAGAAGGACAAGAAGAAGAAAGCACTCGCTTTCTGGGCTGAATCTGAGGAGGGACGAGACAATGAAATTACAGAGACTTCGACACAATCTACGCCTGAAGCAGAACAGTCTCGTCAGGATCAAGATAACCAGGGACCTCGGATGGTTTCTATCCCTGAGACAGAGGCTCTTCCTCTTCCGCCAACCGTTGAAACAGCAGTACGGGATCCGACCTTGATGATGGCTGGGACTGGGAATGCCCTGGAGCTGGCTGGCATCGCGTCTGCTGCAGCATCTGTTGATGAGCCAGTAGAACAAGCTCGAAGCCTCGATGCTGCTGAAGCTTTTGGCAACCATATGCTCGCCCGGGAAGATCTTATCCACCAAGATCCAAGGTCAGATGGTCAGGAGCTGGTCGAGGAACATGGTGCTAGCAAAGACAAGAAAAACAAAAAGAAGAACCGGCAATTTGAGTTTGACGGGACAGAATTACTCCAGGAGACAGTAGAGAAGAAAGGCAAGAAGAACCGCAGGCAATTCGAGTACACAGGGGACGAAGTATACGCTACCCGTTCTCTGGAAGGCCTTGGCCCGGCACAGATCGATGAAGCAGAACCATCAAGAGGTGCAGACTTTATCGCCGACGAAGGTCGACAATTACAGGCTGCAGACACCATTCAGCGTCAGGAAGATGAAGAGGCAATGTCTGATGTGAGTGCAAGCACCCGAGAAAGACGGAAGCGGAGACGGTCTCCTCCTGCCTGGTCAGGACAGGAACCAGAAGACCTGCCAACAAGTCGAGCTCTCACGCCTCCTCCAGACCACGACGACATTATGGATACTGCACTTGTCGTTGCTGCTGGACTGGGCATTGGCCACACTGAACACGCAAGTTCCACAGTAGCCTCCCGCAAAGCGCCATCACCGGTACAACAGCCCTCCGCGGGCTGGTCTTTTGCTCAACTCGGGCAAGAGCAAGAGAATCGTGATAGTGGGATCCAAATCGACTCGCCAATGCTCACACAGGGTCAGAATTCGTCGACCAGGGACAGTGGCTTTGTTCAAGGCGTGTCGGAGAAGGCTGATGCTGATATAGACGTGTCACTGCGACCCCCCAGACCACACTCTCCCACGAGCTCGACAGAAGATGTGTCACTGATTGGATCAAGGCAAGGGCACCAGGAAGAGAGACCAATTCTGGAAACACCGAGGCGGAAGCCTTCACCCGTCGAGTCCACCTCAAAGGATCGTTCATCGGCATTGTTCAACTCCTCTCCGGCGATGCCAACGCCAATCGACACCAGGGTTGGAGAGAGAAGCCCTGCAACCATGTCAAGCCCTCTCCGTCGAAGCCCAAGCATTCACGGTCATCATCTCAGTCGAGAGGAGCTGAGGCACAAAGCCAAATCGCCGCATACTCTAGGGCCAAACGACATGTTAGCGTCGAGTCCCCTCGGTAGGTCCGTCCCGACGGAGGTCAAACCGACGGCATTCGAAGCTCAAAATGGCGATCGTTCATTCTCACCACGTAACTCGCTCAACACCATTCGTGAGGAGACGGCAGATGTTCATCCGAGGGCTACTCAGACGCACCCATTTGCAGGACCGCCCATTTCACTGCTGCCACAGTCTCGATCGGAGAACAACCGGTTGATGGGGGCCGGGGTGGTGGGCATGATGGCACGTGATCTGGGACCCGCCAAATCTCTTGGCAACAGCAAATCGCGGACTTCGTCGTTGCGCAGTTTGCGCGGCTCTTCCGATCAACTCGACCGCTCCGTGCACAGTCCTCCACCCACTAAGTCCGTGCATGATCAGGATCCAGGCAAGGCTGTCTCCCGCGATAGGGACATGGCAGACGTCTATGTGAGTATCCAAACGACACGCCGCCCCCAATGACGCGTTTCAAGTTGCTGACCATCATCTGCACAGGATGGCTATGGCTCCTACCCAGGCAGCCCCAAGTCGCCGACACGACCACCTAGCATCCGCCGCCGACAAAGTATGCAACAGATCAAGGACCTCGAGGCAAGGCTGGATCAACTCGCCTCTGAAAACCGCGCTCTAGCGGAAGCCAAGATGATGGCCGAGCAGTCCCTGGAGCATGCCCACTTTGAGCGTAACCAGGCGGAGCGATCAATGAATGTCCCGGATGATACAACGGGTCAATTACAAGAGAGGGACGCGGAAATCGCGCGGCTGAAGGAACAGATAGCTGACTTGGTTGCCACCCACGAGAACCTGAGACGAGAGCACGAACAAAGCCTGGCTACTCTGCAGCAAGATCACGAGTATGCGCAGAATCAATGGCAGGAATCATCTCGGGAGCTCGAAGCACTGCGTTCTCGTCATGCCGAACTGTCGAATGGTATGGAGTCAATTGTGAGACACGAGATCGATACGGCGCTTGCGGAAAAGGATGCCCAAGTCCAACAACTGCGGCAAGACCTCGAGGAGGCACGGGAAAAGATCCGAGAATTGCAGTCCGAAATCCTAAAAAAGGGTGCCGACAACGTGATTGATTTCCACGATGAAGACTACTTTGACGGGGCTTGCCAGAACCTGTGTCAACAGGTGCAAGGCTGGGTGCTCAGGTTCTCCAAGTATAACGATCTCAAGATGTGCCGGACCACCAACGAAGTGCGCGATGAGAAAGTGGTGGACCGATTCGACAATGCCATCCTCGATGGGTCAGAGGTGGACGTTTATTTAGCCGACCGTGTCAAACGTCGCGATGTTTTCATGTCGGTCGTGATGACCATGATCTGGGAATATGTCTTCACCCGGTATCTCTTTGGCATGGACCGTGAGCAACGCCAAAAGTTGAAGCAGCTGGAAAAGAATCTCGCCGAAGTTGGGCCTGCGAGTGCGGTGCACCAGTGGAGAGCTCTGACGCTCACTTTGCTCTCGAAACGTGAGAGCTTTAAAGCATTACGGGAGAATGACACGGAGGCCGTCGCCATTGAGATTTTCAGCACCCTGTCGAGATTCCTCCCTCCACCACAACATCTGGAAGAACAGATCATCGGCTCGCTGCGGAACGTCATGCACACGGCGGTAGATCTCTCGATCGAAATGCGTACGCAAAGGGCGGAGTATATCATGCTGCCACCACTGCAGCCGGAGTATGACACCAACGGCGACCTTGCCCGCAAAGTGTATTTCAATGCGAGCCTGATGAATGAGAGAAGCGGCGAAACCACGAGTAATGAAGAGCTGGAGCGAAACAAGGCTGTGGTTCGTATGGTACTGTTTCCGCTTGTGGTGAAGAAGGGCGATGACAATGGGGTTGGTGATGACGAAATCGTTGTCTGTCCAGCACAGGTCCTGATCGCCCGGCCAGACAAGGGAAAGAGGGCCAAGAGCTCACGAGTGGCCAGTGGAGGCAGCGTGGGCGATCGAATGATGGTACAGCAAGATGCACGAAGTCTTGGAGCCATCAGCACTCATAGCCTGGGTGCCATGAGCGGGATTGAGACCAACGATAACATGTTTTAGGGGAGGGTTGTTTGTGATGTTCTGCTGTATATTCTAATATGGGCATGGCAAGGGACGTACGTGGATATGGCTGTCCGTTTACCACGTTGGGCGAGGTTCTCATGAGTTACGAATTTCCTTTGCATCTACTTCTACAGGGCACATTAGACAGTGTACAGCAAATTTGTGTTCCACCGAGACTCCAGGGAATGTTCGGGCGATACGAGATGTTCATACAGCATCTTTGAACTGTACCGTTGGTACTCGGTTATTTAGCGTCTGTTGACTGTAGATGATAAAAGTGTTGAGCAGTTAGCCAAGTTGTATCTGAGCCAAATTCTTCGAAATATCTTCTCTCATCGGCCACCTTGAAGCTACGAAGACGACGATGGTGATTAATTATGAATGTGGTCTCTAGAGATGTTAATGTTATTGTCTTGTCTATATTTGTACTAGCAAAAGTCGTTGAAGAGTCACTCACGTCATAGGCGTTTTTTACTATCAATTACCTCGATTGACATTCTCTCAAACCAAAGACACAAAACAATGAATAACTCTGGGGATATATCTTGATACCTTTCTTAGACTTTTGTTGGGTTGTGAAATCATCACCTCTTTACCTTTGGCTATTACTTACCCTTCAACCTGGAGGAGGTATCTTCAGACATTTACCCAGCACAGTATCTGGCTATCTCTCACCTGCGCATCATCCACCCACCCACCCCATATCAATGCACCCTCTCCCTCCTCCCAACAGAGGCCAACCCTCCCAGCATCCTACAAATAGATCACGTGATCCTACCCCCTCGAGACCAAATCCTTCCTCTGCCGCCCAGGACCAGTCCACCACCAATCCAGATGGCAAAAAGAAGAAGAAACACAGGGGTGGCAAGAAGAGGAGGACTCGACGACAGTCTTTTATTGCCCCGTCAGAAACATCAGCTATTCAGAGCGTCGGTGATGGACCTCACGACGATCCCTTGATTGAAGAGTCTCAGCTTGTTGCCACATCCGCCTCCGCCAGACGACCCTTTTACCAGAATCCACAGGGAAACCTGAGCGGTGCGAGCGTGGATAGTGAGGCCCTTCTTGACCACCGAGCGCAGCCAATTCTGCGGCCCAGGAGAGACAGCAGATTGACCACCAACCTCTTTGCAACCTCATACCGCAGCAGTGCCTTTCCCAGACCTGAAGCTCTCACGCGGAGGCGACATCGCAGCCAGCAAGACACCACCAGCCTTCCTGACTCGGACATCGAAGCCGCTACTGATCGGACGCCGTTGATCGCCAGCGAGTCGCAGAAGAAGAGTCCGGCTGAGGCAGGTTACGGTCTGTTTCGGAGAAAGTCACACACTTCTACCATCTCGTCGTCGTCGCGAAAACAGAAGAAGCGTCTCAATGTCAACGGCGCTTCTTATCCCAAGGGCGATCAGGACTACGATGTCAACAACCCTCCATCCGTGCCTCCGAGTCCTACACTCGAGCCACACTATGGTGACGTGATGGTCCACGACGGCAGCTTCCTCACTCGATCTCCCGATAGTCGAAGGCCGGCACTGGATATGAACAAGGATGTTTTGATTGATATTGAGGATGATCGGAACCAGGATCCTAATTCAGCCCCTCCGAGCCCAAGGCTGCGGCCTGAGGGCATTTCGCGTCATCTCAGCGTCGAAGGCGACGTTTGTTTTCCCGGAGACGAGGTTTCAGAGGCGGGTGACTACTATAACCACACCCAGGCAACTGGTCCTCCTGCTGGTGGCGGACGGAGGAAACGCCGAGAGCGGGAGTGGCCTCAACTCTGGGTGCTTGACGAATGGAGCCGCATTGAGAAGGAGGCAAGAGATGCTGGGGAACGAAGGGCGAAGAAAATCAGCGAACCTGTATTTGTGGAAGGACGGTTGCGTCCGGTCAAGAATGCCTGGCACCGCATCGAAGAAGACCGCCAGTATCGATACACCTACTTCAACGAGGAGTTTGAGAGCACCATCCACGCCGAAACGATCTCCGAGTTGGTACAGCCTGGAGGCTCTTTCCGCGAATTGTTCATCCCCGACCCGCCAGAGCTCATTGACTCGAGCAGCAGTGAGGATGAAGATCATACGGCCGCGAGCCAGACGCTGGACAATTCGAGCACGATACACAGTCCCAAAAGTGCAAACGGCACGGCGGGACCCGCTGGCATGTCGAATCTCTCCGAGGCCGTGAGGTCGAGACTTGATGTCGACAAGGGGCCCAGGAGAGCTTCAAATTCACCATCACCGCAAAAGAAGACACCACCAACGCGCGCCCCGAAGCCAAAGAAGTACGGGCCCCGACCTACATTTTGGCTCGACGTCACTTCCCCAACCGAACAGGAAATGCGAGTGCTTTGTAAGACTTTCGGGATTCATGCACTCACCTCGGAAGATATCATGATGCAAGAAGCACGCGAAAAGGTCGAGCTGTTCCGCAACTACTACTTCATCAACTACAGGACTTTTGAGCAGGACCCTCAGAGCGAAGATTATCTCGAACCCATCAACATGTACATGTGTGTGTTCCGCCATGGCATCCTGACCTTTCACTTCTCTCAGATCCCTCATCCAGCTAACGTCCGGCGGAGGATTCGGCAGCTGTCGGACTACTTGATCCTCAGTGCCGACTGGATTTCGTATGCCATCATCGACGATATCACCGACGTGTATCAACCTTTGATCACGGGCATCGAGCAAGAAGTCGATGTCATTGACGACCAGATTCTCAAGTCGTTCCAAAATACGAACGAGCTCGCCGGCGACCATGGTGCCAAAAAGCATCATGAGAAGGACAAGGAGAGAGACGAGCCGGAGATCAGTGGTATCGACATGCTGTTGAGAATCGGTGAATGCCGCAAGAAGGTCATGACACTCTACCGACTGCTGGGCACCAAGGCCGATGTCATCAAGGGTTTCGCGAAGCGCTGCAATGAACAATGGGAGGTTGCGCCCAAGTCCGAGATTGGCCTGTACTTAGGCGATATCCAAGATCACATTTTGACCATGACTGGCAACTTGTCGCACTACGAAACCCTTTTGTCGAGAGCGCATGGCAATTATCTTGCCCAAGTCAGCATTCATATGAACGAAAGACAAGAAAAGGTATGCCTCTGTCGGTTTGTGTTTTTCTGGAACAATATGCTGACAATTTTGCCTTCGATTAGACCTCGGACGTGCTAGGCAAGCTGACAGTACTGGGTACCATTGTTTTGCCGATGAATATAGTGACAGGTGAGTAGTGGTGGATCATGCAGGCCCTAGCAGGACGAAGTGTTGTTCTTTGCTGACTCGAATCGTCTCAGGCATGTTTGGAGGCAATTTCAAGGTTCCAGGTCAAGAAGTGGACAATCTCAATTGGTTCTGGGGCACCACTGCGGCTTTGGCCGTGTTTGGACTGTTTTGCTTCTTTTATTGTAAAAAGGTGTTTAAGATAGTCTGAGGGTTGTCAAAAGACTTTGGGGATGGTTACCTCTTGATTAGAGAGGTGACGAGCATACAATAACCACTTTCTTGGATCAATTGGTGGAGAATACCTGGCCTTTCTTTTGGTTTGGATGATGCCTACAGAATGTAGGAGGATCCTATAACAACAAAGTACCGTGCTGTCGTCGTTGAGATGGTGTTGAGAATGGAGCGAAGCAAGCACATATATCACGAAAGCCTGGTGGTTTGGATTACTTGTCGGTCGTGTCGGACAGAGCCTTAGAACGATACATGGCCGGGTGGCATTGGAGTGGTTTATCAGGCTGTCGAGTTTGTTTTTCTGTGCCGGTCTCTGCAAATCTTTTTAGGCCTGTTACTCGCATAACTCACGCATGAAGTTTCAACGCAGAAATTCACCCTATTTAGGTAGGTATATTATCATGAAATGAGGGTTGACGAGGCTGAATTTGTCTGCATAAAAACCAAATGCTCCCCTCGAACCCCCAAAATAGATTGTATGGACGATTAAAAAGCATCTAGACATCTAGACATCTAGGATCTATACATCTACCCTAGGTTGTCTTGACTTCTTCTACGTCCACCTCGTTAGACTGAGACGGAGACTGCGACCGCGGGTACGAGTCCGGTCGAGGAGACGTCGTTGTTTCTGTTCCTCCACTTGTGTGTTCCACGTGTACACCGGTGGCCACTTTGGTAGGAGAGTCCAGATTATTCAACAATTCTCTCCCCTTGGCCGTGGCGGCCTCGCCGCCGACCTTGGCACTTTCCCCGTCGAAGCAGACGGCGATGGTCTCCAGGGTGTGCCCCTTCGTTTCGATGTAGAAGAAGTACACGACTACGGATTGGATGACCAACCAAAAGATGTAACAGAGGTACCATTTCCACTCGATGTTGGACAGGGCCACCGGGTTGACGTAATTCGAGAAGAAGGACCCGGCGGCGACACTCAGCAACATGATGGTGAGGTAGCGAGAGCGCAGATAGAACGGACTGATCTCGACCACGTAGCCGATCAACAAGCCCGACCAGGCAAAGTTGTAGAACAGGTTGAAGACAAAAATGAGGGCGATGACCGCCCGGCCCGCCGCGGCCGTCCCCGTGGTCTGGGACTGCTGGCTGGCCACGGTCCACCCGGTCATGGCGAGGCACATGCCGAACGTGGCGGTCAGGAACAGGGGGCGGCGGCCGAACCTGTCGACCGTGAAGGCCATGCCCGTCGCGACGGTCATGTTGAAGATGGTGATGCACCCGTTGATGATGAGCTGCGTGTCCGAGTCCGTGATGCCGATCTGGTTCAGGACCAAGAATATGTAGTAGCTGACGATGCTCGCGCCCGCCGTCTGAGAGAATATCCCGGCGGTGACGACGATGAGGAGTCGGTGTCGGTTGCCCCTGGTGGACCACATCTCCGAGATGCCGTGGCTGGCAAACTCCTTTTCCAGCTCCATGGTCTCGAGGACTTCTTGGTACTCGCTCTCGACGAACTCCTGGCCCGAGGCGGGGCCGTGGAAGCGCTGGAAGATCTTCTTCGCCGTCTCGTGCCTCCCCTTGACGATGTGGTACCGGGGACTCTCGGGCACCAACCAAATCAGGAACAGTTGGATGACCGACGGGAAGGCCTGCAGGATGCTGGGGGTCTTCCACGACCAGTCGCTCTTCATCTTCAGCGTGCCGTACGTCGTCCAACTGGCGATGATGGACCCGAGGTACCACAGCGTGTTGTAGATGGTCGTCAGCCGGGCCCGGTACTGAGGGTGCGAGAGCTCGGTGATGAGCATGGGCGAACAGCTCTGCGTGTAGACTATGCCGAGGCCGATGATGAACCGGGCCGCGATGAACATGCCGATGTTGATCGACACGGTCTGCAGGATGACCCCGAGAAAGATCAGTGAGCTGCCCAGGAGAATGGTCCATTTGCGTCCGATGTGGTCGGCGAGGAAGGGCACCAAGGGTAATCCCACGACCTGGCCAACTGAGAAGATGGCATTAAGCAGGCCCAGCGTCGACGCCGATGGGCGGTCGAATGCATCTCGCCAATAGCTCAAGGTTTGCAGACCGTTCACTGAAGTAACGTATCGTCAGTCAGTCAGCTAGCTGGGGCAGATGTCCGAAATTCGAGGACGGGTACACACTCATCGATCCATCGTAGCCGTTTGTCGCCGAGGAGAGTAGCAGTATCGCGCACAAGAAATGGAGGTGGATCAAGGCACCATTCTTGTACCACGTCACTTGAGGATACTGTCTACCACCGACGACGACGTGCTCGGGCGTCGAGCTTCCAGAAAACAGGCGCACCATCTCAACTTGCTGTCCACGGCCTGTAGGAGTGCTGTGTGTGTATCGGTCAAGGGAAAGGTCAGGGATCCAGGCTCCTTTGTACTCTCATTGCCCCGGGTCGGCTGTCGGGAAACCACAAACTAGGTCAGCTGCGACCTCCACACTTTTGGACTCGAAAACTTGGAGATATGCGAGATCTGTACGCGAGAAATCTGACAAAGGCACCAACACCGAAGAGAGCAGCATTGGATTTTGTCGTTGTAGTCGCACTGTGGACCGGTACCAAAGCCTTTGACGAGTCCTTATTGGAGCGCGTGATGTGCATGGTATGCTCGATTGACGACTTGGTATCTCATCATATTGCTCCAGCTTGTGTCCTCCTCCATGGCTCCAATGGGCGTCGTCTGAAGTTCGTGAGTCGACGGTATCGGATCCCGCCTTGGTAGAGTTGTGGCGGCGCAGCGGCGAGTGGCCGATGCTATTGCTAGTCAAATGTCTGAAAGGATGAGATAGCTTCTCTGTTGAACTTCTCCGTTGGGAAAGATTTGCATCTTTTCGCAAGTCACGGGCAAAGCAATGCCATGTCTGGGATCCATATTGCCATAGCCTATGCATTTGGCAGACAATGTAATTGAGTCCTGTGGTCGGGTAAGGAGGGTCTGTTGAATGAGGAGAGATGGTGATAGGTTGGGCGAGTATATCGACTGTGTCCCCGGCAAACAATTACCCCATGGGACGGTCATTAGGCTAAATTAGTTGGTCAATGGGGCCCAGGTTACTGGGTTTTGAATACCTATTACCGTCGGTTAGAACGTCACGCATGCATGTACCAAGACATTTGTTAGCCTGCCTGGAAGACATTACACGTACATTGTGTTCATAGACTGGAGCTATGAAGACACCAGAAGTTGCCGTCTCTGCCGAACTTCGTACTCGGCGTGTGACTCGGTTTGAGAGACTTGTATCACAATCGCTCGTGCATCCCATAAACCCCTGATTTTTCTCTCTCACAACAAGCTTTTCTCATTCCGTTATCTCGTTTGACATAACGCTCGACCATGGCACCTTCAGCTACGGGTGAGCAGCCTGCAGGGAGGTCGAGATATGCTCATGGAGCATTGATCCCCGACGTCGAGAAACATGGTGACAACCCGGTCATCATTCGCCTGAGCGACGAAGAGCTTCACTCAGGAGAAACAAAGTCCGACACGATACAGGAATGCCTCCGGTACTTTCACAGAGACGGCTTTGTGGTCATGGAAAATGCGATCGATGGAAACCTGGTTGATCGACTGTACCAGCGGATGGTCCGGGATAACGAAGAATTCCTGAAGAGAAAGCACATGCACTGGAACCAGGGTGCTTCGACTGGGAACGTCAGCCAGATCCCTCCCTTGACACCAGAATGGCTTGATCGAGACTTTTACGCCAATCCGCATATGATCCGCGTGGTGGAAAATCTTCTCGGACCAAAACCTGAGCTTCGTTTCATTAATAGCAACGTCGCTTGTCCAGGAGGCACCGGTCGTCAAGCTGTCCACAGCGACGTCAATCACGCCTATCCTGAAATTCCTTTTGGAATCGTCATGAACATTTATCTCCAAGATTCAGATGCCGAAAACGGAGTGACAGAAGTCTGGTGTGGGACACACAATGCGTATCCTCAAAGTGAGCAGCAGGTCACGCCGGCCAAAGGATGGATCAAAAAGGAGTATCTCCAGAGGCAAGCAAAGGTAAAACCACCTGTGCAACCAAAAGTCAAAAAGGGCAGCATCTGTTTCCGGGATCTTCGGCTGTGGCATGCTGGGATGCCGAACAAGAGTGATCGTCACCGCATCATGTTGGCCGTCGATTATTTCGCACATTGGTATCAGTGCCCCATGACGACAAAATTGCCATTGTCAATGAAAGCCAAAATCGAACAAGAATGGAAAGGTATATCGACCGAAGGAGTGGAGTGGGTTGAGGGAGACCTGAACAGCCTGGACGTGCCATTCTATCTGAATATGACACAGGATCCGTCACAGTACCTACTCCAGACCGAAAACGGATTTCAAGACCCCATTGGTCGCCAAACTGGGAAATACGTCTTTGATACGGCCAAAGTGACCGAGGAGAATTACTGGACCCCAGAGTGAGCTATTTGAGGGGGTTGTGTTGAAGGCGTAGGTCGGCAGATTAGTTGGTCCTTGGGTATCGCAAAACCCCCCCAGAAATACAAGTCCGGTGCCCACGGGCTCGGTGTGGCTTGGTAGTGTAGCATAGGGCTAGGCACAAACAGCCTCGCTGGAGCAACGAGTTGGCGGGGCTTCCGTCCCCGGTCAGAAGAAACTGGGATGTATACGGTAAATGTGGGGTTGGGTCCAGGCTGGTGAGGCATGTACTCGTATTGGGGTAGATGCCACTGCCCCAATTGGAGCTGGAGGCTGGAGAGTGCGTGGAACACTCCATCTCCTTGCTTCTGGCCAAGTCGGGATTCATTTGATGATTGATAGAAGTCTTCATTATAACCTTGTCCCTTTCTTTGGCAACTCCGTATCGCAGAGGTCGTCAATCCATATAACAGGCAGTTTGAAACTTTTCTCTGGCCGAGGGTGTCTTGTCTCTGGAGGCAGAAATGGGTTCCGCCGATGTTAAATTCCCCGTTCGATATCAAGATCCCGACTACCAAGAAAATCACCGTGCCTTGTTTCTTGGAAAGCTTCTGAAACCTCTGGAGAGTGTCCTTCCTCCCGGAGTCAGCCAGCAGGACTTCAATTCTGCCATTGCAGAGTTTGAAAAGGTTGTTGGCAAAGACTATGTCTTCACAGGCGCCTCGCTGGAGGAATACGTTGATCCTTACGAACTGTGGGAGAATGAAGGCAAAAGACGTATGCCAAGTGGTGCCGTATGGTATGTAGCTGCATGAGGGAAACCTGAACATCCGTTGACAATACTCTAGCCCTGCCTCAGAAGAGGAGCTGCGAGGTGTCCTGAGCGTCGCCAACAAGTACGGGGTCCCCGTATGGACCTTTTCACGCGGCAAGAATCTCGGGTATGTCTGTGCTGCTGCACACGGTTCCACCGCTGATTGAATTTCCAGGTATGGTGGGCCTGCTCCCAGGCTCAACGGTTCTCTCGCCTTGGACCTGCATCGGATGAACAAGATCATTGAAGTCAACGACAAGTTCTCTTACGCGGTCGTCGAGCCCGGCGTCACATTCACCGATCTTCACGATTACTGCACTAAACACAAGCTCCGAGTGTGGCCCAGTGTCCCGTCGTTGGGGTGGGGAAGTGTCGTTGGCAATGTATGTGTGCCGTATCTGGTCTCTGAGGGGTTTGGCTGACATGTGGAACAGACGGTCGATCGTGGAACAGGCTTCACACCAACAGCAACACATCATCAACACATCTGTGGACTGGAAGTCATGCTTGCTGATGGAGACGTCGTGCGAACCGGCCAATTTGCTATTTCAAACTCACCATCTTCCCACTTGTCGAAATTCACATTCGGCCCCTCGATAGAAGGCCTTTTCCTTCAGAGCAATCTTGCCATTGTCACAAAGCTTGGAATATGGCTTCATCCGCAACCACAGGCATATATGTCGTGCTCCTTTGATATGCCCAACTTCGAAGATGTTGAGACCATTGTTGAGATCTTTGGCGCGTTACGACGAGACGGGCTACTGCCGAACACCGTTTATGTTTCTAACATCGTGGAGTGGTTGGGAATGACTGGAAAACGCGCCGAGCTGTATCCCAAGGAAGGACCAATCCCCAACTGGAGATTGAAGGAGCTTCAAAAAGAGCTCGGATTCGGATACTGGAATGTCAAGTTTGGTCTGTACGGAGCGAAAGAAGTTGTCCAGGCACATTTCAACGAGCTAAAGAGGATCATTGGCAAAGCCGCGCCAGGCTCGGTGGATCGGCTCCAGGGACATATTTTCTCAGGCGAGAATGATGAGCTCCTCGAAGCGACCTCGATTCCTGACCCTCATGGTGGCTTCTTCGTCGGAGTGCCGAGCTTGTGGAGTTTGCCCATGGTCAAATATCGGTTGCCCACCGATCGAGTCGGCATCGGTGCCCACGCAGACTACTCACCAATCATTCCATCCTCCGGCAAAACAGTGCTCGAATGGGTGAAGACAGCACGGAAGGTTTGTGAATCACAAGGCTTCGACCTGTTCTGTGACTTTTTCATGCATGAACGACATGTCATTTTTGTCAACATGATGGTTTTCGACAAGACCAATCCCGACCATAGGAAATCGGTTGATATCATCTTCCGAACCCTGTTGCAGGAGGGCCGAAAGCGTGGTTTCAGCAAGTACCGGTCACATGTCAATTATATGGGTAAGCCAAATCCTCGTCTCCAAAAATTGGTACAGCCGCTGATTCTGCTGCAGATCTTGTGGCCGATTGCTACGACTTTAATGATCACGCATACCGGAGATTTGTCGAGAGACTGAAGGTAAAGTCCTCAAGGTCCATATATTCCATGGGTTGCTAACAGTTCTCCAGGATACTCTGGACCCCCAAGGAATTTTGTCGCCTGGAAAACAGGGCATCTGGCCTGCAAAGTACCGAAATCAACGTGGAAAAATGTAAGATAGTACGGAGTAAGACAGGACAATAATCATCAATTTCCGTATTTTGTTCAAGTTATACGAGGATGCTGAGGAAAGAAAATAAAAACCGTAGTCACGTTTGCCAAGGCTTGAGGTTCTTTGCATTTCTGGCGAGATCTTCAAATACATACAAGACCGACTGCGTCAATTTAAAAAGAGATGCTCATTTCAACTCGTACGCATTGCTTCACACTTCATTGCCGTTTCAAGTCTCACAGACCAACGCCGGACTCCTTTGTTGCCTCTCTCGTGCCTTGCTTCAGAAACCAGAGTGTTGCCGAAGATCCCAACTAAATCAATGCGATAAGTTCCTCGCCCCATGCCGGCAAGATACATCATATAGCAAGAGAGAGTTTGTCTCAAGAGGTTGGGCTGCCAGATCTGGCACCAGGACGTGGTGGGTTCGAACTGGTCCTGACATTCCCTGCTTGGTCCGGTGCTGATTCTTCTTCTTCGGCAGCAGGTTCAAGCATCCCGGGTTGTTCCTCCACGGCAATCTCTGTTGATTGTGTCTTTGCATTCTTGGCTAATTCTCGCAACTTGAGTGTTTCGCGGTAATTGTCGACTATGTTTCGCGCATTTTGAATCACCATTTCTCTTTCCGCCTGAATCTCCACGTCATCGAGTTGGGCGTTTTCCTGCTTCACGCCCTTTCTCCAGGTGCGAGGGAACCACCACCAGATGAAGATGATCATGAGTCCGGCCTGCAGGAGTTGATGGTCAGCATCGGAAGTATACCATTGCTACACGGTACTAGAAATCTGCTTCTTCGACGACAATGAGAAGGCACAACGTACGAGTCCGCCCAGGATGCCCGCAGGCACACTACTGCTCCAATTCGCCATCGGACCCAGCCAGCTCAATTGCCTGACGAGTCCCAGATTGGAGTTCAAGACCGGAGAGATGGAAGATGATGAATAGCAAAGTCGACGATTGAGTTGGCAGCCAAGCTTTGATCAAGCATTGGAAGCATGCGCATTTTTGGCGATCAGCGAAACGTCGATGATTATATGGGCATGGGCCCAGGCCTCGTTTGGTGCCACAAGCTCTGCAGACCCTGGACTATTTAACGAGGGGTTACATTGAAGCCATCGCCCCGCGGGGAACATGTGCTTGGTGATGCAATCTACCATCCCCGAGATCTGCGAATGTAACGACGAATCGATTTCTGTGCTCGAACAAGTAACCACGATACTGGTGAAGAAGAATTCCTCGGTGAATTCGACAGACTGTTGAATATTGTCAACACGAAGGCCAAAGCATGTCCAGTACTCCTAGGGGTATCTATCTTGCTAAACGCGCCTGCAAAGGTTCTTTTGCTAAAGTGATGTGACGGCACTGGAAGCGCTAAACTGCCGGAATTCTGGTCCGCCAATATTCGATCGGCTCTTTTCGCCCTGTTTTATCAGGCCCCTACTGCGTACTTGCAGCTGGCTTCTCGCTAGCCTTAGACTGGGATTGTGATGATTGCCATCATCTCACACACACAAAACTTGACCCGGTGTCCCTCGCTACGATGTTTCGACACGCACGATTGCAAACCCCAATTGAGCCCAGTGACCCTTGGAAGGAGTGCACCAATCTCCTTAACGATGGATTGTCCACTAGGCCACATGTCCACTACAGATGGCACGCCAGAGTCGAAGCAACGACCACGGACCACAACTCCTCAGCGCCTCCGCCGGGACCAGGCTGGACCTCAGGAAGGCTACAAACCCTGCTCCCTTGACACATTGCGAGTAAAGCTTCGCTAAGCCTACTATACATCGAGACCCTAAGTTATCGCTGACCCTGTCATCATGCCAGCAACTGGTAGCCCCTGGCAATACTGCTAAAATGCTCCTGGCAAGCGCCAACGAAATCAATACGGCGCACGATGCGAAAACCAAATTTTGATGGGACGAGACGAGTTCACGCATTGTCATTTCGTCTAGATCGCGCCACGGTTTCAGACTTAGCGAACAAACATCGCTCAACTCGCTAAGCTGCATATCCGACAGGCGCCACAAAGCTTTCGAAATATTGTTCAGCCTTATCGAACGGCAGGTAGGTCTCGCCTTCTACTCCGTGAAGCTGCAAACCTTCCTGTCTCTTGAACGAAATCTCAAGAAGAAAGGCGTCCGTGTCCATGATTCAAGGATAGCCTAGAATGCATACTGTTAGTTGAACTACTTTGAGAGGTTCTACTCTGCAAGACTACAGCCAGAGTTTGACAAATCATATGGTCCTTTGCACACAAACCGAAGGACTTCTCAGCCTTATGCGGCTGACATGTCAGTGTCAGTGATGGAGGGTCGCTTAACAAATCGGGCAGCATGGGGACGGCAGGGTTCAGTGCTCGCTCACAGAAAGAGGTACAAAAGGAGACCATGGCCATGCCTGCGCCGCTACCGTACGACAAAGATCATACCAAGTGTTGAGCCAAAGGACGGCTGCTCTTGCGGATCTATCTGATCATCTGGCCCTAGCCTACTTCTGTCCTACGATTGACTATCAAATTGATCATCGCGAAAATGGCCTTCAAGGAGATTTTCTATTTTGACGAAAACGCGTATAAGCAACGAGTCCAGACATATGCCGACGGCAAGTTGTATGCTGAGCTTGCCAAGCGAGAGACCTTCAAACGTCGCCGCATCTATTCAACTGGAGTCAAGATCACCATCTGCAGCCTACTACTCTTCCCTACCTGCGGTGGTACTGGATTTGGTCTCTTCATCGGACTTCGACAACGTCATATCGCCAAGAAGAAGTACCATCTTGTCGTCGAGGCGATGAAAGCTCAAGGGTTTCCTCTGCCTGAAAAGAAGAAGCGTGACAAGCTTATTCCTCTTGCCGTCAACATCATGATCTACTCACTGACATTGGGTATCATGTTTGGTCTGGAAGAGGCTGGCGTCATCGCAGCAAATGAGACTGCTGAGTACGGGCTGCAGGGTTCGGCAAACCTGGTTGATCCAACCCTGACGGGCGAGGCCCATGCATTTGTTACCAATCCAGGAGATTTCATGCAAGGCATGATGCACGGGGTTCATACCCAGGCCTCGGAGCTGAATGGCCTAGTCAATGTCCATGAAACCATGGTCCAGCATGCGCTCAATAGCAACCTTGAACAGCCTATTTCCGACACTAGTTACCAATACCTGTCGGGTGAGACTGCTGGAGCGCAATTCGCCCCTGTTGTTGAGCGTCTTGCGGCAGTCACGATTGCTGGAGAAGGTCTGGAGAAGATTGCCAAGTATGGTGTTAATGATTCATTGAAACGAAAACCTGTCGCGATGCAAAAAGGAGTCATGGTGACAGAAATTCCGATTGCAGCGCCTCATACAAAGTTGGCAGCATGATGAAACTTACTGTCTTTCCTGCGGATGCTCTTGTCAATATCAGACGGAAATAATCACTCGCAGAGCCGATGTCTTGTCAAGAAAAATAGTCCTGTATGGTCGGCACCGCGGAGCAGGATCTTCAGTAACTGATGTTTCTCTGATTTTTGTTTTCTTGAATGCGAACTACCACATGTCGTCGAACAGATACCTTCAATCATATATGAGGCAACATGTTGTCAATGTTAGTCTACAGAAACAGCATTCTGGCGGAAGACCTTCCATTCTTTCCCTTTGCCAACGCAATGACCATTGTCTTTTCCGGTGATGGAACTCCTTTCTCATGGACTCGACCATTCCAAACGCTCAGAACCTTCGAGTTCACTCGCCACTTGCCATCCACAACATGCACGTTTTTTATTTCCTCGCCGTCGACGTAGACTTTCAGAGCAGAGATGTCATCTTCGTGGACAGTCGCCAGAATCCGCAGCTTCTTTCCTTCTGACGTGTTAAGGATTTCTGCTTCCAAGCCCAATTCGGGTGGGGTTGATCCAAGTTTGCTCTCTTGCGCGCTAAGAGCAACGGAATCCGTGATCAATGTCGGCGTCCTCATGGGTGCCTGCCGCAGGTTGCTCCCCTTTTCAAAGGCGTAGGCGTATCGGAACAGATTACTGTCATCGTACGCTTTGGAAGCAAAGGTGAGACTGACAGGCATTTTTGTGTCGGCCATTACGCCCATTGGCACGCTGACCGTTGGTATACCGAATTGGCGTATGGCACAGTTTCCGTTGGAGTAAAGAACACCATTGCGCCATGCCTCTGCAGCGGAATCCTCGTTGACATCGGCATCTGCTTTTCCCACATCGGCATTGCATGGCCAGACTACTGTGTCGAGACCCTGGGAGTCAAGCCAGTCCTCGAAGTCCGCTTTACGTATAGCTTCGAGGTTTTTCAGAGCTTGGCCCATACCAGGGATGTCGTATGTGGGAATGCGACCTCCAGTAACATGCGCTACAACATCAGTGTGGCGAACCAGCGGATCACTGGAGTCGTATTTGTCTGGAATCGTTCCAGGTGGCTGAGGGAAAATTGTTGCCGAATCTACTTGTGACAGGCTTGTTGCGACATTCTTGTCACCGTTGTTGACGAGAAAGTCGTCCCAGGCGTAGGCCATGAGCTGGCACATATCAATTTCACTGTGGTGAGGTGGTGTTATCGGGTCCACATCCTGCTGACTAGGGCGCGGTGCCTCTAATTTGGTGACGATGGGAAAGTCAACCTCTTGAACCGAAGCACCGAGACCCTCCAATATCTCCCTGGCTCTTTTCCAGAGATCGATCACGGACTGGCGGGTATGAACTTTTCTTGCCGTAGGGTCAGAATCGACACCACCAATGTACATTTTCGGAACGCCGATTTTCTTTCCAGCTAGTGCTGTCGATGAAGACAGATCGTGGTATGACTTGGGACGAACAGTCTCGACATCTGGAAGATTGACAAAAGGCTGCTCTCTCCAGAAGTCACAAGTAACCTTGTCGTCCCTTGCGACGATGACATCGAGCAAGGAAAACATGTCTTCGACAGTCCTCGTATGGGGAACGACGGTGTCGCACGTAGGGAACAAAGGCCAGTTTCCTCTGATGGAGATCAAACCTCTCGACGGAGTGTATGCGACGAGTCCATTGTTGGAAGCAGGCGAACGACCGGACGAGATGGTCTCCTCGCCCATGCCAAAGACACCAAAGCTCGCTGCAGTGGCAGTGGCCGATCCGTTTGACGACCCAGAAGCGAAGGCGGCTGTGAGGTATTCCGCATTGTAAGGAGATTCAGCTCTGCCATAAACGCCGCGTTGCATGCCACCCGCAGCCATTGGAGGCATATTTGTTCGACCCAAGATGACTGACCCGGCTTCTCTGAGTCTCTTGACGGTGAATGCATCTTCGTTGGCGATCAAGTTTTGGAATGCGGGAGATCCCGAAGCCACGGTCATGCCTTGGATTTTGTAAGAGTCCTTGATGGTGCATGGAATACCATCCAACGGGCCCAATGTTCCGCCTGAAGCTCGGCGCTGGTCTGAGGCTTGAGCAGCGTCGAAAACATTCTCATTGATAATAGGTATCGCGTTCAACAGTGTACCACGTCGGTCATACTTTGCAATCCGCAGCAGATGCTTTGCAGTGAGCTCAACGCTGTTAGTGTGACCTCCTGAGAGTGCAGAGGCAAGTTCCGCAATGGTTGCTTCCACTATGGATAGAGCCCTTGTGGCTTTCGGACCAGAGAAGTCCTGTTGGTTGCTGATGGAACCCATTTTCTCTGGCAAGTATTTGGCACGAAAGGTTCACTTCGATGAAATGTAAAAAGAGATGAAGGGCAGAAACGATATCTTCGAGCAATTTATGTCTGGTAATATCTACTGGTATGTTGTCTATCCCCTATCAATACAGGGTTTTATATTACAAACTGTTAATACCTATTTTGAACGGCGAAATAAATTATCAGTTTTTCCAATGGGTATGAGCCAGTATTTTACCCTTTTAACAGTTGCAAACTACTCCGAACAACTTTGTCTTACTGATAAGCGAGGTTTTTATTTAACAGTTTTTAAATCATACGAGCCAATCATGCACTACGATTGCTGGAATCTCCACAATCCAGATTCATGGCAGAGCTTGTCGTCGTGGCCAGGAGACTCTACGTCGATAAAATGGTACATATAAGTCTGCCCTCCTCGCTCATATGCTTCGAGATGTCTCATAATCTGCAAAAGCAATTAACTTGGCAAATTGTTGCAATGGCAGAGAATATCTACGCAGAAGACGATGTTCCTGGCACGGTACGACTTGTGGACATTGCGAGTCAAGCAACCTCCGCCCTCCATGATGCCTCTCACAGAGATATCATCCTCGTCCCCCAGCCAAGTACGGACCCCAATGACCCTCTCAACTGGACCGACCGCCGCAAACACCTGGCCGTGAGTATGGCGTACTTGTACGTCCTCGGCACCGGCATTGCTACTTCCCTCCAGTACTCGGTCCTGGCGGACATCACAAAAGACACGGGTATCTCAACCGCAGATCTGGTACAAGGAACTGGGGTCATGTTCTTGTTCTTTGGATACGCATGCTTGCTGTGGCAGCCACTAGCCCTTACATACGGACGACGTGGCGTCTACCTTACCAGCATGTTACTCACTGTCCCCATGATGGTATGGACCGCGTACTCTACATCAGCGAGCGAATGGTTTGGACATCGCGTTTTAATTGGGATCATCGTCTCACCTATCGAATCTCTTTGTGAGGTCACGGTCTTTGACCTCTTCTTCGCCCACAACCGCGGGACTTACATGGGTCTCTACGTCTTCATCTTGTTCGGGTCGAATTTCCTGGCTCCGCTCGTCGCTGGATGGTTCAACGATGCGTATGGGTGGCGATGGACCATGCACTTCGGGGCCATGATCTGCGCGGTCTGCTTTGTGATCATGTTCTTCTTCATGGAGGAGACAATCTATTTCCGACAGAGTCCCGTGGAGAGCAGGGAGATCGACTTCAACGTGAGTGGGAACGCTTCTCTCCAAGATAAGGATAACACCAACAATTCGGAAAAGGATACGCCAACAACAAAGGCCTCGTCAATGGAGACATCAGTGCGTGACGCCTCTACTATAAACCAAAGCATCAACTCGGGATGGAGGAAGTACTCATTTTTCAAGGCTATTCCTGGACGACCCAGCAACATGGACATGCTCAGGATGGTCTACCGTCCCGTCATTATGGTCTTTCGCTTCCCCACTGTGGCATGGGCTGGTTTCCTCTACGGCATTAATCTAGCATGGTACAATGTCCTCAATGGCACCGCAAGTCCCGTCCTTACCTCAGCACCGTACAACTGGACGGCCGCTCTGGTGGGCTGTGTCTACACTGGTCCCATCATCGGCGCTGCGATCGCTTCCCTGTGGTCCGGAAACGTGGCGGACTGGGTCGCGCTTCGTCTCGCACGACGCAACAAAGGTATCCGCGAGCCCGAGCAACGTCTCTGGGTTTTGACGGTGTCTGGTGTCATATCTGCGGCCGGGCTCATCGTTTGGGGCGTTGGTGCTGCCCACAACATCCACTGGGTCGGCTTGGTCTTCGGCTTGGGGATGCTGACATTTGGCTGTGTCACTGGCGGGTCGATGGCAGTGAGCTACAACGTGGACTGCTTCAAAGAAATCGCCGGCGAGACCACCGTGTCGATCATGTTGATCCGGAACACCATCGGTTTTGGCTTTAGTTACGCCATTACGCCTTGGTGGACCACCCAGGGCCTCCAGAACTGCTTCATCACAGCCGCCATGATATCAATCGCTTGCACATCGACCTTTTTGATCATGATCAAGTATGGGAAACGGATCCGTCGTTGGTCCATCCCGGCTTACCGCAAGTACATGGCTACGACGGTAGTCTCGCAGGGTTGAAGAGGGTCGCAGTGGGGTTCTGGCGAGCGGTGGGTAGGTAGTTCGCTTCAATCACTGTAATACTTGAGGAAGCAGCACTGGACGAGAAACACCAAGTATTTCACACATAGATTTCGTTTTTATCATCTAGAGAAAGAAGTAGTTCATTGTACAACCGTAATGACGCAGCCTTCGGCCAAGTTCAGTAATCGTTCCCTTGCTCTAGCTGCTGAGGGGATATCGTTCTCCAGATTTTGTACCAAGTCTCCCAAGAACGTCAGTAGCCGCTTTGCCTCGGATCGATACAGTCCACTGTCGTACAGAGAGGCGTTGTAGATGATTTGTCCAACGCCGAGCAGTTGGTGTACAATCTGGCTACTGGCGACCTTGAACATGATGAGTGGTGCTTTGGTCACTTCTTCGAGGAAGCTCTCCGCGATGGACATGACCTCCCGGGCGGGAGCTTGGCAGTAGAGCAAGACCATGATGTTGACCAGAGTCTCGGTGCAGGCGATCTGGACGGCCATGTACTTGCACCTGTTACTTTGGAGTTGGTTACTACCGTCATCTTCTGGTCCAGACCCTGGCTGCTCGGACAGAGAAGATAGTATCCGAGGTTTGTTCTGTTTGAGTCGAGCCAGACTGTCGAGCAGCGTCGCGGGCGAAGGTCGTTCGCAGAGGGCTGCAAACACCGCGTTGCGACTCCTGCAGCCCCTGAGGCTGAAGATGGCGTACTCCAACAGCCGAAAAAGGTCGGTGATGTAGTCCCAGCCCGCGGTCCAGGCGTAGGTCTCGGGTGCCATGGCGGGCGTCAGGCGAGGGTACAGGACCGACACCTGGGCCTCGGGCATGCGCACCGTGTGACCCAGCACGCACGCGGAGTGGATCTCGAGGCGGTACACGCACCAGAACAGCCGTCTCCGGTCGTCTATGTCACCCAACGAGAGGTCTCGGGGCCAGCGGCTCTCGTCGTGGAAGGCGCACTGAGCGACCAAAGCATGGTACAGGCCGAGGTACTGGTGGAGCTCGCTGTGGTTGCCGTACAGCAACGAGTACACCGCCAAGAGACCGAAAGAGCGCAAGGAATCAAGGTCCTGCGGTTGACCGATCTGGACCGGTATCTTGGACACGGCTTCCGAGTAGTACCTGCCGCTGTCGTGGTCGGGCAGGCCTTCGAGTAACGTGGAGTCAAAGACGGCGTTGAGCGCGACGGCCTGGGAGCTGACTGCACAGAGCGCCATCAGCAGCATGTATGATGGACTGTCTGGGTCCGGGATGTCATCCTGCCAGCGCGTCAACAGGTCGTTCTCCGGCAGAAATGGGAAACTGCGGGAAAACTTGTCAGCGTTTATCGCACACCGCCAGCACCAGCACCCAAGCAAGCAAAGACAGGATAAGGGCGAGAGAGTCAATTACTGACTAGCACTGGTACGTAGTGTTACAGTAGATTCGTATCAGCCGTTGTATGGCATCCAATGATTCGAGTTCGGTGTTTCGATCCCCCTCGCTGTGGTTTGCGCGGTTGTCGTCGCCGCCGCCGCCGTCGTCGTCAGGTGATTGTTGTTGCTGGACTGCTATCTTCTTTGGCTTCCTGCCTCTTCGACGAACAGGTCGGTTCAAGGTGCACTGAGCCCCGTAGTCGGTGCAAGTGAGACAGCCAGCCTCAGGGCCGAGACTTGTTCCATCTGGCGCCCGACGACGGCATTTGAGACCCCTTGTGTGGCAGAAATCGCAGGCCCGTGATGCGCGTTGCCTGGCCTCGTCCTGCTTAGGAGGGTGCATGTCGAGATCGAGGGCGTCCTACTGCGACACTATCCACTTCTCAGCGAGAAAGGAGGAGTACGGGGTTGATTGGGGCAATTTATCAGTTGGACTATTGTGTCTTGTATGTGGATGATAGCTTGCACCATCATCAACTGCTATTTTCTTTGTTTTCGCAATTAACAGCGGTTAAATTCGATAAGGCTGATAACAGCCAAACACAGTAAGGCGTCCATGCTCCGTAGGTACAAAGTAGGTGCTGATTGGCTGCTCTTTGGCAGTCTCTCTTATCGTGTTGGTGAACGGATAATGACTGTACGTAATTGTGATCATGGAGTATGAATAAATTGAATGTATGTATAATGTTTTTGATAGACGAGTCTTCGACCACTGCAGCGAAGCTCTCATCGATGAGTCATCAAGTCTCCCTCACAGCCTCGTACGGAGACGGAATAATGTACCTCCGGACAAGTCGATTTTGGTCGCGTTGACACGGTGAGCTCATCAACTTTGATTCCTTTCCTACAATACAACGCGTCTTGAATTAAAGTACCAAAACGATGTCGTTTTTACTACCATGCCTAATAGCTTCGATTAAGGGATCCCATTGCACACCGACAATACGATGGGTACTCCGTATTCGTTGCCTAATTGCATTGACTGTGTCGGAAGCAAGTCTCTTTTTTCAAGGGTGATGGCACCTACATCCCCAAAGTCTTCGTCTGTAATGCCCACATCGCTTCACCCACACCTGCTTAGGAAACATGGGGTCGAGTGCTTCCCGTATTCACCTCTCTTCTCCCAGCAGTCCAAGCCTCTGCGTGCCTTCAGCCCGTGGGGAACCTTGGCTTTGCCCACACCATCTCCAAACATTGCGGGGGTGACTCCGTAGAACGGGGTGAATCTGGCGGGATCGATCACCCGCCTGTTCAGCACTTGACCTTATGTGGGCGTCGGAGATTGAAATACATCTTGCAATTCCCCAGGGAGTCTCATTGCTTTGATCTACCGAGAAGGTGTTGAAGATCCGTTCCTGATACTTCCAATATCAAGATGGATACCTCCAATATCTCGCTATCTAAAGATGTCCCGGTATATCCCTCAGACTACGCGGGGATCCCTGAGCGTCTTGTCAACAAGGTAGTGCGCGAGAGGGACCGCCTGTCCAAAAATCAGACCAAGGGGCGAACAAGCGAGAGGAAAAGGGGAGTTGCAATACCTCAAGGTGTCAGCAAAGACCAGTTTTTCAAAGCCATCGACGAGCTCTCTGGACTTCTGGGAGAAGCTCATGTGAAGATCAATGATCAGCCACTGGAAGATGGATGGTAAGCATTCAGTCTCCCGGAATATATGGTAATGCAACTAACGAAAGTCAGGTACATGGAGCGTTAGAAAGCACCTTCCAATACTTGTTTCTGATTGCTGAAGTTATGCGCAGATCCAAACACCCACGATGCTTTCATGATACTCGACGGCGAGGAGACCGTCTCCTCTGCAGCGGTGTATCCAGGAAGTGTCGAAGAAGTACAAACCGTGGTCAAATGGGCCAACAAACATTTGATTCCCATATATCCAATCTCAATGGGTAGAAACTGTACGTCAGCCCGTAAAGCACATCACACCATGTTGACAATGGCAGTGGGATATGGTGGTGCTGCACCAAGAGTGCGTGGCTCCGTCGTCGTCGACCTCGGAAGGCGAATGAACAAGATCCTTGACATCAACCCTGATGATTGTACTTGTCTCGTCGAGCCAGGAGTTTCGTTCTACGCGCTGTACGAAGAAATTCGCAAGCGAGGTTACAAGGTCTGGATCGACTGTCCCGATCTCGGTGGCGGGTCAATTTTGGGCAATACCCTAGACCGTGGTGTTGGCTACACTCCATATGGCGACCACTGGGGAGTTCACTCTGGACTGGAGGTCGTTCTTCCGACAGGAGAAGTCTTCAGAACTGGAATGGGGGCTTTGCCAGGAAACAACACCTGGCAGACTTTCCCCTACGGCTTTGGCCCTATGTCAGAGTAAGGGTGGCCGAAAGTAGCCAAACTTGACACTCCGCTTACAGGTCACAGTGGACTTTTTTCGCAATCCAACTTTGGGGTTGTGACCAAGATTGGTATGGCTCTTATGCCTGATCCTGGTGAGCACGAGAGTTTTGTGAGTCCATCATATAAGCGAGGAGCTCGGGACATTTTGCTTACTATCTCCAGATGTACACATTTCAAGAAGAGGATGACCTCCAGCTGCTTGTATGTTACTCACGTGCCGAGGTGAACTTACTGACGCTAGCAGATCGACATCATTCGGCCCCTCCGGATCGCCAACATCCTCGAAAACGTCGCACAGATTCGTCATAGCATTATCGAAGTTGCTGTCGGTGGTGGATCTCGCAAAGAGTTTTATGAAGGGGAAGGAGCTATCCCGGACGATGTTCTGCAGAAGCATCTCGAGTCTACGCCACTAGGTCGTTGCACTTGGATTTACTATGGCACGAACTACGGACCCAAGCAAATCCGACAATACAAGCTCGACATCATCCACAAGGAGTTTATGAAAGTGCCTGGCGCCTGCCGAATCGATCCGAATTCCCTGTCGAAAGACCATTACTTCTGGTCTCGAGATCGAATCTCTTCAGGAGAACCCGACTTTGAGGAATTGTCCTATCTCAATTGGGTTCCGAACGGAGCCCATATGGGGTTCAGCCCAATATCACCGACCCGAGGGCCTGATGCGTTGAAGTTGTGGAAGATTGCCAAAGACCGTCATCATCAACATGGCATCGACATGTTCTTGGCATTTGTTGTCGGACTCAGGGAGCTGCACATGATTGTCCTGGTAATTTGGGATCGAGATGACCCAGAAAGAAGAAAGGCCGTGGACATGTGCATGCGGGAAATGATTGACGATTGTGCCAAAAACGGCTACGGAGAGTATCGGACTCACATTCTTTTCCAGGATCAGGTTGCCGCAACCTATAATTGGAACGATGGCGCATTGATGAAATTCAATGAGAAGTTGAAGGACGCCCTGGACCCGAACGGCATCATGGCCCCAGGAAGGTGCGGTATATGGCCTGCTCGGTACCGAGGTCGCGGTTGGGAGATTGGGAAAGAAGGCAGAGACACATCTGAGGGAGACGGTGTACATCCGCCTACTGGCAGTATAAAGTTGTGAGTTTATGCTCGTCTCTCAGCAAGATATCTCAATGGCATACATACTCGTTGTGAATGCAGTTCACACATGTCTGATACAAAATCACAATGAAGTTTGTTCGTACTGTCTCATTTATTTTACATATTACCATCTGATTTTGACATGTCACATTTTGCAGAGAGGTGATATATTGATAGAGTACCCCCATTTTTGGTTGGGTCACATCCATGACGCCGCGCTGTCTATGGTGGCTGCTTGAGTCGACCCCTCCGCAATCTGAGCCTCATCATTTTTCCTGCCAGAACTGTCATGACAGGCCTGGCGAAAGGAGTGTCGAGCGTACGAAACCCGTGCTTCAATCAAATGCAGAGCCAAGAGAATGTGTGAGAGAGAGAGTGTGTGTACGGCATTGTTGCATTGTTGTTTGCCGAGAAGGAAGAGGTGAAGGAATGAATCCATCTTCGAAAGGGTTGAAGTTGTTGCTCACTGGAGGGTGTGTGTCTTTTGGATATCGAGAGAGATTCTCTTTGATCCCGGATTGGACAAGCTGCCCTCAGTACCGTGTTCCATGTCTGTATGCAATTGCGGCGGCTGTGTCACGTTCGATACGAGACACTTGTCGGCGGACCTGGCGCTTCCTCTGCGCGTCTTCACGCAGCTCCGCGAGCTTTTCAGCCGGGCTGACATTATCATCGCCATTGTTGTCCGCAGCGATGTCTGAGGCCGAGCCAGTGGCTGTGTTGTTGGCCGTGTTGGTGGTGGCTGCAACTGTGCTGTTTGAGGCAGCAGAGCCAGCCGTGGCACCTTGAGACATTTGCACCGGAACCACTCCGCCAAAGGGACCTGCCAATGCTGGATTCTGGCATCTGACCATGCAGACATTCTGTTGGCCCGCAACAGCGCCTGTGCAGGTCTGACCTGCAGGAACGGCGGCAGCGAGAGCCTGGCAACAATTAGCAAACATCAAGACGCCAGGATCTCCCGAATCAATACTTACATGGTCAGTCTCGGAGCCTTTTTGATTCCTGCCGCGTTTGCCTGGCACTTGCTGAGTTACGGCCATCTGCCTTTGTCAGAGAGAGAGACTTGTCTCAGCATCACCGTTTGCTTACTTGTGTCCACGTGGTCCCTGCTCCATCGGCATTGATCATACAAGTGTAAGGACCAGCACCGTCGGCGTTCACTTGGTGAAGAGTCATCTGAACCTCGCCACCCGGTGTGATCTGAGGAAGCGTACCCCCGCTCTCAGCAAGAATAGCAGCAGTCCCACTTTCGGGGTCGTTATCACCACCTTCGAGAGTCTCGCCGAAGGTATCGGCCTGATCGCCCTTGAAACGAGTGGTGTCTTGTTGAAAGGGACGTCGTCTGGTGCCATCACGTGGAGTCGACGAGTCGATGCCGAGAGCAGTGCCATTGCCACCAGCATCACCAGTTGCAGCAATGATACACCCATGTCCAGCGACTAGTTCGACAATGGAGAGAAGTCCAAACACAAACAAGGGTTTATACGCAACCATTGTGAAAGTCCAGAAGCGCAATACAGGACCAGCCTTGGGTGAAGATAATGATGTAGATAAAGAAAGACAGGTGGTGATGCAAACGAAATGATTGATGTGATGAGAGGGATGAGTTGCCGAGTGCGTACATTCTACTTATACCTTTCCACTGCAGCGACTGAATACTTCCATTTAGCTTCCAACCATTCACTGCTCTGCTCATATGACACATGCTACAGCCGCCTCGTTCGCTGAGACATCTTTTGAATTATTTGAAATCCCAACTTTGTGAGGCTATGCCAATGAACAAACCTACTATACTGAAGCGAAGATAGAACCAATACATCAACGGATGATAGCTCTTTTTCAAGACTATACTCAGTGCCCGACTGATAGACCGAGGAACGGTAATCGCTCACTTGCTTCCTATTGGTGGTTTCGTAGAATCGTGATTGCCGATAGCTGTTTCGGGTCGAAGATAAACCCATGCAGGGGGTTTCTTTTCTTGAACTTTGTGCTGTTTCGACGCATGGGCGATACCTCAATCGGGATAGCTAAGACTGGATAGGATGAGACTAATAGTGTTTTGGGTAGAGGGCAGCGGTGTTGTGATGCGTGGAAAGTATAGACAAGCACTTCCAGGCTCTCCTGCCCTTCCGGATGCGAGCTATCCTGTGGGGGATCTGCCTAAGCGAGAGGGCACTAAGAATCGCTGGACTCGGGGAAGCATATTGTCGACGAGGAATGAAACCTGAGGCTGAAAAGTCCGTTGTATCAAGACTCCTATTTGGGTAAGTCCCAGCGAGCCGAAGGAACGGCGCCCAGCGGACCCACTCTGGGGTAAGCAGGGAATGTTTCATGGCGCCACTATCGCTATCGATGGTGGCTTAGCAGTTGGTATCAGGCCGGAGATGCAAGAACGGACGAGGCATGCTCTGAATTAGGTGGATAACTTCAGAGGAAGCGAGCAAATGATTTAGGGTAGATTCATTCGGAGACATTCTTTTCCGGTCTGAGGCTCTCAGGAACTATGGTGGCTTATCCTCGCATTGGTTTCGGCTTTTTCTACTTTCGTCCACCCGAGGGTGACTACATGGCACTGTTTTCGAACCTTTTGAACCAACATGTCTTTGTTCTTGTGTACTACCAACCAGTCCTGTCTCACAACGCCATTCTCACCTTCAAGAGGTCGCCTTGTATGATGGCCTCCTTCTTGGCCAGCATCTCCTCCATATCCCATCTGGAATCGACATATCTACATGCCAACCACTCCCTCCTCTCCTTTGTCAGGAATACTAGAGTGTCTGCCACCATCTGCGGCGTGTCTGTCAATCGGTCATGGTACTGGGCTGGGAAATCCGGAGCCATGTCCGTCATGACGCCGCCCGGTGCGATCGCGTAGGCGAGAAGCCCCTCTGGCCCGTACTCGGCCATCAAGTAGTTGTTGAGCTTCAACACGGCCTGTTTCGTCGTTTCGTACGCCGAGCCTCCGGGGAGCGTGAAGTGTGCTGACACGCTCGAGAGAACGATCAATGTCTTCTCCTGGCTCTTGAGCAGCAGTGGTAAGAAGGCGCGCGATACGAGATACGGACCCTTGACGTTGACCTCCCAGCAGCGCCACCACTTGACCGGATCAGACTCCCCTATGGGCGTGTAGGGAGCCATCCAGCCAGCGTTGTTGATGAGGATGTCCACTCTGGGAAACGCGGCCTGCACGGCATCGGCTGCCTGCGCGACTGAATCTTCATCAGTCACGTCGACTTTGAGCGCCAGCAGTTGGGGCTCGGTGCGCCCTGCTCCCTTTGCGGCTTCGAGAATATCCTTCTGCACCGGGGCCGCGTCCAGCAGGTCTAGCACGGCGATGCCAGAGGCGCCGCCTTTGGCGTACGAGATGGCCATGGCCTTGCCTAGCCCCCTGGCTGCGCCCGTGATGACTACATATCTGCCCTTAAGATCGGCTTTCAACGGGTCGACAGCTGGATACGTGTCGTTGTGTTCGGTTGAAACGAATCCATAGCCTGAGCAAGAGTCAGTACCGCGCATGTATTTCACTTGATTGGCAGCATTTCTATTCCCTACCTGTACTGGGGTCCATCCCGGCGTGTTCAAATTGTTTCGTAGTGGGCTTCAGTGAAGGAAGAGCTCAGAGGAAATATTTTTGGCCACTGACATCGACAATAGACCAAGTCAAATTCTGTTGCTTATCAATAATACTGGTTCTACCTCAGCCTCAGTGACTCTGTTCGATCATCGATCCATGTCCCTGAAGTCCGGGGTTTCGCCCAGAGCCTCCATCATCTGGGAACGTAGAAGCAATCTAGAGTCATGCCCCCACCTTGCTGCAGTCCGTGTCCTTCAGCTTCGAACGGACTCAACGAGTTAGGGGCCGGATGTGGCGTTTTGTGATTTGTTGAGGCGGTTCGGAAACCATGGACAAATTGACCGCTAAATCCGAGAAGCATTCACGGAGTATTCCATCATGAAACGTTCATTCTTAGTCATCATCCCTATTCCTGCGGATAGGTCGGCCTGAGGTATGGCAGTGTTGTATGCGCCTCGGGGAGGTAGTTTTGTGATCGATAGCTGAGTAAGGGTGGTTTTATCTGGTCAGAACCCAGTAGATGCTGACACTGGCGCAGTTGAGTAGAATAGAGTCGCAATCATGACCTTTACCTCGCCCTGGCCGCATCTCGACATTCCAAAATGCAACATTTTGTCCTATCTCTTTCCTCAAGCCGTGACGCCTTCGGACCAGCCAGTATGGATCAATGCTTCCAACCCTTCCGACAGCCTCTCGCCGGCACAGATGCTGTCCTGGATCAAGCGGTTCGCTGTCGGCTTGGATAGGTTGGGTGTCGCAGAGAGAGAAGTAATTCTGGTGCTCAGCCCGAACCAAATCCCGGTCAGCATTGTGTACTTGGCTGCGGCAGGGTCCAAACGCTGCTTCACGGGAGTCAATCCCATCTACACCGTCTCCGAGGTGGCCCATCAGATGAAAGCGATCCAAGCAGCCGTGGTTCTCGTTCACCCTGCGCTTCTCAAGACCGGCATGGCCGCAGCCAAATTGGCCAACGTGCCCGCCGACCGCATTTTCTCCTTTTCCAACGTCGAAGACCGAACGGCTGCAAGTCAAGGCGTTCGAGACTGGCTATCGATCCTCGCGTCTGAGGGTGATGCAGATTCATGGCAGTGGGATCCTCTTCACGGAGACGAGGCAGCTCAAACGACGGCGGTTGTCAACTTTTCGAGTGGTACGACTGGCCTTCCAAAAGGTGTCTGCATCACGCATTATAATCTGGTCGCCAATAGTGCCCAGGCAATCATCAATGAATCACATGGCAAACAACATCAGACAGAAGAAAAATGGTTGGCATTCCTACCGCTTTACCACGCTTATTCGCAGCTCTTCACTATCAATATCGCCTGTAAGCTTCAAGCTAAAGTATACATCATGCCGAAATTCGTTTTTGAAGATTTCCTGAGGCATATCGAGAAATTCAAGATTACCACCATCCAGCTGGTCCCACCAATTGTCGTGATGATGGCAAAGCGCCCGGAAACGGCCAGATACAACCTGAGAAGTGTCAAGAGCATGGTCTCTGGTGCTGCACCTCTCTCAAGTGATCTACAAAATGAATTCATCAACCGGTTCGGAGTAAAGCTGCGTCAGGCCTTTGGTATGTCGGAAACGACTTGTGCCGGGATCATGACTCCACGTGGAGCGAAGAACATCGTTGGCAGCATCGGATGTCTTTTGCCAAACACAGAAGCCAGGCTCATAGGTGAGGACGGCGAGGAAATCATCAAGGACAACCAGCCTGGCGAGTTGTGTCTGAGAGGACCGCAAATAATGTCGGAGTATTGGCGAAACAAAGAAGCCACACGCGACAGTCTCCACGACGGTTGGCTCAAGACTGGCGATGTCGCTCTGGTGAGAGAAGGAAGGTGGTGGATAGTAGACCGGAAGAAGGAGTTGATCAAAGTAAACGGTCTTCAGGTAGCGCCTGCCGAGTTAGAGGCAGTCTTGTTGGAGCATCCAGACGTAACGGATGCCGCGGTAGTAGGTATGATGATTCACGACGAGGAGTCGCCACGAGCCTACGTTGTTCTCTCTGAAAGGTCAAAAGGCAAAATTAAAGCCGCAGACATCCAAGATTTTGTTGCAGGAAAGGTTGCAAAACACAAACAACTATCTGGCGGAGTTCAATTCATCGATGAGGTGCCGAAGCTGGCCAGCGGCAAGATTGTAAGAAAGGTGCTTAAAGAATGGGCTAAGAGGGACGCAAAGGCTATCGGGAGCACAGTCAAGGCCAGACTATGATTTTTGCGCTACATGATTGTTTCGCAGTAGACGTGGAGAGGGAAGACCAAGAGAGGTTATCCAGCACCTGTAATCAGGCTAGAATGATCCATGGATGGGAAAGGTAATGCCTTTTCATCGCGTAAGACCCTGGTGTCTTGAGCTTGATAATAGTGGTTGTAGATAGGAGCAAGTCATTGTGTCAATAGGTGATGGTATAGCAATAGATTGAAATTCATGGATAAACATGGACTAGGAATAGACAGGATATCTCTCTTCTTGATCATGAATTCTGAGGAAAGTAGTACCCCTTGCTGTCTTTGACCTCAATAAGATCTCCGACGACAGATGTTGTTCGGAAAAGACATCAAAATATGATATCTGTTCCTATTTATGGAGGAGATATTGCGCAAAAAACTCCTTGGCTGCAAATGTGGCATTATCTTTTGAGGTCATGTAGGGTGAGAAGTGGTGACCCTCGATCATAATAAGAGACTTGGGCTCATTTGCCGCGTCGTATGCTTCGCGCTGACCAGGCAGGAAATCTTGTTCAGCAAGGACGAACCGTAGTGGTGTCGGGGCAATCATTTTGACAAGAGGGATCACATCGATCATGCTGGTGGGCTGGTAGGTCTGCAGGGTCAAGCGTCCTGTGTAGTTTCGGAGCTCTTCTTTGGTCATTTGTTTGATGTAGCCATCCTTGACATCGTCGCCTGTCGGTTTGACAAAGGGAACATAGCGTGGTTCTTTCCCCAATGTCCTATTCTTGTGGTCATCAGCTAGTTCACGTTGATATCGATCCAAGTTGTCCCCATATCCAGCCATTCGGGCAGCCAAAGCTGCGTGCCACTTGATGACAGGCGTCTGTGCGAGCACCGCTTTGACTCTACGGTCCAATGCTGCCAAAGCCAGTACATCTCTCCCGCCTAGACTGGTACCCCAGATTCCGATTTCGCCGGGATCGATATCGGTCAGGGAAGAGGCATAACTGATGGCGCTCCTCCAGTCTTCGATGCGACCATGATGAGATACTTCGTCTCGTGGGAGGCCATCACTGTCTCCAACGTTGCGATAGTCGAAGGAAAGCCCAGCAATACCAACTCCAACCAAAGCATCGACAACCTCAGGAATAGTCCACTCCTTGAGAGCACCCAGCCCATGACCAAGGATGACAATGGGAAATGGTCCTTCACCACTGGGTAGACGCAGCACGCCACGAATGGTTATTCCGTCCGAAAGGAATTCAACTGAACGCTGCTTCGCGCCTTGATCCGTGGAAGCAGCCATGTCGTAGATCTTGATCAACTGTAGTTGCGAAATGCATCGCGGGATTGACCTCCATTCTGTTTGTGGAGGGATATATTACTCCCGTGAGAAGCAGCCTTGCATGGCATAATGCAATAGTGGAGCATAGGCCAGAAGCGTTTGAGTTGTTCGCATTCACTGATGCTTGGTGTAAAATCCGAAAATTTGTCCGGCTTCTCCGGGGCCAAGGAGTTGTCACCCCGCCAAGTACTACCATCTCCGGACCTCGGGTGGCGTGGAGGAAATTTGCTCATTGACCCCATGGTCTTCTTCAGAACTTGGACTCTTCCCCGGATGCCACTACCCCAGAGGATTGAGTCGTTGCTAATCTCTCCACGAGAGCGAAGCGAGGATGATGCGGTGAACCACGAAGCTGCGACACTAGCGACACACGATGCCGCCTGTGCGTGGACAGGCTGATCGCAACGATGGCACAGGAGGGCGTAACGCGAGGGTCAGAAGGCCAATATCATGCTTGCCTTGCAGGACTCGAAAGTAAGTCGTCGTGGTAGATTACCTGGTTTGTCTCGTATTGATCAACATCCAATCTAGGCTGCGGTGTGATCGCGCAGTGCCAGCATGCGGAAACTGTGTCAATCGGGGGGAGATCACATCTTGTTGTTATGTCGCACGCAAAAACGAAGTGCGCGCAAAGCCTCAGGAATCTCAAGAGCTGTCTTCTACTGCGACACAAAGCCGGATTGACCATTTAGAGCAGCTAGTGCTCACTCTGCTGAAAACCCAACAGCGGACCCGAGATTCACCTGATTCAATCTCAAGCAACGGCGAGGTCGAAGATAGTTCTATTTACGACAGAATAGCCACGGATAGTGGGATTTTAAAGACTGGGGAGCAGAGGGTGACAGGGAGACTTGCGAAGGCCAGCAATGCCTCCCAGGCTGCGGGAAATCACAAGCATAGCACGGTGGTGGACGAAGCTCACTGGACTCTCCTGCTCAACGAGGTTGGTATGGCTATTTGTTCTTTCCAGTGTATACTGAATCGATTTTCAGATTGGCGAAGTTCGGTCGCATTTGTGCGCCCAGGAGAAGAAGTATGAAGAGCAGGCAACAAAACTAGCTCAGCTCCTCCAACGATCGACTCATGCACCTGGCCCAACTCTTTTGTTTGGTTCCTCAACAAACGTAAGCAGGGGTGAAGTCCTCTCACACCTGCCTTCACGATTTGCTTGTGATATTATGATCACAAGATTCTTCGCCCACATGTACCCTGCTATCTGTATGTTTCTTATCCTGTAAACCTTGGGTATGGGAGACTGACCCTAGTAGACATCCTTCATGGACCAGCATTTCACAGACAGGTAGGCCAGTCCGTATCATCTACGATTGTCCATTGCTCATCTCATGAAATAGTATGAGCGCTTCTGGGAGGACAACAGCATGACGTCTATCGTATGGGTTGGCCTCTTGTACGCAGTCTTGAGGATCGCAATGCTCGACTTTGTGCGGGAAGGCGACGAGCCTCTTGAGTTCAAAGGAAAGTGTCCGGACCTTGCCAGCACTTTCCGAAATCGTCTCACGGATTGTTTAATTCTTGCGGACTATATGCAGCCGCATGAATTCCTGATTGAAACATTATGTTTGCATCTCTACGCCGAATACGTCTGTAGTAGGGATGCCCGCTCCGTCACCTGGGTTCTCACTGGGATGATCACACGGATGGCCATGAGGATGGGCTACGACATTGTGACGGTGCCTGGTTTGACCCCGTTTCAGGTAAGAAAGATGTGAGTCATTGAGAGGAATCTGCTGATTCAAAGAATAGAGTGAAATGCGCCGTAGAGTTTGGACATTCATTCGCCAGGCCGATATCCTTATATCGTTCCAGGCCGGCCAACCCTCCATGATTGATCTAGAGTCTTGTGAAGAAACAATGCCTCGAAATATCTACGACGACGCAGCGTTCGATGAAACCTGCAAAGAGTTGCCACCTGGGCTCCCGAATTCGGAACCAACGGAAGTCTCCTTCCTCATTGCAAAAGCAAGACTGGCATTTGGATTTGCTCGAGCTCTGAAAAAGATCAGCCACAGAGTTGATCTCATTCGATGGGAGGGTGTGTTAGAGATCGACCGCGAGCTAAGACGGATCTATGATGGTATTCCTGAGCACTACAAGTTAGGTCAGCTTTCGATTCGAGATTCCCTCGTCCTGACTTCCGCCCGCTTTGTCCTGTCGAGCATTCACCACAAGTCTCTGTGCGTAGTGCACAGTAGATTTCTAGAGCTGTCGAAGACAGACCATCGATACTCATATTCACGGCGAGTGTGCCTTAGCTCGGCTATGTCCTTACTACGTTACCAGGCGATCCAAAACCAAGAGATCCCAGTTGATGGCGGCTTACGAAGTCTAACAAGCTATCAAACGTCGCTTGCCATTCACGATTATCTACTTGCCGCCACGATCCTCTGTACTGATCTGTGCTCCAGGGTATCGATTGGCAATAGTAGCAATCAGTCCGCCATCCAAGGCATCCCAAGTCGAAGTGAGATGATCAAGGCTCTGAGTGTTAGTGCGCGGATTTTCAAGCAAATGAGGGATCGCAGCATGGAGGCATATAAAGCTGCTGATATTCTCGAGATGCTTATTGGCAAGCTTGAGGCAGTCGATCACAATGTGATACGCAATCCCAAAGACTCACCTGGCTTGTCGCAAACAAATCACTCTTCACTGCCAACTTCGCATGGCTTCCTTTCTTCATCCGCCTCTGTTGACCGCCAAAGGTCTCCCCGGCCACTCTCGAGTACCTTTGGCAGCCTTCCAAGTTCAAATCCAAGTAACAATGCTTCATCTAGATCTTCGCAGCCTGTTCCACGCATTCCAGGACATATTCGCCAGAGTGCACAAATGGAAGGGCCATTCTTTGAAAGACCCGGACTATTCGAACAGGCGGAACCAGATGTTTTTCAGGCATGGTCTGATGCCCAGGAAAACCATTTTGGCTCCCAAACTCCACTTTTCCCTCAGGCCTTCCCTGAATTCGATCCAAATGCCCATTGGATGGCTACTGAGAATAGCGACATAGCTCCGGTAAGTTCTGATTCTAACATAGTGACAAAGTTTTCACCTACTAATCGGTTCTCATAGCAATCACTGACTGAAAGTGCAACATCGATATCCTCAACTGATCCACTGTCCTACCCTGCAGTTCTTTCCTGGACTGATCCGGTCGCCGCTCTCTGGAATTTGAACTCGAATAGTTGAGAATCCTAGAAGAATGAGCGACCATGCAGGTATATCCAGCATCTCAGGTAACTCAATTGCCTCGACAAAGCAAAATGTCTTAGAAACTGTGTTACATAGGGTCGATTATTTTTGGCTGCGTCTCACGAAAATGTGCTCCTTGGCAAGCCTCTGTCTTACACGTAAGACTTCGGCCAGATGGGAGCCTCAATACGAGAATGAATAGCAAGTCTACCCTTGCAATAATTGATATGGCACATCCAATTATATCGACACCAATGAAATACCAGTGCATAAAGTGGATAAATGGCTCTGGTCAAGATGTCCGCAAAGTCCGAGGACCCTGGTTTACGACTGAAACAGCGCCCTTTAGTGAAGGAGTCGTCCTAATGCTGACCTGCAGTCCGTTCCTCCACGGCGGATCTATCTTCACGGACATCAGTATCGGTTCACAGAGACTCGTGGAAACTGTCGGGGTATTTGTCCTGGCGGCACTTGGACGGACCGTCAGATACGTGGCCCATTTCGGTTGTACAACTAGGACTGCCCACTGGCAAAACCATACAAATCCCCTTCATTGTGCAGCAGTTGCCTTTGCCTTCTTGTTTCTCACCCAGACACCAAGCTATTATTCTGTCGAGTGACCCAATCGATCTTCAAAAGAGTCTTCAAGAGTTGCATCCTTTTCTACTCAGTGTTCAAGGCCAATACCAGAGACTTCGCAACTATGCCGAACGCCGGAGGACTGACGGACAGGGAGGCTGCAATCGATGCTATCATTCGATTTGTGTGCTCACTCGACAATGGCGAGTCGGAGCTTTGCGCGTCAGCCTTCACTGAGGATGTAGTGGTGACACTCAACTTCAGCAAAGTCGGCATGCACTACGATCCGGTCGTCGGCAGGGACAACGTAGTCAACATCATGATGAAGCAGGTCGGCAAACCACTCGATACGACTCACAGCGCGACCAACATCCGCTGCACCGTCACTGGCGACTCAGCAGAGCTGACGACCTGTGTATTGGCACAACATTTTCGTGGCGGCGAAGGCCCGAGTCCAGAGTTCCAGGATTACTACTTCTTTGGCAATCAGTACAAAACAACCTTGGTGAGAGCAGGAGAACTGTGGAGGGTCAACACGTTGGAGATCACGCCTGCCTGGACTCAAGGAAATCCAGATGTGATGAAGGTATAGGTGGCGAAGCACTAAGGGACACTAAAAATCTCTGGCTTATGTATTGCATCTGTGAATGAAATTTGCATTGAAGGGCTTTCTACGATTTTCGTACTTGAGACCATTCCCGCTGGCCATGATCTTGCTTTCTAGAGTCTAGCATGTATCTTTCTCCAGACTTGTTCGAATTGATGAATGTATGAACGTATCTCACTTATCCGCTGCAGAGAACAAAGAATTCCGCAGAATCGAGTGGCTGGGTTGGAGAGTCATATGTCCACAACTGCAAAGACTCCGCTCCGCTGGCCTACACCAAAAAAGTCCGGCTTCTCCGAATGTCCGAGGCTACTATTTGACTGTACTCCGGAGTTTTTGAGTGTTCAAACTCGAACCACTCAACTCAGCGGGCCCCTTTGCTTCCTGTAGCCCATCTAACTTTGCATATGGGGTGCTGAGATTGCGTCGTGGGTGTCTTTCGCAACAAACCCCATATCACCCCACAACGCTGATCCTATTTCTTCGAGATCACAAAATCCGGGATCCTGGGGGAGGGCATGGGACGTACGGGCAACAGCGAGTGGGTCGCTACAGCCTGGCGTCAACCAAATCGATCAATCAAAGCTTTTTGGCCTATGCGAAGACTCAAGTAGATTTACGGGACCTATATCTGGCTGCGAGGGTATCTTTCTCTGTTCTCGAACGAATAACAGTTTGATTGTACGAGACATTGGCTATTCTTCTTGCGAATATGGAAATTCCTGCTGTCAGGGCTTCGTTAGTCCTCCTTGTCTTTACTATTATTCTCTCCATCATTCGCAATCTGCTGTTCAAGAGCAAGGCAGTTCCTGAGGGCACAAAGCCACTGCCAGGACCCAAAGGTACCGACCTTTTCGTAATCCCGGCTGTCTTGATATTGAAGCTGATATCTGTCAAATAGGTTTACCATTGGCGGGAAATGCCTTTGATATCCCAAAATCTCATGCTTGGTTCAAATTCAAGGAATGGGCAGACGAGTATGGCCCCATTTATCAAGTCAAGGCTTTTGGTACTACGATGGTCGTCATATCGAAAGAATCAATCGCCAACGATCTGCTGAGTCTACGAGGAGTCCTCTACTCTGATCGACCCTCGTTGATCATGCCTCGTCTGATTACGGATAATGGCTTTCTCGGCGCAATTGGCTGGACTGACTACTGGCGTCGAGCCCGACGCTTTGCACAGTCGATGCTGAGCACGGCCATAGTGCAGGAATCCGTGCCAAAGCAAACAACTGAGGCCAGACAGATGGTCATCGATCTCGCCAAAGATCCCTCCAAGTATGCCTACTGGCTCGAGCGGGCCGGTGTGATGACCTCGGTGAAACAGATCTATGGACTAAGCGAGGAACGTGGCCACGCGGAGGAGCATCATGTCCACGAAATTGTTTCTTACATGGAGCAAATTGACAGAGTTGCGGTACCGGGCATGTACCTGGTAGAATTTATCCCCGCTCTCATGTATCTTCCGTCCTGGCTCGCCCCGTTTAAACGAGAAGCGAGTGCTCTGGCGAAACGGCACTGGAACTATCTTGCACCGTTGCTACAACAGCAGACGGAAAAATATGACAATGAGAAGCATGAGAGTCCAGAGAGCTTCTCGCGGCGGTATCTGAAGACCAAGAACGACTGGGGACTGACAGACCGTGAGATTGTCTGGGCTTTGTCGAGTATATATGGTGGTGCATCCGGTACTTCTGCCACGGCCATGCAGTCGATTATCCTGAACACGGTATTGTATCCAGAGTGGCAGCAGCGTATTCAGGATGAGATTGAAGAGGTAGTTGGAGATCGACGACTGCCTGACTTTGGTGACTTTAGTAGTCTGCCCACTGTCCGGGCTATCATCAAAGAGTCCATGCGTTGGAGACCAGTCCTGTCAGGAGGTTTGTATATCCCAACATGACAATCGTAGACTCTGGGATCTTTCACTGACCGACAACTAGGATTTCCTCACGCTGTGACCAAAGATGATGTCTATGAGGGCTACCACATTCCAAAGGGTGCTGTCATCATCCCTAATCAATGGGCCATCCTTCACGATGCAGACCTATACCCAGAGCCAGATTCATTCAAACCAGAACGGTGGCTGGAGCCGGAGTTTCCTACTTTTCAAGAGCCCCTCACTACGTATCCGAACCTCAAGCGATTCGCAGGTTTTGGTCACGGACGCCGTATATGTCCTGGACTGGAGGTGACAGAGAAAGCTCTGTTTTTACAGGTCTCGAGCCTTTACTGGGCGTGTTCGGTTAGACGGAAAAGAGACAGTACCGGCAAAGAAATTGATGTTCCGTGGTATGACTATACGGGCGTGGCGATCTCAACACCTCGACACTTTCAATTTGTTGTCGAAGAACGTAAAGTGGGTCGACTCAAGATGATGGAGGAGGCCGCATTGGCTGCTCATTCACATGAATTAGAAATTGCCCGAGGAGAAGGAGTTTGATGACGGGCACCTATGTTCGACCTGAAGTCGGAAGATACGTGACTACCACTGCCCATAAAGCTTTGAGTACTCAGGACTTTATGAGTTTTTGTGTTGTATAATCCAGGATACTTTTCATTCTATCGTGTTCATGAAACAACTTTGTTCGTACGCCATTATTGTCCCAGTAATGAACCAGAGGCATATGCTCCTCTATCCACCGGTACAACGTTCAGCCATAAACTATCAGACGCGTTCTCCGAAACCTTGATGATGCCTAACGGTTGTTACAACAAATTATCCGCAGAACCCCGTGTTTTCCGGTTGTGCGATTTCAACCGCTCTTGTACCAAGAACTAGGTGCAAATGGACTTCTTGATGGTCTCTTCGCTCCGAGAAGCACTCTTTGCGCCCATTCTTTCATGCCCCCGGGGTGTATGATTGATCCATTCATTGCCGTGTCCGGAGATCGCGGACAAAAAGAACGTTGTCAATCGACACCTGATGATTTCTCGAGCTCCCTAGAATCCTTCCTCAGTAGATACCTGAGAAATGGTCTGACAGGCCTTAAGTCATTCCACTGAAACCCACGATCGGTGACAAGTACGACTTTCTTGGCCCTGGCGTATAGTTCTAGTACAACGTATGCTCTTCCAGAGTGGGATTGGAGCAGTGGGCAGTATTGAATTCTCCTGGGACATTCTGTGTAGTGTGTAATTACAGTGTATTCAAACTAATAACACTCCTCTCCAAGAAATTTGGTAGTCCTCCGCAAACCCCGGACCTCCTCCATACTCGACCAACCTAGATCTGAAAACGTGGCATAGTGTAGTGACCCGGGGGTTATATATCTAGCAATGGTCCCCAAGCATCTCAGTACTCTAGTGAAAGACCCGGGCCATTCCTACCTCTCGAATCCAACAACACGCAAAGATGAGTGGCCATTCTAAAAGCCTGTATAGCACCTGGGTTGCTCTGTTCCTTTCTCTAGGTTCAGTGGCATGCGCCTACGTGACTGTCATTACCGCAACCACCTTGGCCCAGCCCTCGTTTATGTAAGTAGAGTTTGGGCTCCTTGGAAGCCATGAAGACTGACCGAGGAATTTTCAGTGTCTATATGGGCCTGGATAAGGCAGCAAATGCCACTCAACTCACTGGTGCGACCAACGGAGTCTACATCGCTGGTGCCCTGATCGGATCCTTGCTCTCGTCCCAATCGTCTGACGTCCTGGGTCGACGAATGTCAATCCTTGTGGCCGCGGTATTTGGCGTTGTTGGGGGTGCGCTACAAGCTGGATCTGTACACATTGCCATGTTCATTGTCGCGAGGCTTTTGGCAGGCCTTGGTATTGGTAAGAGAGCCCTGGCTTCCTAAGCTGGCTGCGATATCGCACAGGACTAAAACTGTATCAGGATCATTATTTGCCGCAGTGCCACTGTTCCAGAGCGAGGTGTCGCCTCCCAAGACTCGCGGTTTGATCGTTGGATTCCATGGAATTTTCATATCTTTGGGTACTGTACTGTGCAAGTGAGTCTGTTCTATGAGAATTCCATACGGCGGGACAGGTATTGACAACATCATTCAGCTGGATCGGGTTCGGCTTTTATTTTGTCAACGCAAGTGGCTCGCAATGGCGTGTCCCTTTGGCGATCCAGTGTGTCCCGACAGTGCTTTTGGCAGCCGGCGTATATTTTTTGCCTGAATCTCCTCGCTGGTGTAAGAAATCTTTGACCAAGTAAGACCACTGGCTGACCATTCCATCAGTGATTAACAAAGACCGACATGACGATGCACTCAAGTCTCTGGTCAGACTGCATCGTAGTAAAGCTGACCCGGACAATGTCTTTGCCCATCGAGAGTACCTCCAGATCAAGGAGCAGCATGACGAGGATGAGCGAAACCAAGTCACCTGGTCCCAAATGTGGACTGTGCCATCTTACCGTCGGCGTTCAGCAGTTGGATTCTTTATCATGTTTGCAAGTCAATTGACTGCGACATTACTTGTCTCAGGTAAGTCCCGCCAACCAGGCTGTTTAGCCCCTTCTTTTGTTGACAAGCCATGAAAGTATACAACCCAATCCTCTACGCTAGTCTCGGCTATGGCACCGTTATGCAACTCCTTTTCACGGGTATCTGGGCCAACATCACCATCATAGGCAACACCATCAATGCCTTCACTGTTGATCGCATGGGCAGAGTGCTTGCCCTGAAAATTGGATGGATTGGAGACGCCTGTGCAATGATCGGTATGGTGGTATCTCTAGCGCAGTTCGAAAAGACAGGATCTCGAGCTGCCGCAATCTCTGCGATCGCATTCCTGTATCTCCACATCGCCATGTACGCTGGTTTCGTGGACGTGACAACCTAGTAAGTTGGCCCAGGCTTCGATACAATGTAAGTATATGCTAATAAGTCACAAAGTGTCTATACCTCGGAAATATTCCCCAATAACGTGCGTGGCAAGGGAATGTCAATCTCAGTGGCAGGATACTTCATCGCATTGGTAATCATCCTGGACAGTGCGCCCACAGCATTGGCAAATATCGGATGGAGGTGAGCACTTTTCTTGCCTTTTCACAGCGAACTGAAGATCACTGACTGATATAGGCTCATTCTCATCTATCTCTGCTGTCTCGTTGCTTGCATCCCTTTCCTCTTCTTCGTCTGTCCAGAGACAAAAGGGAAATCCCTCGAGGAAATCGGTGTCATTTTCGGCGATCGACACATCCACGTTGCCTTGGGTGGCGAGGAAGTCTCAGAAACAACCGTGGAGGTCAAGGACAAGCAAGGCATACCTCCCGCCGCAGAAGAACATGAACACCTCGATGGCTGAAAATAATTAGGGTAAAGCAGAGCCATTGGAACCTCGATCGGGGGGTTGAGTGATCGGAGCCAGAGGGCCGTAGCAATCTCCGAAGAGTTTGTGCATGCGTCGCTAGAAATAGACACATCTTGATACACATATCCTCCCTCCACTCCGGGACCTCACCTAAGCAGCTACACCAAAATGAGACAAGGCCACACCACCCCTCTGACATGCGGGGAGATGTGTCAGCTCGGGCTTCGGGGCGTTGAGAACTTTGTCGTCCGTGTCTAAAGACTTTTCATCTTAATAACAACTACGGTCTTTTCGTTACAGTAACAATATCTCTTGTGAGTTTCATATCGTGTGAGAGTTTGACATACCACAGGACCATCCAAGAAGACCTCTTGAAAATGATGAGTGGGAGCTGCTTATGTGGCGCAGTCACTTTTGATCTGGACGTCGACCCATCGCCAGACAATGTGGTAATCTTCCCTTTGCCTCGATGCTTGTCAGCAATGGCTAAGAGCATGAACCAGACATCAATTTGTCACTGTCGTCCTTGCCGGAAGATAACTGGCAGCACAGCTTCACTGAATTTCACTGTTCCTTTCACAGCCTTCAGCTTGAAAAGTGGAAAGTTGAAGTCGAAAACGCTCAAGCACATCGATGAGGGTTTCGAGTATACTTTGTCCTTTTGTGAAGAATGCGGGAGTCCGGTTTACGCAGTTGCTGCCTTGCCAGCAGAGAAACTTGTCATTCAAGTAGGCACACTTGATGATGTTGAGCTGTTGGAACAAACGCCCGGGGTCGAGCTGAACGTAAAGCATCGTCTTGGGTGGGCTCCTCCGATTGAAAGGGCAGAGCAAAGGGAGAGATATACATGAGCATTATTCAGAGGATTACTCGTGTCAGTGGAGGGCCCAGAGATGCATACCTGGATATGCAGTGTTCCCTCGAGTTTTATGCTTCAGCATAACTGCGCATAAAACTCACATGAAGGATTTCTGCATAATTCGACTAAACACGGCAATTGACCTCGCTACAGAGTCCCGACGTGCAAGCGAGAGCAGAAACGACCATAACTTGCATCAGCTGGTGCTCGGTAGCGAGATAATATCAAGATACCTCAATAGATACCATATCTAGTCTATTTCGCATGTTTGGCCGTTTTGCTCGCATCTGGCCCTTCAGTTGTAGGAGGTGGACGTGTCAAGTACTAAGATTCAAACAGGACCTTGGAAGTGTTTTTGAGAACGGTCGTGTTTCTCCGCGGACAAACCTGTTCGATTCGTTGCAGATAACGATATAGACTATATTGTTTAACAATCTGCGGGGCTGGATCTCTATATACGTACATATGAAACACTCGCGAATGAAACTCTGAGTATCCTTATCTTCGTATTGGACTTCTGTGTATAGTGCCATAAGTAGCCGTGAAAGGATCAACTCCGATAGGCACTTGACCATGTTCTTATATTCTTCCTGTCTAACATTTACCGCAACTGGAATTTGCCGTGCAGCAGAGGCATCCTATCCCATAAATCAGAAGATACTGTTCAGGTGTGGTGGAGCTTTGATAAGGAGTCTCTTTATCAATGGTGAAAGATCTGTACCGCCGGGAGAACATGAGTACGGAAGTCTATAAAAGGAGTGCCATGTTGTGTATCAATCTCATTCTGTTACATCTAGTACATTTATACTGGACTCATATTTCATCATAGGTCGAAAGAAGCCAGAGACATGCCTATCGATTTCACTCTTACTCCAGCCCAGGAGGACCTCAAGGCTCGTGCCCGCCAGTTTGCCGTTGAAGTCCTCGCTCCAGCACGTGAGGAATATCTTAAGCTCCCAACCCAGCTTTTGCGCTATCAGTCAACCAGAAAGACTTACCAGAGGCTCGTCGAAGATGGATGGATCAAGATTCAGATCCCTGAGCAGTATGGTGGCACACGAAATAGTCTCGTTGATCTCGCCATCATCGCCGAGGAGTTTTTCGCCTGTGACTCAAGCATTCCCATCACTTGGTTAGTCACAGGCCTGGGGTTGGCTCCCATCTTCATGTACGGAAGCGAGGAACAGAAGAAAGAATTTCTTGCTCCATTCCTTGAGACCAAAGGTGATGAACTCGCTGCACTTGGCTTCTCCGAACCAACTGGCAGTGCAAACTACTTGCAGAACGAAGGTGGTCTCGGTGTACAGACATTCGCCAAGATCGAGGGCGACGAGGTTGTCATCAACGGTGGCAAACAATGGGCCTCGAGTAGTGGGGGATGGGAGTTCAAAGGTCCCTCTGTTTTATCCCTACTATGCCGTTTCAGTGATCAGGGCGCCCCGAAGGATACGCTGGGTTTTGTGATCATCACCACGAAGCAATTCGAGGCAGAGGTCAACCAGGGTGCGTTTGAAGTGGTCAATGATATTGAAACGCACGGCTTTCGTGCCTCTTCTGGCCCTCGCACCAAGTTCACGAATTTTCGAGTCCCGGCTAAGAACATTTTAGCGCATGCGGGTGCAGGTGCCATGGTCAACGTGGCCGCTTTCACTGAGTCTGCTGCGCTCGTCGGCGCTGGTGCCGCCGGTTTGATGAGATCCTGTTTTGCCCACACCCACAAGTTCGTTACGACCGAGAAACGTGGAGGCTCTGTTCCAACCATCAATTACCAATCTGTCGCTGACTTCCTGATCAGCATGAAGATGCGGGAGGAAACTACCCGCTATCTTACCTGGAAGGCATGCCACTACCTTGAGACAACGGGTGAGTCGGAATTGGCGTATCAAGCTAAAGTGTTCGGATCTGAGAATGCAGTCCAAGCTGTCCTCGAGGGGATGCAAGCTGTGGGTGTCACAGCATATGATACAAAACAGCCATATGGCCTCTTCATGGATGACGCACTCTGCTTGCCGCTCTTCGAAGGATCTAACACTGGTGTGCGCCGCCGACAGATCCAGAAAATCTTTTCTCAGCCAGGCTACGATCCAGAGTCTTGTGCGAGTAACAGACCATGGAGTAAGCCAGTGGCAGGATACCCCGAAGGGTTCTTGAGCGTATATGTTTAAAGATTATATCTACCGCGCTATTTTGGTATGCTCCGTAGTTCTACTTACTATGATATAGACTGGCAAGAGAATATCATAAATATATACCTTATGATATACTGCTTACATAAACTCCTGCTGGAACCCCCAGCTGGAGCACCAAAACTACAACGAGTGCTTAGAGGTAGTTGTTTTGGGGGTTCATATGGGGCCCTGGGGGAAACACCGGGGTGGGCAGATGGGACTGGGGAAAGGCGGCTGCTTAGTCCAATTTTCTATCCCGTAGGGACTTCGTAGCCAAGAGTTCCTTCGTACGAAGTTTTCTTTCTTTCCTATCATCCAGAGCTCCAATTGAGATTTGGCAACTCGAAGAAGACACGCACACACACATTCTTCGTAAACCTTTAGATAATATTGTCCCTAATGAGCTACGGACGTCGATTATTGATATGCAAGAGTCTATGAGAGCTATGTCTGAAGAATTAGACACCTCTGGGGACGATGAGCACAATAACAGGTTGGCTAAACGACCGCGAAACTTCATTACGAGACAGGTGGGTTGGGAGATTCTCCATAGTAGGCAGCGCAACACGTCTAAATGCTATTCATCCAGGCCTGTGAGAGCAATGAGAAGCCCATACCCAACATGGATAGCTAGCCCCTGGTTCTCCGCAGGCATCAAAGAGAATAGAACCTTATATTATAGGTATGACTGACATCGCAGAGAACGCTCTTTGCGTTTTGCAGGGTATATAAAGTAAATCCCTGTTCAGAAAGGTTGCACGTGATCTCTGCGTTTTACCTTCCCAAGAAATGAACATTCTTTCTTGACGTTGAGATCTGCCAATGGTGCAAACTCTTGCCTGCTCCTAGCTAGTAGATTCACTCTACTTTACTCGTTTTCATAGGCTTGTTTCGTATTCAACTTCCTCCTCGCTGGTGCCTACTTCCCTAGGGTGGAGAAGCTACTTGGTTTGTTCCGAAAGAGGAAGGAACCACTCCTTAATTGCGGTACGATGAATCTATCCGAAGTGCATTGCCTGGTTCTCGATCTACTCCCCACACAAATTTTCTTATCACAAAGCTTCGCTATTAACTGTTGAGTCATTGTTAATGAGAAACTGGAGCAGATGAACAAACTCCGATTTTCATGAGAATACTTGAATGCGAGCCTCCTCCCTTTCAACTTGACCACATTGAATTTCCAAATCTTCTCGTTTCTCGAATAGCAGCATTGTTTGTCCTCCAAACTACCAAACGTCCACCATGTCTCAACGAAGATTCATTGCCTCGTCCAGCGAATACGAGCCTCCCTTGAGCAGCGACTTTGAACACGATCTTGAAACGAGTCTTCGACTGCTAAGCCTGCTCGAAAATCCTTCGACGTCACAACCCATCCACGATCTACTACAAGCCCAGAACATACAGGACGATCTTGCTCGGATGCTAAGCGCAAGATCCATCATATCAACTACATCCTCGTTTGCAGTGGAACAAGCAAAGACGAATGAGGAAACCAGTCATACCCGAACTTTCAGGAAAATTGGAGCAGGTGCTTGTGGTGCAGTCTTTGCGGCCGATGGGGAGTCACTGTCATACAAGATTGGGAAGACGGGTATATTGGACGATGAAGCTGCATTATGGACTGATTTCAACATGCACGGATACATTATGAAGGCACTTCGCAAGTTCAAGGCCGATATCGAGATCACGAACGTTCATATCTACATTAATCACGACAACAAGGAATGGTGGGAGAAGCACCGGGAACTCAAAATGGCAGCAAGCAGCGCCTGCAACCTTCCAGCAAGGGTACTTGTCACAGAACGAATCTTGCCATTACCGGCACCGATCCGCGAGAAGCTCGTAGACCAATTCTGCAAGAAAGACCTTAGCGCTAGCGCATTAGCCGATCCCGCCAACAAGGACTGCCTGGTGAGGATCTATTTAGGGTCCATGAAAGGGCACACGACCTCCTTTTTTTCCTTGCGAAATTTTAAGCTTCACCTCAATCAAATGATTGACATCGGCCTGGATTTCGAAATGCTTGCTGTGTCAATAGGACAAACCCTGGCCATCATTCACTGGGAAGCCCAAGCCGATGCCCGGGACGTCGAATTCGTCCTGGGTAGCTCTGCCACGGTCCTAGATAAGGAACAGACCAAAGATATCCATGCCAACGACAGTGTCACAACAATCAACAAGCCAACCGAAAGCTTTGTGCGCAGAGAGACTCGCCTATTTGTCCTCGACTTTAATCAAGTCCGCAGGATAACCATGGACGATGAGGGAGTTGCCTGTGCCGTTGAGGCATTTTACCTCAACGACCCCTACTATCCCCGTCCCTGCGAAGAATCGAATATTCAGCAAGAGCTATGGAACTCGTTTGATCGAAGTTACTTAGGTACGGCAGATATCATCTTAAGGGACCAGGAAGAATACCGGGTGCTTCCTCGAAGGTTTATTTCCGGTGTTATTGAGCATACCGTTGAGAAGAGAAAAATGGCATCGGCAGCTGAGTAAGACGAAGCCGAGTGGGGCTGTATGCGAGGGTGATTCTGTGTGGAAGGGTGCTTAACGAAAGGAAGAGGCGTATACACGATTACAGTGTATCAGATAGTATACTCTCGGTGCTCAGGAATAGGCTGGTACTTGCAAATTCATGACATTGACCCTGGTCAATGCGGAAGAGTCTCGACTCTCGGAGATGGATGTGGTGTCTCCAGGATCGACGGAGCTTCCAGGCAGCACGGCCGGGCTCCTGAAATGTATATCAAGGCCAACTTAGATGCATCGTTGTAGGTGTTATGACCTGAAGCCTTCTTTTCGCGTGTTGCAGGGAAGGAGACTAACCTCAACAAGATCTCTGTCACTAAACTCATGTGGTATAGATATTGCCAGTAGATTATTGGAATCCTTGTATGAAGACACCCAATGAGCTGCATAAGCTGATGTCAGCGAACTCGAGTTCGAAGCCAATATACAAACCTCATTCCGATACATTGCGCAGTCACAAGTTATAGCATAAAAGCATATAACATGGGGCTTTGGCATGCACACCACGCCTCTCAGAGTTCATTACAGGATTTGAGCTAAGTTTCCCTTTCCCAATGACCATGTCTCAACCACCATCACATATGCGAGATTTATCACAGCAGATCTCTGCTGCCACGTCCGTCTTGATCAGTTTTCTCTCCTCCAATGCCCTATCAGAGCCATCTTTCCGCTCGGATGCCCTCTCGACAACCCTGGCATGCCCGAAGACGTACAGATCGCCCGCCGCAATCTGCGAGAAGCCGGCGCAGGAGCTTTATATTTTGGCCACTTATCCGAACGAGGACATTCGATGGCTAGCATGCAGCGTTTGTTTCCTGTCTCTCTTGCCCCATTAGCGTTGCTCTGAGTGACCAACCGTAAGTACTACAGTACCATGATTGCTCCAGTCTACGGTAGATATACCATTTCAAAATCGCGTCGTTACTCCCAGTGCAGGACACGAGAGGCTTTTCAGATATCGCGGAGGATGCTGGTGTGGACGAAGGACTGCTTCGAAGAATCCTCCGGGAAGCCATGACTAACCGGATCTTCTGCGAACCTCGCGTCGGTTTTGTGGCGCACACGGCGGCTTCGAGTGCTTCGATCTGGGATAAATGAACCCTTAGCTGGGTAGGGTATACCTCGGAAGATTCCTTCCCTGCCTCTGCAAAGTGTGGTGGAGCCTACTGAGGAGTTTGGTGCCTCGGAAGAGAAGATCCACTCTGGCTGGAACCTTGCTTTCAATACTGAGCTTCCAATATTCCATTGCCTGTCCGACTATCCCGAGCGCGTTGAAAGGTTTGCAGAGACTATGAAAGCCTTGACGAGCGCAGATGGCTACCATGTGCGCCATCTTGTTGACGGCTATCCCTGGGGACAACTTGGTCACGGAACTGTTGTCGACGTGAGTATTTCTGTACACACTCTTCGATTCGGACCGGGGTGCTAATGATGTCTTCTCAGGTCGGCGGCTCTTTGGGGCCATATGAGCATCGGACTCGCGAAGGAACACCCGAAACTCAATTTCGTGGTACAGGATCTCCCCGACTTTATTGCTGCTGGTCAGCAGGCACTCCCGCCGGACTTGAAAGATCGGATCTCTTTTCAAGCCCACGATTTCTTTGCACCGCAGCCCATACAAGCCGATGTATATTTTCTGCGATTCATTCTGCATGATTATCTTGATACCCATGCAACGACCATCATCAAGAACATCCTACCTACCTTCAAGCCTAACTCGAAGTTAGTGATCATGGACGGAGTCCTTCCTGAGCCAGGAAGTATGCCACGGAGCCATGAAAGGCAAATTCGGTGCGTTATGAACTGAGACTCTGCCTCTCAACATGAAAGTATATTGCTGACAAGAGTAAAAGCCTGGTGGATTTGGAAATGTTGACAAATTACAATGCCAAAGACAGGGAGTTGGGTGACTGGCGAAACCTTTTCGAGAGAGCAAATCCGAGGTTGAAGATAACCAAGGTAGTAAACCCTCCAGGAATTGTTAATTCAATCATTGAAGCTACCCTTGAAGGGACCCAATTATAACTCCGAATACCACTCAATCTGAGATTAAGAGGTGAGGTGCAGACTCTCACAGGATAGACCGGTAACCACTGGTAATCGCAAATGACACGAAGAACAAGGTACTGCTCAATGGAGATAATACTATTAATCGTCTTGGAAAGGCAGAACGTCATCCCCTAATACTAATTGTGGCAACCCATCTTTCTTTTCACTTCTCGTCCCTGACTAACCACTGCTCACGTACGTAGCACTTCCACCGGACTTCCACGGGACAAGTACTATGATCTTATGGCTCTCTGCAATTTGTCTTTCGCATCTAATTGAGGAAGGCAGATATCGGACCAAGACATCCAAAGCCACGCTTTGAACCAAACAGAAGCCTTTCAACACCTCTATGTAACCCTCTCCACTGTCTGTACCTCTTGAATATCCACATTTTTCTCCTGAGTGTTGAGGTGGCCAGTCTTTCCTTCTGCCGCAGCTTCAAATTCGGCTTTCTCCTGCTCAGTTGCTCCGTAGTAATGGATAGCGACCTGTTCGCCAAATTGAGCACTGATGTCTTCGAGAGATCTTCCCTTGGTTTCAGGGCACATAAAGTACACGAAGACGAGGTGGAAGAATGTCGGAACGATGAAAACAATGAAGAACTTCCATCCGATGTTGTTGAGTGCGGTTGGACCAGCGACAAGGATAATGATATCTGCGAGGTAAAGTCCTGCGATTGAGAAAGTGGTTCCTTGAGAGCGGATGTGGTTAGGGAAAATCTCAGAGACGTAGAGGAATTGGCTCTAGAGAATCAATCGTCAGTAGGGCAACACAACAAGAGATCAATCAAGCTGACGTACCGCGTCCATGAAGGTACTCCAGAATGGAGTGATGAAGAGAAAGATGAAGAAGATGGCCGCGTTCTGACCCGCACGGTTGTCGGTCCCCAGGAAGACAGCCTGTAGTGCAGCTTCACATATAAGGCATACGAGAATACCGCTCAGGCCGATCAGCATGAACAATCGTCTTCCAAACTTTTCGACAAAGAAGGCACAGAAAAGATTTCCCGGGAAGGTGCTTGTGAGCCACAAGCACGTCAACAGGAGAGGCCAATAGGATGTCATGCCGAGAGACTGATACAGAATGATACCATAGTTGGCGATGACCAGGACCCCGGTGAACTGGTTGTTCCACATGACCATGAAACCAATCAATGCTCGCTTCCGGTTCGCGGGAGTCTTGAACAGCTCGAACCTTGAGGTGTTTGCCGCCATGTGATGGTCCAGTTCTGTTTGCTTTTGGAGTTGATAGAATTCCCTCCGTGCAAGTGTGCTCTCGGCATCTTCTTTAGTCTTGTGTAGGCGGATCAAAACCTCCAGGGCTTCCTCGCTACGGCCCTTCAGCATCAGCCATCGAGGGCTGTACGGTAACCAGAAGGATCCTAGTACGAGGAAGAGAGCCGGTGCCATCTGGAAAGCAATCGGGAATCTCCATGGAAACGTTGAGGTTGAGCCTCCGGAAGTCATGAAGGATACGCCAAAGCTGATCCATGCTTGAAGCGAATAGCCGACTGCGAACATGACGCCCTGGGAGATATGTGTTAATCGGTATCCAAGAGAACCGAGCTGAATGATACTCACATGCATGGACACCATGAAGCCTCGAGACTCTGGTGTACTGACCTCTGCCTGGTAGATCGGGATGATAGCAACAAGGGTTCCAATTCCCAAGCCATTGATGATACGACCAGCAGTGAACATGCCGGTGTTGACAGACCCTGCACACAATGCTGCACCAATTATAAGAACTAGAGCTCCGCCTTGAATGGTGGCCCTGCGGCTATACTTGTCGGCGAAGTACGACGACGCAATTGCACCAATAGCTGAACCGGCAGCATTGACACCTGTGTTCGCAGTCAGTTAGATGCGCTTTCTCTAGAACTCGAATTCGACCTTGGTACGTACCATTGAAAGCGCCAATCCATCCGGCCGTTACAGAGTATCCAGGCTCCCCGGCTGCTGCAAGGCCGAGGCTTTTATAGAAGGAAGGTTGCCCAATCGTGCTGCCAATAATGGCCATGCCATAGGAGCAAGCTGTTGATCCAAGTGCGACATAGATAACCACGAGCAGGTTGAAAGCATTGGGAATGAGCTTGCCCATCGTGACTACGCAGGTCTGATCTGGCAGACCGATAATGCTCCTGGCAGCCGAGTGTTTTGTGATGAATTTGAAACGAGTTGCGGGAGAGACTGGGGAAGGGATTAAATACCGATGTTTCTCACCAGTATACAATCTGGTCATTTACCCCAGACTAATCGTATTGGGACGATTTCCTCGGTTACCAGGCGACTTAAGCAAGGATAGAAAATACGATGAAAGAGGCAAGCTGACGAGTGCTGACTCGAACCTTGTTGACTCTGTCACGAGTAGACTAATCTAGCCAAGCACGAGTCGAACCCAATATCTTGTTCAGAAAGTCTAGTCAAATCGGGTTCTAGCCCTCGGTTATCGATCCTGGGACGTTGGGTCTGAGTAGCCAGAGCAAGACATGGGGAAGCCCAGACCTGTATCGATTTCTGTGGTCTGGAGGCGAATTATGGCCTCGTTGTTGATGTGCCCCAACCGCTGCAACTCCTTTGTGCCTTCTATCCCTCGTTGCCCACCGTTGATCTTGTCGCACTCACCATGAAATCAGGCACTCAAGACGTAGCTGCATGTACTCGGTCTGGTTATAAAGCACTGTTCCGTCGTAACAAAGGTACAATCTCGATCTTTGTGAGCAAGGGTACAATTGAACAGTTAGCCGAACGTCCCTTCTTGTGACCGGTACCGTAGAACTGGTCACTATCAGTCCGTGATAGAACTATCCCAGCCCGCATTACTGAAGCGTCGGTTCCGAAAAATGTTAACCCATGACCGGATTTGACCCAGTTTCAGTTCCTGCTCCTGACATAGCAAACCACTTGATTGCGCCACGGAGAGAGATACTGGGAAGTTCTTGACTATTTCAGGATGGTAATGTCTTGTCTCGCCAGGGGGGGAGGAACTATAAGTACGCCCAGACCGCGCCGCCCAGCCTGTCTGAATAAGCTAGCGATAAGTGGATTGGGCTTTTAGGGTCTCCACCAGTAAAACTCCTCGGATTATCCCCATTGTAATTGTGGAGGGGAGCTCGCTACGCCTAGGCCAACGCTATTCCCAGGGTACCCAGAGGCCTCATGGGCACTACCCCGCGCATTGGGACCTTCTTCCCCCGAGGTTATGGTAGAATTTCCCCGCGTTTCGCTAGGTCGTCCGAGATTCATGTATCAGGCAACTCTTCGTGAGCCTGGGGATGTCTCGATCGCAGTAGTGTCGGCAGCTCTGCTCTAAACTGTCCCCACGATAGCAAGAGCAAGGATTTCACGGATGACCCATTCGGGAAATGAAATACAGCACTTGTCGCATTCACACTGGCGGCTTGATGTGTTGGTATTATCTTCTCCCCATTGCACACTTCCACCATCGCTCTCGATAGTACGATGATTGAATGGTCGTAGCTAGGAGACACTGCCTGAAAATAGATCTTAAGCTGAGCGTCGCAAATTATCTTCTTCCGCCCGTCAGCGTCGAGCAGCCTTTATGCATTACTTTCGAGCATCAAGTCGTATTCCCCGCGTAATCTCCTCGTAGTAGAACAACTAGGGGAATTGTCTGTCACCAACATGCTACACTTTCGTAGTCGTGTTTTCGCCTTATATCTTCGCAGGAGTTTTACAGTCATCGTTTTCAGTTACAGGACCGAGAAGCTCTTCCTATAACAGGAACGACAATATGTACGGAAGAGCATAGAATGAACCTTCATATGGCCAGTACATTGCGGAAGATCCTTCTACCGCTTAGGGTGATATGATGGACTAGGAAGACGGGCAGGTCACGCTGGAGTATGCAGCTTTGTGCCATGTGCATCTTCTCTGGTGTGTAAACTCCGTTCACTCCGACTTAGGTACATCCGAAGACTTCCGACTTCCAACGTGGTCTGATAATCAGCCCTTGAGAAAATCAAGTGTCATCACCAAGACACTACTACCTAAGGTGACGATTGAATATCAGAGCAAATCACGACATGATCATTCAATGTATAGCAATGCTTTTCCGCTGTCATCAATCTGTGATCGCCTTGATGCAAGGGTTTGGGGAGTGAACGTATAAGGATGCATCCAAGAAATCCGCGCATTGTCGTAAGCATAGACAATCACACCACCATGCTGTAGAGTATGTAGCAGTATGGTCATTTTGCCCCCCAAACAACCGCTGATCTGAGTCTCCATCCAGTGCAAAGCTCACAGTGCAGTCTATTAATTTCTGGCAAATCTCCCGCACGCGAAGAAGTAGCTGAACTGTGATAATGCCGTTTGGATGATCAGTTTGTGCATCGAATTCTGATGGCCAGCATGACGTCAAAAGTTGCCATTATTGGCATTGGTCAGGTCGGAGCTGCCACCGCTTATGCAATACTGCAACGCTCATTGTGCTCCGAGTTGATTATTGTCGACACAAAGACGAGTCTTCGAGAAGCTCAAGTGCTCGATCTTTCAGATGCATCTTGTTGCGAGGGCAGCGATACTCAGGTGCGGATCGGCAGCTACCACGAGGCTGGCCAATGTGATATTGTGATTATCACAGCAGATTCAAGACGGACAATCGGTGAGTAGTATGAAGATGTAATGCAAGTAGGGTGCGGCAGATTGGTGATGTTGACTATTCTTGGGCAGGGGAGACTACAATTCAGTCGCTTGAACGGAAGAATGCAAACCTTCGCACCATGATTGATGGAATGAAGCCATTCAACCAGAAGACAATTCTTCTGATCGTTTCCACCCCAGTCGATATCCTGACATCCGTTGCGCAGAGAATTTCTGGTTTGCCAACACATCAAGTAATAGGACTGGGCACTGCTCTTGATTCAGTGCGTCTTCGCAAAATAATATCCGGAAAACTTCACGTACGTTTTTGTCCCTCCTGTTCATCTTTGACACCCAGCTCCATCTAACATTCTTCTCCAGCTTGCTAGCAAGGAAGTCAAAACATATGTTTTGGGCGAGCATGGAAGCTTTCAATTCGTGCCATTGTCCTGCGTCTCAATCCATGGGCAACCATTGACTGGAGCAATGCTGCCGAAAAAGATCGATCTGGCAGGTGTAGCTGAAGAATGTAAGCACGAAGCGGATCGTATCGTTCAGGCAAAAGGCTCAATCGCCTTTGGGGTAGGCTCGGTTGTGGCAGACATTTGTTCCTCAGTCCTTTTGAATAGGCGTGACACCTGGAGTGTCAGCCATTATCAGAAGGACCTTGATTGTTGCTTAAGCCTGCCGGCTCTTATTGGGAGAAAGGGAATTGGGCTGACGGTGGAGCTACCGTTAACTGCAGAAGACAAGGTACATCTGGCGAAATCAGGAACTTCTATCAAGGAACGAGTCAATTGGTTATTGTCAGGAGAAGAAGTTAGCGGGATGACAATGTAATTTGCTGGGAGTTATTTCAACATAGTAGCAGGCGAAGCTTTTGAATCATAACATGCGGTGTGCTCCAATTACTATACTAACTATTTTAATAGCATTAAAGGCTCAATAATTAGATGGCCTTTCCGTTCTCACTTGAAAAGACATGTTTCTTAACTTCCAAGAAGCTGTCAGGGCTAACCGAGATAGAAGTAATGCCGCAACCAACGAGGAAAGCTGCGAATTCAGGGTGGTTACTGGGAGCTTGCCCGCAAAGCCCGATCTTTCGGCCAGCTTTGTTAGACTCGGCTATGACGGTTGAAATCATCCACTTGACGGCCTTGTCTTGTTCGTCGAAAAGATCTGCGAGCTCGGAAGAATCGCGGTCGACTCCCAGTGTCAGCTGTGTCAAGTCGTTGGAGCCAATGCTGAAACCGTCAAAGTATTTGGTGAATTCCCCAGCCATGATAACGTTCGATGGAATTTCGCACATCACGTAGACTTGTAACCCGTTCTCGCCTCGCTTCAGCCCGTGATCGGCCATGACCTGTAGAACCTTCGCGGCCTCGCCGACTGTACGGCAGAAAGGGACCATGACGACGGCATTAGTGAAACCCATGTCTTCTCGAAGTCGCTTGAGAGCTTTACATTCGAGAGCAAATCCCTCTTTGTATCGTGGTGAATAGTACCTGGAAGCGCCGCGAAAACCTAACATTGGGTTCTCTTCTTTCGGTTCGAACTCTGCTCCTCCGATGAGATTGGCGTACTCATTCGTTTTGAAATCGCTCAAACGTATAATTGCAGGCTTGGGATAGACAGCAGCACAGAGACAAGCAAGTCCACGTGCAAGTTTGTCTACGAAATACTCGGGTTTATCAGGATAGCCTTGGGTGAGGCTGGTGATTTTCTTTACGGCCTCTTCATCTTTGAGTCGGTCAAAGCGAACAAGTGCCATGGGGTGTACTTGTATATGATTGCTGATGACGAATTCCATGCGTGCAAGGCCAATTCCGTCCGCCGGCAGCCGCCACCATCGGTAGGCGGCAGCAGGGTTTGCAAGATTCAACATGATCTTCGTTCGAGTCGAGGAAATACTCGCAACGTCGAGTTCTTTTGTCGTGATCTCAGCCTTGCCTTCGTAGACAAAGCCTTCATCTCCCTCGGCGCAGGAGACAGTTGCGTCTTGGCCGGTATGGAGAAGATATGTCGCATTGCGTGCGCCAACGACGGCAGGAACTCCGAGCTCACGACTCACAATAGCAGCATGGGAGGTACGGCCTCCATGGTCGGTGATGATTGCAGCCGCGCGCTTCATTATAGGCACCCAATCTGGATCGGTAGTTTCGGTCACCAGAATTGATCCATCAATGAACTTGTCAATGTCCTTTGCACTCTCAATGAGACAGAGGCGGCCCGAAACTGCTGCCTCACCAACCGACAGCCCTGAAATCAGCACCCGTCCTTTCTTTCCCACCTTGTATGTCTTGAAGACGCCAGCTTCTCGTCGCGCCTGCACTGTCTCTGGTCGTGCCTGGACTACAAATAACTGATCCGTGCAGCCATCTTTGGCCCACTCAATATCCATCGCACAGCCATAGTGTTGCTCAATTATGACTGCCCAGCGGGCCAGTTGGAGGATTTCAACATCATTGAGCACAAACGATGCTCGTTCATGCTTTGAAGTAGGCACGTTACGAACCGGCATATGCTCATCGCCATATATCATCTTGATATCTTTCTCGCCCCGCTTTTTCTCAACGATGGGAACACAGTCGGGGCTGGTTAGGAGTGGCTTGAAAACCTGGTACTCATCTGGATCGACGGCACCTTGTACAACATTCTCGCCAAGGCCCCACGCAGCGTTTATGAGCACGATCTTGTTGAAGCCACTCTCAGTGTCTATGGAAAACATGACACCGGAACCACCTCGATCAGATCGAACCATTTGTTGCACTCCGATCGAAAGGGCTACCTTCATGTGGTCGAAGCCCCTGGTTTGGCGGTAGCTGATGGCTCGATCTGTGAACAAGGAGGCATAGCACCGTCGACATGCGTTTAGCAAGGCCTGCTCGCCCCTGATGTTGAGAAATGTCTCTTGCTGGCCAGCAAAACTTGCATCCGGTAGATCTTCCGCGGTCGCACTCGAGCGAACAGCTACACTGAGGTCTTTGGCTTTGGCTGTCTCGGAGAGTTCACGGTACGCCGATTTGATGGCATCAGCGGCGTCTTTTGGCCAGTCGCCTCGGAGGAACTGATTTCGAATTTCTTTTCCAGCTTCCGGCAGGCTTGCTTTTCCAGATTGCCAGTCCGCAATCAGCTTACCAACCTTGTCTCGGATTTGATTAGCCTCGAGATAGTACCAGTATGTGTCCGCAGTCGTTGCGAAGCCAGATGGCACTGTAATTCCTCTCCCGGCCAATGTGCTGATCATCTCTCCAAGAGACGAATTCTTTCCGCCAACGGAAGCAACATCCTGTCGTCTCAGATACTCAAATTTGCGCACGAATACTGGTGACTCTTTCATTATGGTTGTGTAATTCGAAAGTTAAGATTAGTATCGACAGCTCACAAAGAACTTCAGTCACTTATCTTGGGACTATAACTTGTGAACAGTCCTAGGCTTGTTGGATGATTCGGCTATTGTATATCGAGGCCTGGCATGCAGGATGCCAATGGAGCTCGTGGTTTCGTTCATGACGCTGTTGCCAACCTCGATCGTGAGTGGTCGCACGCAAATCAGGTGAGAATCGCGAGTTACAGCGGAATGAGGCGGACAAGTGGCTCTGGTGGCGCTTCGCCATCAGACCACTAGAAAATCCCACCAGTCTTCTTTGAGTAGGTCCACGAGGCCAGTACTCGTTGATAGATGGCATGCTTCGTCCCGCGGCAGTGTCGAGCTGCATGTGATATGTGTTTGAAGTACCCTTGCGGAGAAACTTTAGGATAATCGAAATAGCAAAGCAGCAAAAGCTTACCATAGCGATCCCATCTCTGTCAACTTCTGTGAGAAGGCATCTTTCGGCTGCAGCTAGCAGATCCTTCTTGACAGGCAGCTCGTCTGCTTTATGAAGGACGGCTGTTGCTGAACCTCTTCGGGTCAAAGTGTTCTACCGCCAATGTTCGAGTTACGTAATCAGACGCAGCCTAAGGAACCGCCGTGCTGATTGATTGTGGTTGTTCGCATTGCAAGCGTGATTGGAGACCTTTAGGCGGTCGAAGAGCTACCTCCGAGGTCAATCGAAGATCTCACGGGCATATCGGTACAGAAATCCTTTCATGCACTAAACAGTACCCAAAAGGACGAATCACTCAAATTTTCGCTATTATTGGCCATCTCATCTGCATTGATTCCAGGCAGCGCAACAATATTCACCGTTGGTCTCTTGCATATTGGACCACGATAGACAGTCACATGATGAAGTAGTGAGTAGATCTGATAGCCATGTTGAGACAAGATGACTAGATTTGGACATTACAAGTTGGAGACTTGTTGAAAAAATGAAACAAATATTCGCTGCATATGTGCAAAATGACCTACAGCCAGGGTCCCCGCCCAGTCAACATACATGGAAAAATGATACAAGTCAGTAAATTCCCTTGTGGATTGAATCCGCACGGAGTAACCCTACATAGTAGGCACAATAAGGCCCATCATACAGGGTACAACGACCGGAACCTGACTTCAACTTGGCAAATACTACGATTTTTCTCATCATGTTTTTCTAGTTGGGGGTCTAGACCTGCCAAGATCAGGCGTTACAGAGCACATAAATTCAGAACTAGTTTGATTGAAGTCTTTGATCATTCATGGGGGTGAAGAGCACGCACAGACATACTTTGCAGCAATAGTATGGACAGCACAGGCCTCGATTAGAGGTCTAGGCCAACGCGCCTGTCAACCGTGCACTGCGGAGGTGAGCATTTTGCACAGTAAGCACCTGAGAGTAGGACAGGAATAGTTTGACTTCGCTACGGTCCTCCTTGGAATGGTCAAATGTAGTATAGCTATGAATGCAGAGGTCGTAGCACGAACGCTATGGAAGGAACACAGGCATTAGCGAGTAAAACTAGCAAATCCATGCAAAGCTGTGTTGGACGGGTTTCCATGAATCGAGCAGAAAGCACAAATAGATCTCATTGTTCCCACAAGTCTCCATGCTCTTTGTCATGTATATTGCATAGCTTCACAACAAACTCGGAATATTCAACCCAGATACACGATACAACTAGTCAACCAACTCTGACTCACCACCGGTATAATGCATTCCTTATCTCGCTTTGCGGCTCTCCTCTCAACATTGGTGGCAGCGCTCTTGCTCCATGCCGATCCCGCTCGCGCAACGCCACTAACCTCGCACTCGGCAACTCTCGTTGCCCGGGACATCTTATCAGACCATGGCTCTAGTTGTACTTACTGGACTGATCAAGAGCCCAATGGATACTACAGACTCAAGATCAAATGCGACAAGGTCGGTCGTGGCCTAAAGGTCGCCGCGCGTGTGTCCTTCAATAACATGATATTCGCCACTGAATGGATAGACTACAACAATCTGAACCAGGTCGTGCAGAGTGCGTCATACAACTCGGACAGGCGGGTTGAAGATCTTAACTTCCAATGGTTCTTCGGCACGTCCGGTATGCCAGATATGGGCAACTGTAACTCTCAACTCGTCGAGGTCGAACAGATCATCAAGAATGCCTGGTATAATTCCATGACCTGTACCGATATCAGTCCGTACCTCAAAGTTCGCGCGGTACTGGACTTGCCGGGCGCGGCCATTAATCAATACTCGGAGTGGATTCAAACCCCTGGGACCGTCAATACTCTGGAGCGCGAATCTTGGTTTGGCAAGCCCAGTGCGTATGCTCAATGGACTGTGAGAGATGCATGATTTCGAGGGCCATGGGAAGTTTCAGAGATTGGTTTCGGAGATGCATCGAGAAATCGCCGGGATAGATGGAGTTGGCGTCGACTTTCGAAGCCCAGGAATCTCTTTTTCAGGAGCAAGAAGCATTGGCACTTTGAAAAGAATGTGACCAGTATCAGTTGCTGCGACAAGTTCAGATATGTGGCAGTACTGTCAACTGAGCTTGTGTTACTTATTCTGCTCCTCTACTTGAGACAGCAGTCGTAACCTCTTTTGGTCTGCGATAATCTTCAGCTTGTCCAACTCCTCTGTTCTGTGCTCAATCTCCCTCCTGACCTCCTCTTCTGAGGCGACACGGTATTTTAACCGGAGCACGCACGCGGCGAAAAGCACAACTCCCAGTTGAACCGTAATGCCCCATTGACCTACAGCCCGCGGACTCTCAGTCGGTGCGCCGTCTTGGTGAATGTAGTGCTCGATCCAGATGATGAACGCGATTACCGTCAGAGGGCCAAATAACATTGCAGCAAACAGGACCAATATGACCAGAAGATCAAGGCTGAATAAGAAGAGAGGATGTTGGCGGATTGATGTATGGTTGCTATTCCATTGTCTTGGTGTTTTCAGACTTAGAGATGTCTGTGGGCTGCGCAGGAAGTTCATGAGGTGCACCCATCCTCGCTTGAAGTCGCCGTTGAAGCTCTGCCAAATCTCTTTTCTCCTAGTCCACAGCTGTCGAGGCTCGTAGATGGGAACCCGCTCTGTACAGAATTTTAAACGGCCCATGGCCAACAGGAACAGCTGCGCCGCGGTGAAACTGGTGATGGCGGTATAAATCAAGGGCTGAAAATCATCGCTTCCATAGCCAGCGTCTGTATGTAGTTTGGCTCCTGGGGCATTCGGAGTCAATGCGGATGCTTTCAGGGAGGTCGCTTGCCGCAATATTTGAGATGTACTGAAGCAAGGATACATGCAGTTCGAAGTGTAGTTGAACCACAAACGATTGTCAAGAAGAGGTTGCCCAAAAAGTTTCCACACGGTCTGGTTCCAGGTTTGATCCCAGTAGTGCTTATCCCAGCCATTGCTGTTCTGGAATGAATCTCCGTCGTCGACATTGGCATAGCAGAAGCGATACTGGGCGGGGGCAACATTGAGATGAGGCCAGAGGATGAGAACTGATATTGATGCGGCAAGCATGACCAGATTCCATACCAAGACCAGCCTATGGAGGACTGTACTTGCGCGGGTGATTCGTGACCAGCATTGCAGTGGCAGGCCCACGAGATAGGCGGTGATGACCACACTGGTCACGGCATCGATGTCGAGTTCCAGGTAATCGGGCTGGACTTCGACATAACTTCTGTTCGTGACTAGAGCCTTGATGCCCGCGAAGTAGCCTGTCAAGTTGGTGCTGGAAATGTACGGAATCGTTACATTCTGGACAGGTGCCGGGACCAGCCTCGCAGAGAGCAAGATGAAGGTTTGAACGGCTGCAGTGGCAGCGTAGGCGACAGCTGCTCCGAGAACGGCATGCGCCAGCCAGCCATACCGAGGAGCCCAGAAACTCAGGAACAGGCACACGTAGTAAAGGTATCTCGGCGTTGGGCCGTAAGTGTCGCTGATTGGGTAGACACAGGAAATCTCCTGCGCAATCAGAGGAGGATTGTAAGTCGCAGGAGAGTTAAAAGTGGCCATGCTGAGAGGGGCAAGACGGTAGCGGAATTAGGCAGCGGCTGTCTGAGGGTTACCGAGACTCGACATGGAGATGCACTGACTGAACATGAATCAGTATTGGACAAAGTCGAGAGTATCTTTTCGACATTATTAGAAAATGTTAAGACTCGAGTGTCCGTCCTTCGTCAGTAGCACCGGTGAAATGTTGGTTTTGACTTTTTCTCTCTCTTTCTCACTGCTCCAGACGACGACGACGTCACTCAACTGGAGCTGTTAAAGTCTTAAGGCGCCAAGACGCTAAGCTACCAAGGTTGGGGTCTCTACATATTTTCAGGCCATGATACGGATATATGCATCTTATCTCTCGCGCTGAGCACATCAGAGCAGGATATCAAAAGAATCGAGTATATTTCGGCCTTGAATGAGCGAAGCAGCGTGAAGAAATGGCATTGTTATCAATCTGTCCATTACTCACCAGAAGTTTTTCTATCACGTTGTCCAATCTGCCATGGGTGAACCGAGATGGCAATACCGGTATCCTCTGTCGTCTTCGGCATTTTTATGTAGCTGATATGTTTCAAACTGCGCTACTGTTGAGCACGAGAGCTGTAAGATCTGTCGCCGGCTGAGCCTGCACATTGCTGGCTAATTCGAAGCCACTCACGGCACCTCCAAACGGCCAGGAATCGAAGGCTGTCCTTTAGTTTCGCTCGGAAGTCGTCCCAGTCGAAGAAGGTCATTTGAGGATTATCGTCAAATAGAAAGTCGGCGAGATCAAGTTGAGGAGATGGTTCTGATGGAGGGATAATCGGCATTCGTCTTCCTTTTCGTCTTAAATCCCCAGTTCTAGGGTTGCGGGTCCAGATCTCCAGAAATACTTCAGAGATTCGTCCTACCCACTGGTATCCTTTGAACATCACTGGGCCGTAATCTCCCTCAAGAGAGAACTCTCTTGCTGTAATCTGAGCCCCCTCCTGAGGGGTATCAAGTTCGTCACAGATAGCCAAGTCGAAATCAAGTGGGCATTGGTAATCTGGGCTTTCTGTGATGTTGATGAGAACGGCCATAGAGCACGCTGGTTGACCGACAAGCCAGAGTCGAAGGTCATCCTGAAGATCGTCATACTTTTGAGAGAAGCCAATCTCAAGGGCCCATTTAAGCTCATCTTGAGTATTGTCGTCATTTCTCACAAAAATTCCGATATCTGGGGTTTTGATTGAACTCCGATACTCTTCGGTAAAACCATTCACTCTAAGATTTGTACATATCGTAATTCGATCACGCTGAGTCTTGGAAAAGACTTGATCGAATAGACGAATAAAGTGTTGATAGAGAAAGCCGACTGTAATTTCGTGTATACGGGAAGCCATGGTGTAGATCTTGAGAGTTGAAGTCGCAGAGTTATATGAGAATCTAGGCCACCTATAGAACTGAGTTAGTAAGATATTACTTCACAAATCAACGAGATTAGAAGAGAGCGAAGAGCAAGAATAATCGTACTTTTCAGATTCCGAACCGTCAAGATCGAACTTCGCACAAAGACTTGACCACTCGAGCCCTGATATTCTGCAGATAATGACTTTTTCGAAGTTGAAGTCAATATCTCTCAGTTGTGGGTTGTATAGTTGCTGTAGATATCTACGCGCTTGTTCAAAGCCAGTTGAAGGCTGTTGTGTGGCTGCTAAGAATTGTTAACGGCTGATATAGGGGAGAGCGTAAAGGTATCCTGACCATGCCGCCGAGATACAAGCAAGCCCGAGCTACTTATACAGCGTTCTGAATCCATTTTTTGAGACATTGAACAAAGCTTGATGATATGATGGTGAAGTCAAGTCTCGCTCCCCAACAAGAGAGAAGGTCAGAGAGGGTGCGGTTATGCCACGCTTGTCGAAAAGACTCAAGTAATAAGAGACAAGTCTTATTCTTGAAGAAAGAGACCCAAAAAGGGGACTCGGATTCAGAGATGGGATGAAAATTGTGAGACGACAAAGGACAAAGGATGCGCTCGGTGAGCTACTTATAGCTCTAATAGAATTTCGAGGGGCCCAGGCTCGTGGCGGAATGTTTCATTCCTGGCCGCGTCAACGCATTCCAGATAACGCAATTTCCTGCTTCGTAGCGTTAGGAATGCAAGATCACAGTCTCGTAACTCTCTTACATGCGCACTCAGTCGCCTCGAAGACTTCCGGTACCATGTTCAAGACAGGGTGAAAGGGGATTGGAGTCAGCGACTCAGAGCGATGGCCCTAGGCCGAAGTTGAGCCGGAATAGAGTCGGCCCAAGTATTGTGCTTTGCAAAATTCCGTAAAAACCTTATTTTTTTGCAACATACAAAACATTCAACAATCATAAAAGCGGTGAGAACACAACGCCATATTTCTCAACAACCACCCTATAATTTCATAAATATTATATGATAATCTTACTCCGGAGTAAATTCTCTATCTAAGTATCTAAATTTTACTATATAAAAAGGCGTGGTTATGATGCTATTATAGCTAAAGTTTAATCCTGCGGTAAAAGTAGCTATGTTAATTGCACTTCGGGTAGGAGTGAAAGGCACAGCCATTATAAAGGCTTAAGGGGTTTCTAATGCCTATATTTCCAAAGTTTAACGGGATCTACACTATTAAGACATTAAAATAAATGATATAGCACCTATTAAAGGTTATCTAAAGTTAATTCATCATGCCGCAATGAAAGGACTTCGTGATTTTATACTAGATTAGCTAATAGCGCGGCTAAATAAGTGCTATGATTTTCTCCGCGATAAGTTTAGTATTAACGCTTATATATTAATAGTCTCTTAGGCACTTAACTCTATAAATGTCACGTATAAATAGGTAACTAGAGTTAATACTAGGCGAGACAATAAACTTATCGCTTTCTATATAGTATAGATAGCTAATTACACTAGTAACTAGCTAGTAACACTTAATGAAAGCGCCGTAAACAATAGAACTATAAATAGAAAGTTTGGCTAGTTAGCTTATAACACTTCATACTGAGTGTAACTACTAGGTAACCAATCTACTAGTTAGAGCATTTTACCTGCGATAATAATAAATAGGTGGCTCACTTATGAGGTCTATTAAGGCTCTTTTAACGCCAAACAATTCGAAACATTTCTCTAAGGAGTGCTTAACAAGATAAACCCCTTCTCAGGAGATTATTCCGTTCTGATCATGGATAATGCAACTATTTACCGATCTAATAGAGTTAAGCGAATGTGCGAGGAGCAGGGCATCATTCTTAAGTACTTACCTCCATATACTCTAGAGCTTAATCCAATTAAGATATCATTTCACGAGTTAAAGGAGTGAATACGAAAGAATAGAGAACTAAACTATTATTATAAGAATAGCTTTAATACCTTTATTTATTTAGTAATAACTAGTGTCTATAAGGCTAAGACAGCTTATAATTACTTCCGTAAATACGGCTATATTTAATGAGGCATAGTAACTAGTAGAGAATAAATAAAAAAAGAAGGGGCTATAGGTATTTTATCCTGTAATAATAAGCCTAGTCTATATACCTTAATCTATCTATTCTTAAGGTTATGTAAATATAGCTACCACGTGATCACACTAACTATAATTAGCTAAGCTATATACTATAATAGGTATAGTGTGAGATAGTAACACGCAAAATAATTCTAATACCATACTAAGTTATGTAATAAGCCCTTATTAACTACTATTCCCTAACAATATAACACTCACTAAACATCCATTTATACTATCATTAAAACCGTCTCCACTTATTATAGCTAAACACGTAAATTCCTTAAGGTTATTACGGATTTTAGTCATAAAACTAGCCGGAATAGTTATAGCCTTCTAATGTTTATCTATATATATTCGTAGATTAGAGAAGCCCCATTCATGATCTATAATAGAGAGCTTAATCTCTAGTAACTTAGACGCATAAATAGGATATTTAGTCGCTAGCTAATTAAAGTATTCCTACATGTTCTGATCATTATTACTCTCTCGTTATGGAGAGCTTAATTAAGGCCTAGTGACGGCGGCGGCGGCGGCAGCTATTAACGGCGAAAGTTAATAGACATATATAGGAGATTATACTAGGTAACTCATTAACAGGATTCCTCCAATATTAAGCACGAATAGATACATATAGTTTGGCGGGTAAATAGGCGGAGATTAATACATAGTATCATAGCGTTTCTCATTCCTATTCCGTTCTAAGAGAAGGGCCACCATGATCGCGTCCAGCACCTAGTTAACCATCACACTAGGAGCCTTCTTTACAATTATATTGCTTTAACGCTAAACTAATGATGTGAATAGAGGAAAATACTATTCTCCATAATTAACGTATAAACAAGAGTAATTCTTACAATTCTTTAACTTATAATAATGTCTCTTTAAGATATTAAGAAAGCTTACTTCAGCGGCGACCTCTTTTTGTGCCTAAAGTTATTTTTCTTCTCGTTATTATTATGTTATAGAGATTACCTTACTCTTTAATCTTTTATTTCTAGTCTTTTCCTTATAATAATAATATATTTAGGTTAAGTTAAGATAATAGCTTAAGGAGATATCATTATGAGATAATGATAATATCAAAACGTTCTCACTAAATAAGCCATATTAACTAGTTAGTTAACGTTATTTTGGCTTCTTAATAATTGAGTATACTAGTGCTAAATGCGCACTAAGTTCAGTCCTACTCTTATGGCTATCTTTTCGAGCATAATGAAGCTTTTACCACTTTTAATAGGCCTTCTCAAAGTGTTCCTAAGTCTTCATAGTTAAGGAATAAAGCTTTTTATTACCTTATTTAATTGTGAACTCACCCCTAAAGATAGAGGGGCGTAATTTATAAGTCTTTTAATTATAGTCATTATATTAATACTTAAGTTAACCTTTATACTTAAGAAGTGTGTTAACAATATTAAAACCCTAACATAATACTTCTATACTAAGAATCTTAACCTTCTTAATAAAGATTTCTATGGCGATATCATAGAAAAGTTTATTAATCTTAAATACTAATTTAATAGAGTCTGTATTAGTTAGGCTTAAGTCATTCTCCGCGGTATATAGCGAAGTATTTAATTAATAACTAGGTTACGCCAATAGAGGGGCTTACATTAATGTCTTTCCCTTCTCTTTATTATCTTCTCTAGCATTACTAAATATAGATAAGACTTTATTATCCTCATTAAGAAGATTTAACGCTTCCTATACTTATAACATAATGTTCTCCTTAATACTTAGTCTCGGTAGCAACTCTGGCGACTCTAATGACTCTGGCAGGTCAGGACTAACCGTTTAAGAGGGACAAGGGCTTAGAGACACAGCGCAACGCTTTGAACTTGCCCTATTAGCCCTCGTTACAAGGCTATCGCCGTCGCTTTTGCGCTTCATGCGAGCGTTACAAGTAACAAGGGTCTCGCGGAGTGATTGAGAGGCTAATGACTCCTAGAGTCGACGGGATGGAGTTATTGTGCGCCTTGTACGATTTGACATCATGTTTGTATATAGTTACGATATATTGCAGTAAATTACAGTGCTATCTAGGGCTATTGTGGCTGCAGGATGAGTTTGTTGATACAGGCCATATGGCGGTGTGCAGATTTCATACAACTTGCAAAAAAATAAGGTTTTTACGGAATTTTGCAAAGCACAATAAGAGCGGCGCGACGTGACGTAGATTAGATACGAGGTATGTCTCTTGTTCGCAAGGGCCTTTAGGTGTTGAACACAGATTCTTGTACTCATTGCTCCACTCTCAGAACCACGCTTGCCTGCCACTTACAGTAAGTAAGAGCTCGTTCTGAAACTTGGCAGGAGCCAAAGAATGGTATCGATATTGCTCTCGCTAGTTTGTCGTTCGGTGAATTTTGGAGTGGCGATCAGGTTATTTTTCTCAAGTCTTCGGGTTTCATTCGAGAAGCCCGTCAAGTATGGTGGCCCTGAATTAGCTATACACATAGTTTATAGTAGAGTTGACTTCGGAGGTCTCCCAAGACTCGAATCTCGAAGTCATAGACTAGCAGCTATAATTCTACTTTTATAGTGAGCAAAGATATCTAACCCCGAATTCTGCTGGGCCCGATGTCTACTCACATCCCGGCACCTCTCTAGATATGTCTAATGCCGAATTCCTTGTACTAGCACCTGGATCTTGCAATTCGCCTGGGAAACCTCGTGGGACCTAGTGAACTCGACAAGACTCGGACTTTGCATAGTAGCCTACTCTAATTCTTCCGGGAGTAACTGGTAAAGAATGCATGAGAATGAATACCGGCTCCGGCGTAGCAAGACATCTATTTCCACGCTATGAGCCCGAGAAGCTATCATTCACACCTTTTCGAATATCAATTCGCATCTTCCGCCTTTTGGTAGGACCAGAAAATGGTCCGTCATTGACATACTATCCTCTGTAGTCGTTGGCGCCACTTGCACCTTGAATCTCCGCAGTAATGTCGCAGTAATTAGCTTTAATTCCATTATAGCAAGGCTTTTCCCAAGGCAGGCACGAGGGCCAGTAGAGAACGGCATGAAAAGAGTCTTCATCTCGGTCGTGATTTGTAGGGGATCTACCCAGCGCTCAGGAATAAATGCATCTGGGTTGGGAAATACGGCCGGGTCACGCTGGGTGGTATAACATTGTGCAGACACCACAGTCTACGCGAAGATGACGTGTGGTTAGCTGTGAGCCTGTAAGAGAGGGTTCGAAATTCGAAACGCACCTGCTCTGGTATAAAGACTCCATTCAAGACTCGTCCGTCAGTAGGTACTACCCTTGGCAAACTTGCCGGAGCTGCAGGGTGTAGGCGTAGAGCCTCATTGATCACAGCTGCAAGCACGGGCAGGTCTAAGACATCGCTATAGGATGGCATTCCATTCGCCCACGGCTCTTGAGCTGAGAGTTCTGCGCGGAGACGCGATTGCCAGGTGGGATGCCGAGTAAGCTCCCAGAAGAGATACGTGAGAGTCGTGCTTGTGGTATCTGTTGTCGTGTGAGTCGATCCTCCCAAAACAGCAAAGATCATTTCACCCTACCTGTTCCTGCAAACACCAAGTTGCCAATTTCGGTGTGCACGTCGAAGTCTGTCAAGGCTTCGTCTAAGCTCTTGGGAACCAAGATCTTTGTCAAGAGATCCTTGCGTCCCGAGTCACGGCCATACTGTGCCACGTATCTGTCGAATGCGTCTACTCCATACTGAACACTGTCAGCATGTACGTCGCTGGAGGAAACAGACGGGACGATCTCACCTGATGAAGTCGATCTTTGGACTCTAGGAAACGTCTCAGTGGTGGAATCGGTAACCATCGAAGAACCTGGGACACTCCAAAGAACGCGCTTTCGATACTCGCCACCATGAAAGAATTATCCATGTCTACCAAAAAAGGAGGTGTTGACGTGGAGTCGAGACCGCCAAAAGATTGTCCCAGGAAGAGTTCACCTGAACCACGTCAGACAGCTGTGTCAAGGATGGCTAATGGTCATAGACAGGTTTAAATACCGATAATGTCAAAGGCAAGCAAACGGAATAGAAGTAACATATCTAATGGCTTGCCAACTCGACCATCGATAATTGCTACCAATTTCTCAATTTTTTGCTTGATGAGCGGCTCTGTGTTATTGAGATTAGACTGCGAAAATGCGTGGCTTAACAGTCGTCGTCGCTGACTGTGCTCTGTTTTGTTTCTCATAGAGAATATACCAATATATGGCTTGCTGAAATCATCATAGATAGGCGCTTTCATATACTGTGTCTGCTGAGAATATATCTCTTTCACAGCCTCAGCGTTTGCATAGGAAACCTCTTTGGGACCGACGCGCACTGTAGATCCGTACTTCTTGTGAAGGTTGTGCAGTGTGGTTGTGCGGCTGCCAGCCAAGTCGATAACAAGCAGCCATTTGGAAGTGACCTTTGCGAGGAGTGGTCCTGGAACTCGGCGGAGTGGCGAGAGAAATACGTTCTGTATAATCTGAAAGCAGTTTAGTCTTGCTGGTATCACATTGGCGGACTTTTGGTAGACTGACTTGCCATAGTAACACTCCTGCAAGAATGCAAGAACACGCGATAATATAGATATACATGGTGTATGCTTGGGTTTTCCCAACCTAATAGCAAGCTCACATAGTAGAATTACGAAAGAATCCAGTGAGGATTTATTCCTTTCCAGTCCCCACGGCGAATTGCACTCTTCTCCAGTCCTCCAGAAAACTACCCCAGATCCGAGTTCTTGGGAAAGTGCTAATGCTACTTGGCAGCCTGCAGCTGTATGTGGCAGAGTGTCAGTGAAGGGCCGACATGTCTAACCCGCCCACCGGCTATCAGTCGCTACTCCAACTCGGAAGTCTTGGAGAGTTCAACCCACCTCCACCGGGTCAAGGTTTGTACCGATCTTTGCTGTATCCAGACTCTACAAGAAGGATTGCCGGGAACATGAAGGATGTTTTGCCAGACACTTTCCAGTCCAAAGAGTAGCTATCGTCATAGGCATCAAAAGCCATAGACCAGTTCAAATCCGCAACCGGCAACTGCTAGATAGAGCACCACCTCAGGACCAAAAGGTTTGGTGACGGCGTCGGTGTGGATAGGTGATTTAAGGACCTATAGGTCATATGAACCTTGATGTTTACATTATGATGTATGATTTCGCAGGCAAGCTGGGGTACTCATGCTGGTACACTCAGGACACAGCTGCGTCAGTTCCTTTGCAGTACTGTGGCTTCGAAAATGGGTGTGTCCATTAATAGACCTATGGTCTTTGCCATTTCTTCACAGCATGGCCATGGCATCCCGTCAAGTTCCTGCTTGAACTGAAGCAGCATCTTTCTCACTCCCTTGGGTTCCCCAATTTGCACACTGCTGAAAGTGTGTTTTGCCCAGAGAACAAGACCGGCATGGAAAACGACGATTGGCAGCCATATCGGACATAAACAACCTCCCGAGACAAGCTGTGACCGCATTGCTGCGCTATCCAAAACAAGCCAGGCCAGACGGACTGCTTCTTCTGATACCGAGAAGGCATAGCTCGAGATGGGCGGTGTTCTCGCATCCGGATAGCCTGCTAAAGATGGCAAATTTAGCACGTGAGGACAAGTCAGGTATAATCTACAGTAATAGTAGAATGCCATAATCTCAGCCGACACACATTCATGGACTTGGCGATACCACCTGTCCAAAGCGAGGGACAGAATATTCTCCATGCGTTCCAACTCGGTATGTGAAGAAAGAGGAGCGAAGGGGTTCCCTCTGCGAGCCCTTTGATCTGGCCATCTATCAGTGTGGACAATTTGTCCCAGGGAGGTTCGGAGATAGATAAGATCAGAGACTATAGCCATCAGAAGAAGAAGAGCATCTTCATCGGAGGTGACCTCCAATAATGCGTCTGCCGTGATACAATTACATCTCTGATCGATCAGAGCTCCATAAACATCTTGAAACTCGGCTTTGGAGCCTGGCATTGTCGTCCAAAGTTCTCTTGAACTAAATGTGCTGACTGGTGGAAAGAAGTGGAGAGCGTTAATGATATCGATCAGCCAAATACAGCAGATGAATGCTTCACTGTCAGATATATCAGTCAGGATAGACGATAGAACAGCCGTTCACTGACCTGCTCGATGGCGCAGAGGTACTAAGTTGCTCTTCCACCTGTTTCGGATCATTGAACCGCATTCGACGTGCAATCTGTAGTATTAGCAGGAACACCTTCTTCTTGCAACGTATTTTCTTACGGTGGCGGCAGAGCATAAAACAACACCAGCCTTGGTTCGAACTGAGTTGTCTAGGCTCAGAACTGCGTACAAATTACACAGAATCGCCTATAGGAAGGGCAGGTTTGTGAGCTCAAAGTCGTTCTCCTTGAAAAGCGTCCTTACAGCGATTAGTAGCTCAACTGAGCGGGCTTCTCTGTTATCAACTTCCATCGTGCTGCCCCAAAGACCCTGAGATGCCAGGCACAAATCCCTTGACATCGTAATGTTCGCACCGGCATGAACAGACGCCACGCAACCGATTGCGAAACACAACGGTGATGTGATGTGATGACGTGTTGGTGAAGGAATAGGCAATCGGCCAAGGAAAGGATGCGTCGAACAGCAACTAGCAAAGACTTCTCTGAGATAAGCCAGTTTGCTGGACGATGGGAGTTCGTCGGGAAAGTCTGACAGTAGAGCTAAAGGGTAGGTATATTTTCTCTGCTCTCTCTGCTCATAAACCTGACAGAGCATGAGAAAAACATCACATGTGGACGTGCTCACGAACCTCAAGGTCTAGATGCATAAGAGACTTATTGTCCAGGGCGTCAGAGCTTGCTAATAGCGATGTCCTGTAGTGTGACATGAACGCGGGCTCGGGCAATTCGGTAGCCTCTCGAACATCGTGGCAGGATGGATCTCTTTCTCCGGGCCAGTTCGACTCGAGATGTGTATTTGTGAGAGCCCGTTCCATCGAGATTGCAAATATTGTCATGAGATGGGATTCTGCAGGTCGCTTGTTGAGAAGATTGCAATCTGCCTGGTGCCAGAACAACACAGGCCAAGGCGAATACCTACTCGTTGTGTCATGCAGCCCGGTCAGCCTCACCGCGAGTCTCAAGTCTCTCACTCATGTTACTCAAGCCTTCAAGCGTGGCATAATCTGGGAAGCGCAATCGGATCCGTTGGAGTTGGATCATAAAACTGCAAGCTACCCCAGCTTCCGACATGCATTCTACATTCTCACTTACTAAGCACCCCAGCTTCCGTGCTTCCGTGCTTCCGTTGCCCCATGCTGTTTGGATAAGCCACTGGTGTACCCCAGATTTCAGCATGTCTATTCAACCCCAGGCTTGTTGAGGTCAGTGAGATTCGCGCAGCACTGAAACAGCCATATCACACGGCCTTGTATCAGTCTAAGCTATGAGATGACGAGGAAGCAGGCCCCGGACAAGAAGGTCAGTTACAAAAATTGCCCAGTGAGGCAACGGATTCTCGCTGTTTTGTTTCGCCCGAAACTTGCACTGACGCTCTTCTAGTGCGACATCTGCGGGCGCACATTTGCCCGTAATGAGCATTTGGAACGACATCGAAGAACTCGTGGGTGGAACCATCTTTAGCCAACACATGGGCCTTTGAGACCTCGTCTAATGTCGAATCCGTCCCAGATACAAGAGAGCGGCCTTATGATTGCCCATACTGCCAAATTAAATTCCCTCGTGCTGATGTTCGCGAGAAACACATCAAGCGATTCCACACCACAGAAGCTCTCAAGAATCATGGGATTGAGAAAGTCAGACCTGTTCAGTACGAACGATCTAAGCACGCATGCGACCGCTGTCGGAAAGGAAAATTAAAATGTAACGACCAGCGCCCTTGCAAGCCATGTTGGACACGAGGACTACCATGCATTATCTCATCCCGCAAGATAGAGCCTGGGAGGACGGCAATCCGCGAAGTAGATGCACTTGCATTTGCGGATGATCTGAACGATTGCAGCGTGATTAACATCTCCGCCTTCCCAGCAAGTGCCGAGTCGATGGAGCCTCATACTAGCAACTGCCTTACTGAATCAACTGCATCTGCCTTTCACTCAAATGCTCCAGATAACAGTGAGGTTGGGTTGCTAGAAGAGCTACGCTCTGTGCTACCAGGGCCTTCAGCCGCCTCAGTACAACGCTCGGCATCTCCAGCAGGGCAAGAGCAGGGGCAGACTCTTCCCTCATCCAACTTCCACACTTCGTTCGGCCACGATATGGGAGCGAGTTTCGGGGACATTAGCACCACTGAGTGGACTCATGGTGATTTTCAATTGATGGATGACAACTGGGAACTTCCTCTGCTTGTAGGTTCTTCTCCACAAGGCGCGTGCTATAGCCGATCTAACAAATATCAAAGGAGGTCGAAACATGGCTTCAAGATCTTGGTAGCCCCAAGGAAACCTTTTGGACCCAGTCTCAGCCGTCCTTGTCTAACAGTCGGCGAATTGACAATGCCGTTAAAATCATGCAGGAACACTTTCAACGACGATCGCGCGGCTCTAGTCCAGCAATGAATCAGCCTAAACGGCTATGGTATTCAGCACCACCCCTGCTTCAGATGTACGATAAAGAGGTCATCAATGTCCTTCTCAACCTTGCCCGACGCCATCTGGGTACAACCTTCCGCGTTTTCGCTGATTTTCAAGCAACTAGAGATACTACCCACGAGCTATGTCTCGCGATGGCCGCGGTGGGCGGACTCTATTCCATTGTCAAGGATAGTGCAACCATTGCAAAGTCTTTGTATAACGATGCACGAAGAATCCACCTTGAAAAGATATATTCGTGGGCGTCGCCTTCGTCTTTTGACATGGCACTCAATTCTGTTAAAACATTCATCCTTCTGGCTATTTACGGAATCTGTAGCGGCGACAAAAGGAGCTACGAGTTCGTTGAAGTCTATCACCTCACCGCAACGGATGCAATCAAGCACTGTATACGCATGGCGCCAACAAAGCTTGAATCGGCCCAGCACCAAGAACTGTTATCAACCTTCGAAGCAGTAGACATTCTGGATTGCTATTTTGTAGTCCTTCTCCAGCGCCCTCCTTATCATTTATCTCTGCCACTTGACCGCAGTCAACAATTGTCCGCCTTCAAACTCGACATGACTGCGCTACTTCAACCAGACCGCCCGCTCACGTCCATCTGCGGCAGCCTGCGCGAAGTTGCAGTCCTGAGCATATACACATGGGCTGCGAGCCCCCGAGGGCGCGAGTACTCACGTGTGCAGCAGCTGTGGAACCCAAACTTCATTGAACTCGCCTTGGAACGCTGGGTAAATTCAATCCCATCTTCTATGATGATGTCGGAGCTTCCATCCATCTTGATCTATCATTTATCTCATCTTCATCTTCAAGTCAATTTTGGGATTCTTCAACGATTTTCTCACATCTTCGTGAAAGTACCAGACGCCCCTTCGGAGAAGAAGATCTTTGATACGATACGCGAGTGTATCTGTGCGCCATCTTTTAGGGCTGCCGTATGGCATTCTCATGCCATTATTCGCGTCGTCAGGGAGATGGTTGCGGCATCTGGGCGACGGCAGCTGCGTATCTCAGAGCATGCTCACATATTTGAGCCTCCACACCTACCATATTGTATTTATTTCGCTACACTAGTGGTATGGTACCACGAATATGTCAAGAGTGGACTTGTCTCCGCAGCTAGGGAGATGTGTCTAGAGAACGGTATACATCTTCTGAGTATGCTCAAAGTTCAAGTGGCGAAAGTGCTCGCGAACGCGCTACGCGAGCTTTTCCCCCAGCAGATCATCTAGAATTCTAAGGAGCAATACAATGCAAGCATATGAGAAATGACTAAACTGAATCTGACCATATTTTTCACACTGTCAGCAACTTGTTTGTTGCCAGTCTGCCGTAGGTTGCACTATGAAAGTCGCTGTATCTTTGAATCTTCCGATAGCCCTCGGTATTCCTTCACAGATGCTCCGACTACCTCAAAGACTGGAATCTCTGCAAGGCGACTGACAACCTGGTGAAGAGTCGGCAACGCTTTCTGGCCTATATCATGGATCCCGAATCGAGTGCTGCTCACATCTGCTGACTGTAGAGACACTGTAGCCATGTCCGTCTCAGGAGCATAGAGGATATCATATTGGGCATCCGGTTTTCCAACCTCCGTAGACGGAAGATACTTGTGCACGAGTAGGCCTTGGCCTCCATCGACCTCAGCTGGGTCTTTAGCAGAGGCCTGTAGCCCTGTAAGCTCAAGCGCAGCCCACTGAGCGCCCTTCCATGAGACCTTTGCTAGATAAGATGTCGAGTCTCTCGTTACCTGGATGTCTGAGAACATCGTTGGCAATCCGAGCTCCTCACGCCCAGTGGTGATGGTATCGGCAAGATTCTCGAATAAAATCGGGCAGAACGTTCCTTTTATCACCTGGTCATCTGCAGTCTTGTAGCAGACGCCGTAGACATAGAGTCCTAGCGAGTCGTATCCGTGTCCTCCGAGCCAGGTCAGATTGCGTCTCGAATCCAGAGAGAATGAAGCATATGCAATCGTGTCCATTTTGTCAAAATAGTAGCGTCCATTGGGAAAGAGGTTGCGAAGCAGTGTCGCACTCGTCTTGAAGAGAATAGTAACACTGGTTCTTGTGGGCTGAAGCAAAGACTTCGCGGACAAAATAGAATCTTGTCCAGGCGCAAATGCAGGCCCAAACACCGTCGGCTGCCGTCTTCCCTGCTTCGCTGCGCGAGTCGTCCAGACATGGTCCCTGAGCAGCTGTGTCGATGCGTGCACTTCGTCATGACTAAGACCGTAATCAATGTACTCATGCACTGGCGTTCTGGTAAGCCTAGAAGACTAATCAAGCAGGCTGGCGGCGAGTGAAAACACCAGCTTACCTTTGAACGATGCCACACTTTGCTCTCCAGTGCCCGATTGCTTTATACTGTCCTCTCCAACTTGCCGACTGAACTCTTGAATCGTCGAGGCACGCTCGTAGCGTGCTTGATTATATAATTGGAGGCGTTCCGGAACTTCCTTCGGTGTGACACTCCCGTCAAGCATGATAGCTAGTGAAACTGCATCTTCGATTGCCATTGCGCCACCCTGAGCCAGATGGGGAGTGAAAGGATGAGCGGCGTCTCCAATCAACGCGAGTCGCTCAGCCGCAAATGTTGGAAGTTTGTCCATATCAAAGAAGGGATACACCTTGATCTCTCCCGGATCGGCCTTGTTGAGCAGAGCTAATACATGCGGATGGAAATCCTTGTATACATCTAACATTGCCGATTTTGAGGCTGCGTTATCATAACTTCCCGTCGTCTCTGACAGGTGTGCGGGGTGGATGCAAACGAAATTCAAAAGCGTGTGGTAAGTAGTCGGGTATACCACGATTTTCCGGTCAGACGAATACCACATTAGCATGTGGCCATTCGGTTCAATGAGCGGTCTCAACTCGGGATCTTCGAGGACAACCTTCCGCTCAATGATGAACCGAAAGGCACTGGAGCTTGTCTTGAAACTTGCCGGAGGAGGACTAACAATACTCGCCCGAACCTTGGAATGGACACCGTCAGCTCCTATTACGACATCAGCTGAATATGAGGATCCATCTGCTAGAGTAATAGTAGCAGTATGGATATCGGCGGAAACAACGTGAGAAGACGTGTAAATTTTTACTGGCACGCCTTTCCCTTCCTCCGAAACTGCTGCCCTCCGGAGTTGGGCATGATAATGTGCACGATGTGCTTGAAGCCATGGCTGTTGGTTGGCTTTATTAGACAAGATCTAGTTCCTCAAACAAGATAAGAAAGACTCACATTCTGCCAACGACCTGCTTCCGCGGCGTTGTCTTTGATGCGCAATACCTCGTTATTGGCCGAGAGGAATACAGTCTACGTCAAGTCAGAGCTGATGCTGAAATGTTTCGTCATCGGCATACCTGGACCAACGGGACTGCACCACTGTCTCTAGGGTCAATTCCAATATGCCTCAGAACGCCCATTGCATTTGGGGTTACGTGAATAGCAGCTCCGATCTCGTTGGCGAAGCGAGACTGCTCGTACACCTTGACATGATGTCCCTGTTGTCGTAAAGCAATGGCTGCAGCCAGTCCACCGATTCCTGCACCAGCAATGATGATATGCAGCCCTCGAGCTGTGGGGTTGACTCTACCATTCTCCCCGCTGTCGCCATCTACCAATGTGGCAACCATAGCGTACGGCCGTGCGATTTTGATATTCTAGACTCGTGCGAACGCCAACGCAGCAAGTAACATCCATTATCCTGCTTATATAGAGTTACTCCGCTAAGGGACTATGCAAGGGGGTTTCCATGGCATGATGGAGATACGGCTACCTCCTTACGATGATCGGCTTTGGGAGTAACATTTCGGAAGCTGGGGTAGCAACGAATATGGGAGATGAAATATCGGACGGAGGAGCCGAAAGCACATTAGAGCTAGAAATCGGTGCGGCTCGGAGACACCTTTTTCCGGCGACTAATGTGGTTTATTTGGTCTGACCTACGGAGTACTTCCATGCATATCGGCCAATTTCTCCTTTGCGCTGGGCCAAACTGATTTTTCTTCCTCGCGAGACTGAAATGTAGGCTGATGTCAATCCTTCCTTTGTTCATACTATAACCTGTATAGAGAACGGGCACTTGTCTGGCTTGTAGCCAAACATGTCCCAACATGAAAGTCGTTATTGAGCCTCACAACCCCGATTGGGCGACGACATTTCTCAAAATACGGGAGCAGCTACGGCACACCTTGAAAGACGTGTCCATAGTATCGATTGAGCATGTGGGAAGCACGTCCATTCCCATGCTCAAGGCCAAACCTGTTTTGGATGTTGACATTATTGTCCACCCTCCGGCGCTCGAAGTCACTCGCAGGGCTCTGGCGGAGGCACACTACACTGATTGCGGAGAAATGAATGTCCCGGGACGATTCGCCTTCCGACAACCAGGAAATGCTCGTTTTGACGCAGCCCATGGTCCAGGGAGGAATGGAGAATTGCGTTATAATACCTACGTCATGATCGAAGGTTGCACCGCCCTGAGGAACCATCTGGATATGAAGAGGGTACTACTGGAAAACCCTGACTTACGAGAAGAATATAGTCGTGTCAAAACCGAAATGCAGAAGAGAGATTTTGAGAATATTGGCCACTACGTATCAGGAAAAACAGAGATATTATGCAAAATTCTGCGAACTGCAGGATGGACTGATGAAGACCTGCGTCCTGTAGTTAAGGTCAACAAATAGAACGGTAATTGTCCATTGGCATGGTGCAAGTAACAGGTCCTGAGGCATTTGAAGCAATGTTACTTTGGCAAACCAATTCAGCTTCCCGATAAAGAACGAGATTCGTTTTGTGTGAGATTTCGCTACTCATATGGTGATTTCCACAATCCTGCCTCCAACACGCACTCCCATAAGTTTAGCGAAACAAAATCGAATGAAGCATTCTTGTCAAGAGCTTGACCAAACTTCCGCAGGGACTGCACTCTCCAGATATACAGCTCTAACCCATCAACCTTACAGTATATGATGACCATGGTACTTCTTTTTTTACTGCTCCTCCTGTGGCGCGGTATTCCGGCCATTTGTGAGCAATGTGCGGCTGCTTGCAGCTGTTTCTGAATGGAGTCTTGGCTCGCTTATGTTTCTTGGCTTTTCTAGGCGAATATGTCATGACTTTAGTCTCAAATATTCCATACTTTAAAAGAATGAGATTAAAAAAGTATTCCAACCAGCTTCGGAAGCTATCCATCCTGCATCAAACACACTTTCACATGTTGTGGGCAGCAACTGGTCTCTATTTCAACTATTGACCAAGGTATCCGTGCTGAAACTCTTTTTCGCGATATTTATAGGGTCTGTGTCAATGAAGCCTTCGAGCTTGCAGAGCACGGACGGTGTCGGTTGCTTTTCAGGTTCAAATACGAACGCCACCCCGTACCTAAAAGTTCAGCTGACACCCTACTTCTTTTCTTCTGGCCCTTGACATTTTGGAACGGTCCTTGCAAACAACCGTTTGGCTGCGCCATTTCAACCATGATACATACGCTTTGCCATTTACTCCCTAGAAGAAGAGAGGAGTGAATAAGTCTTCCAGTCTTTATTCAAGCCTACTTGATTCTGTTCTTCTATTTCTCCTTCTTATTTCACTGGCTTTTTTGATGGGACTCCCGGGCATTGATCGTTGATCTGTAAATACCCGGACCTCATGAGCCTCTCCCGAGTCATCCAGAGGCGCCCCTTTGCCCATGATGGATTTCGCAGAAAAGCTGTGCCCTGGATCGCCTCTCCTCTCCAACCATCCACTAAAGCTTCTAGAGAATACACTGTGACCCCGGGAGAAGACCCTAAGACCGCCAAAAGAACAAACGATCCGTCGCTGTCGGAACGGTCCTCTCTTGCAGATAACGAGCTTCCGCGCTTCAGATATCATCACGAATCAAGTACGATCGAACTCTTTTACGATCTCTTCCTCGTCGCCAACCTCACCAGCTTCACAGCCGACCATGAGATTATCAACGGACAATCACTCCGAAATTATGTTGGCTTCTTCACAATCGTGTGGTTTACTTGGCTAGAGACTTCGCTATTTGACGTTCGCTTCGCCACGGAGTCTGTCTTCACCCGAATATGCAAAGCTATTGCTTTCGCAGCCATGACTGGGATCGCCGCCTGTGGTGCGAACTATAACACAGGAGAAGTTTCCGAGCACCTCAGAACTTTTCGATCACTCTCAATCATTCTGATGATTTCTCGACTTGCTCTCGCAATCCAGTACATTGTGGTTTTGCTCTACGTTCACAAATACCCCAGAACTCAGGCACCACTTCTAGCAACCATTGCGATTCTTCTCCTTTCAGCCATAGCTTTTCTCGGCACATTTTTCGCCTTTAACCTCAACGACGAGAGTAATGAGCACAACACAAGTGGTTCAAACTCAAGTGGACCACCAGTTTACATCTCTCACTACATTATCGTCTGTGTCGAAACTATCGGGGTGATCGCTATCTCTTGTATCTGGAGATCTATTAGTTTCAAAAAGACGCATCTCGTCGAGCGCATTGGACTCCTAACATTGATCATTATGGGCGAGGGGATTATTGGCATAACCAAGTCGATTTCCAAAATCTTGCAAAATGCCGCCAACACAGCTGCAAGCGTGTTTGGCATAACCATTTCAGCGGTTTTGCTATTATACTTTGTATGGATACTCTACTTTGACCAAATTGATCACGACCGCTTCGGAACTATTCGACAGCAAGTGTGGGCTATCCTCCACTTTCCACTTCACACGGCTCTGATTCTAGTTTCCGAGGGAAGTGCCACCTTGATCCTATGGAAAGCTATTATTAGGTATCTTGTGGAAGCACTGGCAATCCAAGTCCAGGCCACCGACATGGTAAGCTCAACTAATGCCGAAGTTGCGGGTTATATCGAAAAGCAGCTCAAGACCTTTGTTCACCACTTCAAGAATGAAACTTTGTTTAGGCTTGACGTCGAAAGCTTCATCAACAGCTCCTTGACTGATATCCGTCAACTTCCGGCGAACGATTCCAGTGGCCGAAATGACACCATCGTTGGAATAAGAGATGACATGTTCAATTTGGTTTTCGGGGCCTTTGGTATCGAAGTCAACCAGGAAGACACTACTTGGGATCCCCAACTTAGTATTTTCGACACGGTTATCTTCTACTATTACCTTGCTGCTGGCGTCTTTGTGATTCTGCTTGCCGTGCTTTACTCGTTCGGTAAGACCAACAAGTCTCGTGGGGAGTGGTTTAGCGCTGTACTCAGACTTGTTGTGGGAATCGGGCTCTGGTAGGTCTACACCTGTTAGCTTTTAGGATGTCCAGACTAACTTATCTGTGTTTTACAGTACGACCACTCCCGCCCTCGTCCTGAGAAGCGATAAGTCGTCGACCAGAGGGTTTGTATTCTCTGCTTGGACTGTCACGGTCGTCATGCTAGTATACTTTGTGCTTATCATCCTTGACAATCTACTGGACTGGTACGCGGATAAGAAGTCGAGCGGTCAAAAGCCAACATATATCGAAGACACTGAACGAAGCCTTGAAGGAGAAGAAGACGCATTGGTTAAGCAGACGAACACCGATATGGCAGAGCAGGGAGAAACGATTCGATTAAGGTTGGTGGAGATCTCCCCTGCTGATGAGGCCGATCCTCGTAGAGTGGAAGATCCCCAGTCGTCGCGATCTTGAGAACGTGGGATGTTCGCCAATGTCAAACTTCATATGCTGACAACAATAAAACCTGGGTCCACAGATGGACTTGTTAACTCGTTTTTCCAAATTCGCTTGACCCGCATCGGAGCATAAGCAGTGATATATCGGCAGTGTGAATATACAGTGCTAGTATTGTGCTTCTTCAGAAATATTCCATGTGCACTGGACTGCCGTTGCGCCCCTTGATCCTCGGGTGTTCTTGGTGTCAACCACCCCCGGCTAACAGGTAGATTAAATTTGCTGTACTCAAAATCGGTGCAGGTTTTGGAAGTCGGGCATCGTCAAACCCTGGAAGGGGCTCGGCTTTTGCCCGTGACACAGGAAGGAACTCAACAACATTTTGGGACTTCCCTAATTCATCCTGGTAATGATGAACTTCGAAGATGATGAGGAGACGTTAAGCGGCTCGGGTTCCAGGGTCTGAAATCCTTCCATAGGTGGCCTACCCCTTTGTCTGCTCTTGTGCGTGTCAAACGATCTTAGACATTGAATGGCGCGCTAGCATCCAAGTGCGAATCGATCTAAGCGCTGGAGCTTCGGCGAGTAGATAACGAGCGAGCCCTTTCAGCTAGAGCTCTGAAAGCTGCCACACTCGTGTGCCGAGATGGCCTAAAGTTATTAACCGTAAGCCGTCGGCTGTCGGTCATTGTTGATTATCGGCCTAGAATCGCCGCGCACTTCGCTGGTCCTGAGGCAGTACAGCGTCATTACTGGAACTAGCCTGATCAAATGCCTTGACCTATGACTGCCGTTTACTTTGTCAAATTTGTTGCGGCTCATACATCATGCTAGTATCTGTATGGGCCGAGCATTAATAGACAGAGATTAGCTGAGCCGAAGCATGTTTAATTTCGGAGCACTGTAAAGATTTGTCGGATTCTTAAAGGCTTCTACTCTTGCTCCGGTACTTTCTTTCAGCGCGCCCGGTGCTATAATTTGATTTATCACATCTGAATCTAAAAATGGCACCCAGAGATCTGAGACCGTCAGTCGAATTCGTCAATACTCCGGGGCATGAGGCATCGCCTCTTTACCATGATTCTGCCACCGTCACGGCGGCAGGGCGACTAGTCTTCACTTCTGGTGTTGTCGGAGTCAAGGATGGTCGGATTGTTAAGGAACTCAAGCCACAAGTCAAGCAGGCTTTCGAGAATCTTGCTTCCACCCTGGCCGCTTCGGGATCGCGACCAGTCGATATCCTCCATTTGAGATTCTACGTAGTCAACTGGCATTGGACCGAGACGGAACATCTTGTTAAGGAATGGATGGATCTTGTAGGACATAAGCCTCCCACATGCCTGGTACCGGTCCCGAAACTGTATCAAGAAGGGGTATTCTTCGAAGTGGAAGCCGTGGCGGCTACTGGAGGTTGCCAGAAGGTATGGAGCAATCCTGGGCCTTCGATCTTAGGCCTTCAGGCAGCACCAACCAAAACAGATGTCGTCGTTGTTGGTGGAGGATTCAGTGGCGTCCAAGCTGCATATGACTTGCACAAGAGTGGTCTGAGAGTCATTCTTTTGGAAGCGACTCATCGTATTGGTGGGCGGAGCAAAACCATCAAGCTCGCAAGTGGTCCAGGCTACACTGAGCTCGGAGCTACATGGATCAACAAGACCACACAGCCCAAGATATACGCCCATGCCCAGCGACTCGGGTTGACATTCATCGAACAATACAATCCACCGGAGGCCTTTGGGGTCTTTCAGAAGACGAATGGCGTCGTGGCGCGTGCAAAGGTATCGGATCCGGCTTATTCAGGTCCAGAGGTAAGAAATTCCGTCCTCTGAAGCACTGTTACATTTCATCTGATTGCATTTTGAGTACAGTTCTCTGCAGAGGAGACAAAATCGTTCAATAAGTTCTTGGAAGCTTTTCAATGGGAACTGACCGAAAATCCGAACATCGACATCAACAACACCAGTAGCTTTCCCAATGCAGAAGACCTCAGCGTAGCAGAGTGGGCGAAAAAGCGACAACTGGGACATACAGGCGAGCAAGCTGCCGCTGCACTGTGTCGTGCCAACGTGGGCAGGGAGCCTGACGAAGTAGGCATCCATTATTGGGCCGACTATGTCAAATCCGGGGGAGGTCTGTACTCTCTGATCTCTGATGACGAACTGGGAGCCCAGAACCTGTTCATCAAAGAGGGGACTTCTGCAATCGCTCAAGGTCTTGCCGCCGAATTGAAGCCAGGCTCGGTCTTGGTTAACAGTGCAGTCGACGAGATCAATCAACATGGGGATCAAGTGTTGCTTACCACTGTCAACGGCTCTCGATTTCTGGCCAACAAAGTGATCATGGCCAACCCCACCAACACATACACAAAGATCAAGTTTACTCCTCCGCTTCCACAGGGCAAGCGCACGCTGGTCACCCAGACGCGACCTGGGATATATGCCAAAGCATGCATCACATATGCGAAGCCGTGGTGGAGAGAGTTGGGTCTGTTAGGCAAGTTCAGAAGCTATCAAGGTCCAATCTGCTTCTCCTGGGAACTGTCGGTTTTTGACCTCAACTCGTACACACTGGCGTTGTTCATTGCCGGTAAAGCTGCTGAAGAGTGGTACAAATTGACCCCTCTTGCTCGCGAGCAAGCCGTCCTCGAGCATCTGAGCAAATTCGTCGAGCCAGAACAGCGACATCTGGTCGACAACGTGCTCGAGTTCAACATGGGCACATGGTCCGAGGAGGAATGGATGGGGGGAGCGCCAACGTCTGCGATGCCTCCAGGCTACTTGTCTCGATTTGGCGAGGAGCTCCGTGCTCCGTGGAAGAATATTCACTTTGCAGGTGGTGAGACTGCGAGAGAGTGGAAGGGTTACCTTGAAGGTGCATTGAGGGCGGGAAGTCGTGCAGCCGACGAGGTTATCTCTATCATGGGCTCCAAAGGGCATCTCTAATTGCACATAGAGAGCATAGATTGTTGGGCAGATCTGTTTGTTCCAAATCCATGTTATAGTTTACGCAGTTCGGGTCCAAGGGCACACTGTATGAAGAGCACAGTGCTCAGGCTTGAGAGATTGTTGGAGTCTTATCTACGCGATCAGTACGGAGTAAAGCTGCTTGGCTGTCGCCCAGAATTCTCGTTTTACGTTAGTCTTAGTACAGGGCCAGGGGGTCCGAAATCCCTTCTTCTCCCCGAAATCGTTACGTAATTGACACCCCAATATCAATTCAACCTCAGACACAGGGCACCGGACCTCAGTGTTGACACCTGGAACTACTCAGTCCCTTGCAATTACAATACATGGACTATCAAGCCAGTAAAGATCGTGCCAGAGTCGTGTGTGTACGGTGTCACGAACGTAAGGTATGCAACAATCGTTCATTCTCCAAGTCAACGGCAGACTGATTCTCTCCAGATTCGATGCGATGTACAAGATGACCGTGATGGACGCTGCAGTAATTGTCGCAAATCCCAAGCAACTTGTCGGTGAGTGCAGTTCCAGATCTTCCACATCATCTTACTGACTTCTGCTGCAGAATCTTCGAAGGTAGACGAAAACTGCGCCGGCACATGCGCAATCGCGGGGATGATACCAACACTTCGCCAAAGAAAATATTCCCAAATCGTGGAAATTTATCTATGCATACGCTTCGCAGTCCCATCGAACTGACAGCCAGTGAACATGGTAGACCAACATTAGGAGAGTCCGAATCAGAGCCACCAAACGAGCCAACCACGCAACCAGCAAACACGACTGCCGCGAAGAATCATCATCTCAGGCCATTCGACACTTCCATCAACGACACGGCGTATATTGCGGATCACTCAATCCTGCAAGCCCCGGCTGGTGGACATGCCCAAGATGTCCCCGTGGTAGAGCCATCATTTCTGACAGACACTCCAAAGACCCTGGACATGATCCTTCAGGTATCAGAAGCCGATATTCTTCCTCCCCAACCACTTCGCGGAGCTTTGATCGATTCATTCTTCAGATGCCTGGCTGATAGTTTTCCCATGATTGAACGAGACGAACTTGACTCGCCCAGAGCATCGACTCTACTCCAACAAGCTGTTTGCTTCGCGGGCAGTCTTATTCGGCCATCGAGCCCGCAATGGTCACTTGGCGACACAAAGGCATTGTACGACAAAGTCATGCTCTTGATCTCACTTCATTACGAGAGAAATGCCCTCACAGTCCTTAAAGCAATGTGTCTTCTGACTCTTTGGAGTCCCAAATCTCCCAACCGAGTCAGCCTTGTTGGGCCCTGGCATGTGACTGGCTCAGCTTTACGCCTCGCCATACAGATGGGAATGCATTGCAAATCTACATTACTGGGTAAAGCAGATACGAGTTGCCGCCTAAAGATAATCTGGATGCTCCATGTAAGTTGAGCTACTTCCTTTGCCCTTGCGCAACACTAAACCATAGCAGGCCAGCGATTGTGTGCTATCGATGGTCTACGGTCGACCTCCGCTATTGCGCCCGGAGGACCTGGATATTCCAGTTCTGACCAAAGACAACTACAGTGTCCTCACACAGGGGGCACTGGCCTTTATGGCAGATATGACGCTGTCTCGTATCATGGGCGAAATCGCAGAATTCACGTCCAGAAGTCGCCTCTCCTCTGAGCAACAGCAACAATTCCATGAGTCCCTCAAGTCATGGGTGTGCAGCCTTCCTGCTGAGATCAGCCTCTACGCTGAAGGAATCAGGACGCCGTACCACTTTTCCACTTTCGAGGTGCACATAGCGTATCTCGGTACCATTATACTCTTGCAGGTCCTCACACCTGGATCTGGAAAACAGCTGGTATGCTCAATCGCATCGATTATTGCCGCTGTCACGATGGCAGATCTATACGAGGACATTCTTTGCAGAGATCAAGCACCATTTCTCGCTGCGATACACGGTTTCTTTTGCACAGTAGCAGCCATACCCTTACTACAGTACAAACCAGCCTCTCCGGAATGGGAAACAAGACGTGTTGCCAGCTTAGACGTGATTTGCTCTGTTGTAAGCAACCTAGAGAACAAGTTTGGCCTGGCATTCACGGCGAGTCGGAAGATTGCCCAGTTGAAGTCTGACCGAGCAAATGTGATTGAGCCTCAACATTATACAGCCAATGGATCTCCCGGTCCAGGCAACTATAGGCTGGGTACTAGTGAAATGGCTGAATTGGAAGCGCTTTTCCCTTCACTGAACCACTGGTGTCCCGGCCTCGAGACAATAGCTGCAGGTGTAGATGCCGACATCGTGCAGGATTCAATGACACCTACCCTGGATTCCTGGAACATGGACACGGTTCTTGGTGAGCCAAGGTCCATCCTCGATGAACTAGGTGGTCCGTCCGCCTTCATGGACACATTGTTCAACGGTAACGACCTTTTTGACGACATGGCTCTCGAAGATGCAACGGTACACTCGTATGAGTCACGATGTTGATTCTAGGAGTAAATCTCAGGCTTGGTTGCAGCAATGGAGCTGCATTCTGCATGATACAACAACGACAGGGCGTAGCACAGGGTCAAACAGCGGTCGGAGCAAGCTTGAGTAAAACACCCGTTTTCTGATACGATGACTTGTAAGAAGTTGAGGCACATTGCTACGAGACTGAATATCGCTCTACGTGCGTACGTAACGGAGGATCCAGCTAGCATTATTTGTTATCTAACCGCGGAAATTTGAACACAGTGCAAGCGATAAGAGGCAACGGAATCTGAAAAGCTTGTGATTACCCTTCGCACTCGCCTTTCAGATAAGCCATTCTCTTTGGAAGCAATTAGTGGTGATCACAAGCCCTTGACTATGAAACGTTTACATTCGATTGAAGGGTGTGCCCTAGTATTGGCTTCGAAAACACTGTCATCAACATTCCTGACTCAGAGATCATACAGCATTACCGAGGTACAAGTGCTAGCTAATGATACCCGTTGGTCTTCTGGGTCTGGGAAGGTGCCTCCACGGAGTCCAATTCAAGGAAATCCGCCAACTCTGCATAATCACATTGCCATAACCCGCCCGAGGAAGCCGGGTACTGGGATCTGAACCCAATGAGCCGCTGAGCCTTCTTTGTCATGGTCTTCGCGACGTCGCGACTGATTTGAAATGGATATGCTTCTTCCGGGGTGAGGTAACTGAGACTAAAAGTCAGCGCGAGGCCTCTGCGCTTTTCGTCGATGGTTTTATTTGCACCTCCACCGTGCACTGTTTTTCCGGTGATCATCAGAGCGTCGCCGGGGTTCATCAACGCAGGGATGGTGTGCTCAGATCGTCCCATGTCAGTGAAATCTGTCCACTTGTTCGATTTTGGAATGACTCGTGTTGCGCCATTGATCTCCGTGAAGGGAGTAAGTGCGGTGAGGAAATTGATCACAGCTTCAGGACCTTCTGGGCCGAGCAAGTTGAAGACTCTGAACTGGCTCTGGTCGCGATGCAGTCTCTGTTCTTCGTTTCCTGCGTGGATCTCGATAGCTTGAGCCGCTGACATCCAGTACGAGCTGTTGTCCTGGGAGTAGACAATTTCTAGTATGGCGTGTAGGATATCTTTGTTCAAGATATCCTGCCGGAATACCCTGCTGTAGGTGACCAAGTTGGTTAGTCGTTTCGTCTTTTCCCCGTGGAATTCTTTTAATGCTTTGACATCACTAAGAGAGCCGTGTTGGAGAGCCTCGAACGGTGCGTCAATGTCGCTGTTTAGCTGTTCAACCTCGGCAGGGGAGAGAAATTCCTCGATGATGACTCCCCCATACTCTAGCATCAACTCGTGAATCTTTGCCGCACCCACGGATGCCTTCACGCGTGGAATTTCCTTGTCCGTCATATTTAGGATACCCTATCTAGAGGTACAACCCGTGGACAAAGGATATATATGCCTGGATTACTTTGACTCGAGTAAAGCAGTGCAATTTCGAGGGCCGCGCGTCTTGATCGTTTGCAGTCGAGGTGTATGGCATAGATAAAAATATCATTGTCTCATGTAGCAAGCCAAATTACCCGAATTCGACTGAGGTGTGGTTCGAAACCCCAAACTCATATTTGCCGAGTGCCGTCGAACACCCAAGCTAGATGGCCGAAACCGATGCAGAAAATCGTCAAAGAGCCGAGCGGCATCGAAGTTTATTTTAATGAACATGATAGGGTAGAGATAGCCGTCCTGACTTCCTTCGTTGTTTCGTCCAAAGCCTAGACCTAGCTGTACAATAAAGGATTCATCCTTTTTAACACGGATCAGTAGAGTCATCTAAAACGCGAGAAACTAGCAGATGCATTGTTAAGCCTTTGAAAGCCCGCTGATTGGAGGAAGTGCTGTCCATCTCTGGTTTCTGGTTCATTTGTCGCATACAACACTCTCGTCCTTCAAGATTTTTGTTGCCTTGATCATGTCTCGCCCTTTACAGGGAAAAGTTGCTATCGTCACGGGAGGCTCGCGAGGTGAGTATAGAGGAATGCAAGACACGAAAGGGCCAATCCTAATAATACTACCAAGGGATCGGCGCTGAGATTTCAAAAGAGCTGGCACGGAGAGGGGCTTCCGTCGCTCTGACTTATGTTTCATCACCTAAGGGAGCACAGGCAACAATCTCTCAGATCGAGTCCGAGTCCGGTGGGAGTGTGCAAGCCATTGCTATACAAGCCGACTGCGCTGAACCGACGACGGCGGCTCCAAGACTGGTAGCAGAGGTGGTCAAGAAATTCGGAAGTCGGATCGACATTATAGTCAACAATGCTGCAAACGGGAGTGATCAAACACTGAATGAAGTCGACCGCGAGATATTCGACACAATGTTTCACACAAATGTCCTCTTCCCGTTGCTGCTGGTCAAGGAGAGTGTACAGTACTTGAGCAAAGGAAGCCGCATCGTCAACATTTCCTCGTCTGGAGCGCGATCACGTACGTGGTTTTTCTTGCCTTTCCCACGAATCCAGGTAAGGTCAGGTACTAATCAGTCACTTCTCTGTAGCCATGCCGTACTCGATTCTCTACTCGGCAACCAAAGCTGCTTTGGAAAGTATCACAAGAACACTAGCGGCACAGCTCGGTATGTATATATCGTCGTCAATCACGTGGTATCTCTGACCAGCCTTTGTTATTTCAGGTGAATCGCACGAGACTACAGTCAACGCTGTCAATCCTGGACCAGTCAAGACTGACATGTAAGAATGTACATGCGTGCGTGAGAGGATCTGTAGACTAACGATAGAATAGGTGGAATGCGACCGATAGTGTTGAGGATGTTGAAAAGCCCATCATCCAGCGAACCCTAGCTGCGAAACGCATCGGTCTCGTGGACGATATTGCACCCATTGTGGCATTCCTGTGTGACCCCAGTGCCAGATGGGTCACGGCCAACGTCACTTGCGCAAATGGAGGGTTGATCATGCTTTGAATGTGAGCCCGCTTTGGCATACTTGCGTGCATGTAGCGGACAGTACAGTGTGCAAAGGGCCATACCAGTTTCCGTGGTAGAGGGAGAGACAGGAATCGTGCACAGTATTTTGAAATCTTCGTATTCCTACTAGGTCATATCTATGTCGACTGTATTGTAACTGTGGGAGATTTCTTCCGACAAATATGCCCTGGCCAAGAGATGAATGTAACCTTTCGATATCTCACCAATCTTCACAGGACTTACAGTAGACATGGTAGGGATATCACTTCTCACCTACCAGGATCATCCGTAGGGGCCTTATCATCTTATCGCAGGCTACAATATCTTATCTAACCGCCAATCTGGTTACTTTCGGTATAGTCTAATGTCAGCTCGGAAGGAATTGCCACCCCCGCACTTTTCCCTGAATCTCGACCTGTCCTACGGAGTAGTTACATAATAGGTACCCGAGTGATTCGTGCGCCCCCTTGCACCGGAATTGTCATCTTCATTCTACGGATTCAAAGGAAGCTCTGGATGCTACCCGGACTCACTTGACCCGATGGCTCCTACGTGCGCTCACCTGGACTGAAGCACAGTGAGTACTCAAATCAGTACTTTTCAGCGTCGATATCTTGAACATCATCTAAGGCTTATCAGAACAACGAACCAGTCATCCTCATCGCTGGCCTCCCCTACCAATTGTGATCATAGAGGCGAACACTCACTGGGATTGCCACCACAGCAACAAACATCTACAATGGGGGACAAACAGCCCTACAAGCCACCCAATCAAGCCCGATATCCAAAGGCCATTCGACCTCGTTTCTTGCGAAGCAAGTCAGGATGCCTTGGCTGTAGGATTCGACGCAAGAAGTGTGACGAGCAGAAACCGGCCTGCAAAAGCTGCCAAAAACAGCAGCTTATCTGTGCCTGGCCGAATGGTGATCATGACATCCCACAGTCGCACGGATTTGCGTGGCAAATCAACCTGAAAGCAGGGGGAAGGGTCTCGAAAACGCCCATATCAGTCAGCAAGCCCTGTGCTCGTCAGGTCCCGCCGCATGAGACCTCTCAAAATATAATAAGGGATGCTTCTAGAGATCACGATGTCATTTGCGATCTCGGATGGCCTGGTGTTCCGATCAGTTTGCAGGGTTCCAATCACTTCCACATGCTCATCGAACACTATGTCAAAATTACTAGCCACGTATTGACTGGTCGTGAAAATCACACAAATCCATTCTTGTCCCCGACCCTCGAGTTAGCTGCTGCAGATAACTTGGTTATGCACGCTGTGCTAGCCGTCAGTGGGATCCATTGCCAGCATGTAACCAAGGATCCGGATGTGCTAGTGACGACTTACAAGCACTACGGAACCGTTCTCAAAGGACTCAAGTACGCATTGACACACTGGGTCGAGAGAACCTCACCCGAGAAATCGCTGAGTCTTCTCTTGGTGGCTATTCTCATGTGCATGTATGAGGTAGGCTACCCCACTACAGCCGTCGAGATATGCCAGTCTAATTGATCTGACATTATTCTACATAGGCTCTGGGAGGTAATGACAATGGCGCCATGTCGCTCCACGTGAGAGCTGCACGTGAATTCTGCTCACATCTCATCACGAGAGAACCGATGGCAAGGAGTTTACCGCTTGCCGGAATACTCTTTGAAGCTTACGCCTATTTTGCAGCCCTTTCCCATTTAGAACGACGAGCACTCGAGTTGATGCCGGATCAAGATCCGATTATTTCAGATATTGACTGCATCAAAACGTATCAAACTTTCGGCTCTTATATGGGCTGCGCGTATCAGCTTTACGAGCTGATCCCTACCATCTCTCGATTGGTCCTGTATGAAAAGCGAAGCATCTCTCGAAACGACGATCCAAAATTGCAAGCTCTCTACGAGGACACGAAGAGAGCTGTCGCTGACTGGACACCCGATGAACATCAAGCACACAATTATGCTGAAACAATGGCGGGCATGATTGTGCAGAAAACGTTGCTCATGCTTCTTCACGAATGTCGCATTGTAGAAGGTCAAGGCCCTCAGCATGTCATGCGAGACATTCAACCCCTCATTGAAGAGACCATGTCGCTCGCCGAAATTATTAGTAAAGAGCCGGTAAGCTGCGTCCTCGCATGGCCCATGATGATTACAGGCTCGATGATGGTTGAAAAAAGGCAACGTCACCGTTTACTGAGTCTCTTTGGAACTCACCCCACCCACACCGCGCTCGCGGAGCAGACAGTCCGGCTGCTCAACCTGGTCTGGGAAGATGATGACAAAAGTGTGTTCGGGATCACTGGTCTCGGGACCGTTGCTAAACAACACAAGACATATATGTGTTATGCGTGACTTTAGACTAGCTTCTGGCATATCCGGGCCGCACATTGTAACGAAATACTTATATATGATGAAACAATGGTTGATGTCAAATAAGATTGACTGGTAGCTACCCAAGAATTCTGCCAACGACGGGAATAATTTAACGTAACATGTTCTGGACGAGTCCGGCAATCGCTTAACCCTTTGTCTAGTCGAGCACACCCACCCCCACAACTAGATAACAACTCTGCCCCCATTGTTTTCCAGTCTCAGTGTACGCCCGTCTTTTGTCTTTGTTTCAGCTGACCTCAGTCGCACCTCGAGATTTAGCCGAGGGACGTACGAACCAATCAATGGTGGCTGCTAAAAGGACTCCCACCACCACTACAGAGGCCCAATTCATGTACGCTGGCTTGACAGGGAGATAAAGAGGGAAACAAAGCCATACGCTGATGAAAAGGCACCATATAAGAGCAACGTAGATAATCGGAGTGCCGAATCCACGAAGGTTCAACCATCTCTGGGAAGGCAGATAATCCCGACCTCTGTAGAGGGCACAGCCAAAGGTCAATGAGTAGCTGACTGTTCCGAGAACAACGGCACCCCCTAGTATTGCATTCAGTGCTGTCAGAGAGCCGAGCTGGATCGCACCCAACGCGAGCACGAGAAATAGATTGACTACCATGGCGTTGCAGGGAAGACTATCGGTGGCTGACAGTTTTGACGTCCAGTTGGAAAAGGGGAACTGATTCTCTCGTGACAAAGACCAGTAAAGCCGGCTCCAGCTGGTGAATGTTGAGACATTGGCGATGTAGAAGCTTAGGATGACGCCGATGGTGCCAATCGTTGCGAGAGCGTTGGAACGACATGAGTCGAACAAGAGTTGGATGATCGGCTGATGTCCCACTGGCGCCAGGAGATTCTCCGGCTTGGTTATACAGAATGAATACACAATTGTCATGACGAATCCAGTTATGGCACTGATGACAGATGATCCGATGATGACCTGTGGGACCTGCTTCGTTGGCCGGTCAAGCTCGTCCGTGATGTGCGTGATGGCGACAAATCCGCTGACGCACAGAACAGACGGTAACAGGGCGAGGAAGAAGACGACGCCGTTAGATGACCAGCCAGATTCGTTGACCACGTCCACAAAAACCTCGTGGGCAGGGGGCTTGGGAGTAGCTCGGACGAGAAGGCTGACGAGGATGAAGATTGCTGTAACATTGATCACTCCAAACGCGGCGATCAAGGTCGGGCCCAACGCGTGAAAGATGTATGGGAGATTGATCACAAAGCCTGCCACAGCCCAGGCACAGTAGACGAGATAGTATTGCCACTGGGGTGGCATATATCCTGGGTTAAGTGCCATTGCAAGCCCAAGTGTGAGCTGAGCCAGGTAGAGATCAGAAGCGATGGCGATGAACCACCATGTTGCCGTTGTTGTCCAGCCCACAAGAAAACCGAAGAACTTTGCGCATTTTGTAGGAGCAAGATGCTGAACCCAGTATGCCGGCCCTTGTAGAGTGAGAGATGTCAGTAACGTTGGTCACGGCTTTAGCCAGCCAGATAGTTGGGAAGAATGCTATGAGCGAGAGGGGGAATGAACAGAATGAGTAATTGAGGCTACAGGCTTCTGACCTGAAGAATGCGGGATCGAGGAAGCAATCTCTGCCACCGCTAACCCAAGAATCAATTGGAAGAATGAACCAAACAGGAATGCCCAGATATAGTATGGCGATCCTCCGAGACCAATCACAAGAGACAAATAGGCCCCAATGGCGAGAGGTGTGCATGTGATGGAAAAGTTCATGGCCAGAGAATGCCAGAGGTTGAAATGGACTTTTGGCTGGACTTCGCCCATGATTTCGCCGTCACCGCTTGGTTGAGTATCATTTTCAGTCCAAGTCATGATATCCTGCTTGCTCATATTGGGTTGGTCCATCGCTGAATTGATATGTCGAGTTTGTGCGGTGAAAGGGATCAGTGTGGCGAGTCATGGGGTATTTCTACGAGGCATACATGTTCTCTCACGATCTCTTTATACCATTAACCTGGAAGGAGACCAGCTAGCCATCATGGCATCCTAGAAGATGAGTGAGAGGACTTCGTATTAACGGCTCAAAGAACCAATCGGCAATCTGTCTCCCCGCAAAAGAAACCGACGTGCCGCACTGGCCACCAGAATGAGCCGTGAGCTAAATGGGCATCTACCAAACCAGGATACGCGGTCGGAAATCACATCTGGACCGATCCCTTCAGTCTGGCGAACGCTATGTGGTCAATCCCCAATCTTGGTTGCTGATCGTTATCTAACCGCCATCTCGGAAACTCTACGTTACAAGCTGGCCCTATGATGCGGGGAGACTCGCGAGGTGGGGTACTTTGTGGTGAACACACCCCGCCAACCGCTCCTTTGAAACAGTTAGATACACATATAAGAATATAATGATAGCAGAGATGAGTGAGAAACAACAACTTTATCATACCAGATCTGTTCTTGGCTCCGAACTTGTTCTACCATCCTCATTGTAAACCATGGATTCTATTATCGCTATCTGGCCCGCCGTCGTGGTGGGAATTAGTGTTACATACATCTTGGGATATATCTGGCGCGAGATTCATCATGCACGACGAGCACGTCAGTTAGGATGCAAACCAGCTTTTGTACGACCCAGCAGATTGCCTTTCGGCATTGATATTATGCTTCGCTATATGAGATCTACTGAGGCACAAAACCAACAAAATGACGACCTCGTCGTCTACGATGAACTTGATCAGCGCCCTACATGGTATCAGAACATACTAGGCAACTGGCACCATGTGACCGTGGACCCGAAGAATGTGCAAGCGATACTGGCAACACAGTTCAATAATTTTGAGCTTGGTCCTCTGCGCTCCGGGGTGTTCAGCCCATTCATCGGAAAAGGCATTTTCACTAGCGATGGCAAAGAATGGTATGTTGAATATGATCCCTCTCACCGTCCACGAGTTTCATGCTTATGTGAAGACCCAGGTCGCACTCCCGAGGGCTTTTGAGGCCCCAATTTACGCGAGCACAGGTTGCTGACTTGGCTTTGGAAGAGACTCATGTCCAAGCCCTCTTCGACTGTTTGCCAGTGAACCCAGACTCATGGACTGCCACGGTCGATCTTGCTCCTCTGTTTTTCCGCCTAACACTTGACTCAGCCACGGAATTCCTCTTCGGGCAAAGCGTGCACTCTCAGAAAGCTGCCACAATGATAGCGACGAAAGAAACTGGTCAGCAAGAACTCGAATGGGCATCCTTCGGGCAATGTTTTGACAATGCCAACTTGGGGGTGTGTTATCGTTCTCGCTTAATGGACCTATACTACCTTTACTCGCCTCTGTCATTCCGCAGGAATTGTCGCGAGGTCCACCGATTTGCAGATTACTACGTGAGACGAGCTCTGGAATCGGACATGTCATCGAGCAACGACGCAGAGAAGGTGGCCACGAAGCAACACACCTATGTCTTTCTGGACGAGCTCGTGAAAGTGACAAAAGACCCCCAAGAACTCCGAGGTCAGCTTTTGAATATTCTACTTGGTAAGTTGGCTTACTTCCCTCCTTTGATGCAAGAAAACTCTCCTCGAGGTCTTTCACTTTTCGCTGACTTGACTATTGGAGCTGGCCGAGATACAACCGCGGGCTTACTCGGGTGGACATTCTACCTCCTCGCTCGAAACCCAGAGATCTACACTATCCTTCGCAAAGCCATTATCGATCATTTTGGCGCATACCCTTCCACAGAAAACATCTCCTTTGAGACTCTCAAATCATGTACGTATCTACAAAACGTCATGTCAGAGGTCCTACGTCTTCATCCAATCGTGCCAGAGAACAGTCGACGTGCCGTCAGAGATACAACACTTCCACGGGGCGGCGGTGTGGACGGTACTTCGCCAGTGTACATTCGTAAAGGCTCGGAGGTGGCCTACAATGTGCATATCATGCATCGACGTACAGATATCTGGGGGCCTGATGCCCATGAGTTCAAACCTGAGAGATGGAATCATCGCAAGACTGGGTGGGAGTATCTCCCTTTCAATGGCGGACCACGAATCTGCCTAGGCCAACAATTTGCTCTGACTGAAGCTGGCTATGTTATTGCCAGAATTGTGCAAAGGTTTGATCAAATCGAAAGCATGGACACAGAAGCGATCACACGGCATCGTTATACAGTGACCACATCACCCGTTAACACGCTTGTGAGATTGCACAATGCTGTATCATTAAAGTGAAAAGGATAGTTAAGTTATTTAGTAGATCAAGAGAGTGCTCTATCCGCAAATATGGGTCTAGATTGTGTCGCGAAAAGGGTTCCGGCCCGCGGACCGATTTTCCAGAAGTCCATTGATCGTGGTTATAACTGTGTCTTTGAGCCTTTAGTAGTCTCGGCTAAGGGCCTTATCGACCAAACCATCTGCAAATGACTATGCCATAAGTTACAGCTCTCCCGAGAACCGATGTAGAAGCAAGGCTTCAAATTTTCTGATGAGCTGACTCTGAATCTAACTTACCGTGGAAAACAATAAAAAATGTCTCGCACGAAGCCATTCAAGATAGCAATAGTGGGCGGTGGCCTTGGTGGTCTTGCATTGGCGATCGGACTTCACCGACGAGGAGTTCCAATACATGTGTACGAATCCGCGCCAGAGTTTTCCGAGATTGGAGCAGGACTCACATTCGCGACCAATGCCATCCGCGCTCTTGGCCTAATTGATCCTGATCTCGTGGTCGGGTTTCGCAAACACTTCAAGAAAAATCCGCCAGGATTCTTCATGAACATTCGCTTTGCTGTGAACCCCAAGCCTGGAAATGAAGGTCAAAACGACTACAAAATGGGCGATCTCTTGTACGAGCTTCGGGACGACGAAGAATGTGGGTATATTCATCGAGCAAGACTCTTAGAGGTTATGGTTGGTCTGCTCCCTCCGAATCTCTGTTCCTTCCGGAAAACTTTGGTCGACATTGAAGAGCTTTCACGGGCTGAAGGAGACGGAGTGAATCTGGTTTTCTCTGATGGTACCAATGCCAAAGCCGATGCTGTTATAGGCTGTGACGGTATTAAGAGCTTAACTAGAGCAAAGATTGCTGGGAAGGAGATCCCGCCTCGTTTCACAGGCGACGTTGTGTATCGGCACATGTTTCCGATTGAAACTGTTGTTGAAGCGCTCGGTGAGGAACGTGCTCATGTTCCTCACTTACTTTTCAGTTATGGGACAGTGATGGTTCACTATCCAGTTGGCGACGGGTCCATGGTCAACATGGTGGCAATTCACGCCACTGGTGCTGATGAATGGGAAGGAGGTGGAGATTGGGTAAAGCCCGTCAGCAAGGAAAAAGTTTTAGGAGCATTGAAAGATTGGGATCCTGCAATCCTTCGATTGATGAGTGGCATGCCAGATTTCAAGGAGTGGGCCTTGTTTGACTGCGCTCACGGAGAGAAATACTATCGCGGTCGTCTCTGCATATTGGGTGATGCAGCACACGCCGCAACGCCGCACAATGGAGGGGGGGCAGGTATGGCCATGGAAGACGCCTATGCTTTGAGCCAGGTAATCAGCCGTGTCTCGAATGCGCATGAATTGGAGTATGCCTTCGAGATATATGATTCTATTCGACGGCAACGGACGCAGAGATTCGTGCACAATGGGAGATCAAGTGGGAAAACGTGGCAGCTGAGGGATGACTACGCAAAGGATGTTCCATCAAAGCTTAAGGAACAACTTGACGCGAAGTTCAAATGGATATGGTACCACGACTTGAAGGCTGAAACCGACCAAGCATTGGCACAGATATCATTTGGAAAGGGAGCATCGTTGTAGGGAATAGAGATACCCCTGAGTGATCTTGGATAGTCATTGGTCTGCAATAAACTCTGCCAAAAACAATTGAACTCTCGGGTTATTATTCTCAGGATTCTATATCGTGAGGCGCCCTCCTTTATTGTAATAACCGTTTGCCTTGGAACTACCAACAAAGGATTCTGCTACGTATTAGTCATTGAATCGTGAGATAGAGATTAAGAAAGCCAAATATTAATGGGGCACATAACGTAGTAAAGACATTGGGATCTCTCTTCTTGCTCAGAATGTAGTCCGGAATTACATCAATATCATGTAGCTAGAAGAGGAAACAAGGAAGGTCTCGATTGAAGTGAATACTGTTATGGCAAGAATAATTCTAGCCTAGAACACCCATGCCGGGCTTCGACTTATGCTCTTGCTATCACGGGCCTTGGACTTGAATCTAGTTCCTTCTGCTTCTGTTGAATCATACTAGCTTAGAGTCAGTATCTCCATTCAGCGTTTGTTATCTTAAAACCCGACAAACCTGAAATTTTTGTCCACTGCTTGGCGAAAATACTCTGCAACAGTCACTGGAGGACTTAATACAGGGTGGTTAGTGGATAGGTTTCTTTATATGGCTATTGCTGACTTACTATTTCTTCTTTGGACCTTGCAGAACGTAGTCCTTGCGGCTTTGGTTGAAATAGGCAATAGAGTATCGAGATGGCGACGCCCCAGTGTCCTTGGCTCGCACCCGGTGGAAATTTGACTTCAATCGATCGTCCGACCATGCCACTGGATCATGTTAGTAGCCCATGTATAGAATAGTTCACCTTTAACCTACTCAGCATGTCACCAATGTTGACCACAATAGGTCCAGTCTTCGCTGGCAGCGGAGTGAAGATATCTCCAGAAGCAAAACTTGTTGAAGACTCTCTTCCCGGGCAGATCTCGAGACCATCCTCATTGTCCCGCTGGAATAGTAGCGTCAGACAGCCAATATCAGTGTGAGACCCAGCTCTCCAGGTGCCAGCTCCGCCGTTGGTAGGTGGGTAATGGATAAGGCGAAGTTGGGTTAAAGAGTCTGGTTTCGTCGGGTCATTAGCGATGTGGAAGTAGTCTTCCGAAAAGCCAAGAGCGGTTGCAAAGCAAGATACTGGCTAATTAGTATTCTAATCAATACATATGGTTCAAGGTACTTTGTTGCTTACAAACATCGTCGGATATCTTTGCACACTTCTCAATAAAGGCTGTGGTTGTGCTGCGAAAATTGGGAACATCTTCATCGCTGGGCCACTCAGAGTTTCTTTGAAGCCACAAAGACTCTTTCTCGTCGTACACTCCGGTGCTTGGTCGTAACTGGGCCTGAGAAAGGTATCTTGTCAAAAACGTTCACTTCAGAAGAGACGTATCCTACCTTATATTCCCAACCATTATTCGTTTCTTTGCTGTGTGGAATTTTCTTCTTCACATCGGGTGGTAGATCGAAGAAGGCTTTTGAAATCGCAAATTGAGCTTCAATTTCGTTGACTTCAATCCCATGATCCACCAGTGTCATGAATCCAGCCGTTTCAGCGGCGTGTACAAGTTGATGAGTGATCTCATCTCTGCGCTGCTCAAAATCTACCGAAGGAATTAGCAGCTAATTTATTCAAAGTTGAGATTATACTGTCTGACCCTTCAAGGAAATGACTGGCACGAGACGGTCTGCCATATTGTACTAACAGTGGGATTAATTAGAAGGAGTACTTCTTACAAACCTCGAAATGATAGTTGAGAATAGGTATTACAAGCACGTGAGGAAGGTATAAATAAATATGTTGGAGGTTTTATCAATCCTTGGGAAAAAAGAAGTGCATATTCAGTCACCTTTACATTTGTGCCCGTGAATAGGACTATTCATGTAAATCGCCCGCCGAATGCACTCGTTTTCACAGGCTCAGTGCGGACCGCGATAGGCCTTATTATTTGGAGCTAATCCTGGCAAATTATAGGCTGCGGGCCGTGGACTCCGCAAAATGACTCCAGTCCAAGTTTGAATCCTCCAAGCGATCTGCATAGGTATTGTGAGTTATTGGGCTAAAGCTATGGGGGGCCCTAGAGGGTTGTACAGGGAACAAGGACGGGAAAACTATTAGGCGTTACTGCACGATGTCTTGGCCGTCTGTGATCACTTGAAATGAGCATTTAGATCAATCGATAGCTGGTTGAACCGTTGAAGGCATGTTCGCTTGCGCGACTACTGTTATGGGTTCTACCAGATCTGCTGTCAGTGGTCGTAGCAGACAGTTGTTTTAACAACTTTCAAATGGCCTCACAGCATTAGCCGCTATCAAGGACGACTCGGTTTTGATCATCAAAGGAGGGACTCTCCGCTCATAGGAAGGGACGGAAGAGTCCTCGAGATGATATCCAGTATTTGACGAGGCTTTCCGTGATGGTACGAACTGCTGGAAGAGACGACATTGGAGTAATCCCAGAAAAGCCTTTCCTATCGAAACCCTCTGCCGACCTTCAGCGCCTCTTAACTGAGTCGAACGATGGATAACAGATAGTAAGCAGATGGAGCGCGAATGCGGATCACGAGGCAAGCTTCCCCAGGTATACCTGAAGTCTTCCCCCGAAGGGGTAGACACATTCCCTAGGCCTTTAACCGACCCCCTGGACCGGTGTTGGCCTGGGCACGTCGGAGTAACCCAACCAAAAGAAAGGGGAGCCCGGAATTGCAAGGTTAGAAGACGTCACGAATTCATTGTGTCACTGTTGGTCGAAGAGGATAAACTATGCGCAGAACTGGAAGTGAACAACGTGAATACGTATGCGTTATTCACATTTATTCATTGATCCGGGGCTCTACAAATCACACCTTCGTGTTTGTTTATAACAATACTCTGATAGTGATTGCAGTGTCAAGATTGTGGTAGACTTATGAGTCCTTCCAAGGTATATCAACTGGTTAGCATCTAACGTGCAAGGTATGTAGCCGCTTAAGAGATGGAAGAAGATCTCCAAGGGAGTCCATTTTAGTGAAACGGCCTGTCAATCTTGCCGGATGGTTGATTTCGTAGTGGCCGTGAGGGTCAGGCGGGGGTCTAGATTAGGTCGCACTTCGTCCGTTCTTTGTTTCGAGGCCGCGTTGATAGCACAAGTCATGACCTGCAGCATGTACTCGTTCTACACAGGTGTAAGTGCGTTGCCGAAAGGACACCAAGATTGGAGGCCCTGTAGCTGGAGTGACGAATGACTGGCGGACTTCAGCTGTTAAGAGGCCCTTTTGGAGAGGTGTGAGCACCTAGAAAGGTTATTGCCGAGGTGATAGAGGCCACCGAAATTAAACTCGTTATTAGGCTTCCAAATTGAACTATCCACGTTAGCCACGGGCCCAGCACCCGAACTTCATTAGTTTTCAAGTCAATTGTCGTCAAGGAGCATTAAAACCGTCCTCCTCGTGATGAACGAAGCACGTGTCTGGATGTGTTTGAAACATGATAATATGCGAGCGGTCTGGTTGGCTGAAGATAACCCAGGGAATATCTGGTCTAGACTACCAGGAGTTTAAGAATCTCCGGAGATTGGCGGTCTAGATACGGCTTGCTCAGACAAGTGACCGCCCTCGTTTCCCGGATCCGTTACAGCAAAAATATGCGAAGCAGCTGATTGGCTGGAGCACCATTGTGCGCCCATTCGGTATCAACCTCGCAACTCTATCCTTACGATGAGTTAGAGTTGTCGGCGCAACTGAAGGCCCCGCCTGCAGTCTGTCTTTAGCACCTGTAACAACAAAGCACCTGCTAGTGGTGAGGAGAAGCGGGAAGGGTGGCTCACCAATAATACCCTGGGCGTAAGCATCGATGATTGACCTGATGGTGCCGTATGTGCCCGCAACGGTCAGGAAGGCTCCAATCAAGGCTACCACAATATGCATCACCCACGCGAGCTGCTGCAGGAAGGTGCCCTTGCGCCAGTGGTTGAAGTCGTGCAGCCAGAAGATTGGGGGAAAGATGATGCACAGCGGCGCGAAGCAGACGGACCCCATCAACGAGAGCAGGTAGTTGAGGATGGGAACGGCTTCGTAGATGATGAAGGCGATCGTAGCCAGGCCAAAAGTGAGACCACTAAGTCCAGAAGACACAAATGTCAGTCCAAGAGCATACTTTCCTTTCTCTTGTGGGAATCACGAGGGAGGGGTGTTTGCAACTCACAGCCAAATGGACCAGTGTACAACGCTGTTGGACTGCAGGTGCACCGAGTCTCGAAGGAGTCGAACGAAGATGTATTTTGCTGCAATGTGAAGGTAGACAATCGTGCTAGCAAACAGTCCGGGCAGGGCAATGCCATATGCAATCATCTTGATGGTTTGTCCGGCGCTGCCCAGAGCCGGACTGGCCACCCATTGTCCGCACCAGGCGTAGACGACCAGACTGAAAGTGAGATAGCTGGAGTTGACCATGGCCTGCGCTGCGTAGATGGCCTTCTTGTAATCCTTGGGGTTCCTCATCTCTGATATGACCGGAACAAAGGCGGAGGCGCCAGCCGACGCGACGAAGATACTGCTGCAGGAGGTGACACCCTCGAGGAAGCTCGGGTGTCCAATGACCCGGTAGCCCAGCTCAAACGGTCCGGTCGGAGGAGCAGCGGCAGGACGGTCGCGTGTGGTCACAGCGACACTATTAGTCGCCTCCGTCAGCATTATCATCTCCCACAACCGTCCTTGGAGGATTGATACTTACACGACGATGAATGTTGCCACAAACAGACTGATGAAGCCAACCCACATAATATAGCCCACCCTGGCAAGCTTTCTGATACTGGCGCCCCCGGCCGCCGCAACCATGGCCAGGAAACCCCACCACACGGTACAGGCGGCATGATGGCTCAGAGCATTGATGCCTGTGGACACACCAACGAGACCGGCCGACACGCACAGCACGTTGCCGATAATGAATAGTGCGCCCGTAAGCTCCTTGAACCAGATGCCGCCAACGCGATAAGCCATCTCGACCTGGGTGTGGATGCCGGGATGGCGGTTTCGGTAGGCCCCAAGCAAGACGGCTGAGTACGTGTTGTAGGCTCCCCATGCGCAGATGAGGAGTGCACCGGGAAGAGCGCCGACAATGTATAGGACTGTTGGCAAGTTCAAGACCCCCAGAGCAAATTGGACTACAGGTTTGTTGTGTCAGTGTCCAACTTCTATTTCGCTCGCTCACAACGGCATTCGAGGAGAAGAGGGGGAGCGTACTTTTCAGAAGGATTATCGAGGCATGAGGCCAGCCAACAGTGCGAAAGTCGACAGCATCGTCTGACTTCTTAAAGACCTCAAAGTCGTCGTTGCCGGGAGCTTTCAGATCCTCGTAGTCGCTCATGGTCTCTGCAGCCGGGATGCCGATGGGTTGTATGGCTTCAGACTTCTCGGCCATGTTTGCGAAATGATTGTGGTTTGCACCGAAAGCAGCAACAGGACTTTTGGTACTGATTTGGGCGTTATTTCAATCCCGGCGACTTGGGAGAACTCAGAAAGAGGTGATGCTGAAGATGCAGTGGAGACATGGATGACCAGACAGGTATATGTAGCTAGAGTCATAGGAAGCCGCGCAGTTCGCCGTTGGGCACGCCCTAAAGTGTCTATCAGGAGCCAAGTCAAGATGCCCCGCGAAGTCTAGAAGGTGTTTGCGGAGTAAGTTTGCTGCCCGCCCTCACTGAAACGGACGTTCACGATTGGCTGATAGACCAATCCCTTATCCCGCTGGGGTCACTAGGCGAGTCCTGGCCATCGATTCTATCAAGGCACCTTTCCTGCGTATCTCGGCTATGGCACCGGCCCGCGACCCATTACCTTGCAACATCTACCCAGAATGCGAGTCGTCTCATTGGTTCGCATTTCCTGGGGCTATGTGTCTCCTATCGCGCGTCAAGAAAATCAAAGAGGACTATCGCAGCCTTCCTTCTTGGACAGGGTCTGTTGAACTGTACTTACATTTGGGTCAACCACCAGGGACGACTGCTGCAATCTGTTTGAGCTCACGCGCGAACTCACAGCCACCATGATCGATCCGCAAGGCTCCATACCGAAAACATGCAGAGCAGGTGTGGTGGTGAACGAGGGGCCCGACTTCGATGTCGAAGTCCAGATAGTTGATGTTCCCCAGCCTGGTCAGTCAATCTAAGCACATCATTAAGGTCATGAGTGTTGGCACAAGGCTGACGGCCAGATACAGGTCCCGGGGAGCTTCTGCTGCGTATGAACGTGACGGGTCTTTGCATGTCTGACATCCATTACATGTCCAATGATGTCTCCATTCCGCCAATGTCATCCTTTGGCGTCAAGTGTCCGGGACACGAAGGCGCGGGGGTGGTTGTCCAGCTCGGCGAGGGTGTGACTGATTGGGCCCTCGGAGATCGAGCGGGTGTCAAACCTATCTGGAACACCTGTGGCGTATGCGAGCTATGCATCTCAGGCAAGGAGAACTACTGCCCCAAGCTGATCAACTCAGGACTTGCAGTCAATGGTATATCTTCGTTGCTCAAGATTCCAAACTCACCACAGGCTGATGGAACTTCTAAGGCACATACTGTCAATATGTCGTCTCACCTGCACGTTATACGACCCGGATCCCAGAGGGCGTCCCCGACCATGTTGCCGGACCGATCATGTGCAGTGCTACTACCATGTACAGCTCTTTGCGGGAGTCACGACTAACGGCAGGACAATGGGCGGTCTTCATAGGTGAGCAATTCGACGTATCATCCACGTATCCAGTATGTTCCTAACCTTGAGACAAAAGGCGGTGGTGGCGGAGTTGGTATCCAAGGTGTCCAACTAGCGAAAGCAATGGGGTTGCGACCCATCGTCGTGGACTCTGGGGAAGAAAAGGAAAAGCTATGTTTGCAGATGGGAGCTGAAGCATTCGTCGACTTCAGAAAGGTGACGAGTACTGTCGAGGAAGTCCGCAAGATCGCTGACGGCGTGGGAGCCCACGGTGTCTTCGTGACGGCGCCCCAGGGATACAAGGACGCACTGTCATACGTTGGTAGTCGTGTCGGTGCCACCATCTTGTGTGTCGGAATTCGTGAGTCTCCTTCCCTCCACCTACGTTTTTTGCTAGTGGCGTGAGAATGGTCTCTGACTTATTTTCTCTTGTGTTCAGCCCCCACTGGCACCGTAACAGTCGGAGCAGATCCCTTGATATTCGCTGCCACAAACCTGCACATCGCTGGAACAATGACTGGCTCGAGAAAAGATACCGACGAGGCACTTGCTTTTGCGAAGCGTGGAGAACTGAAGGACATCTGCGAAGTGAGACCTCTGAGTAGGCTTCCAGAAAGCATCAAGCAGCTAAGAAAAGGCCTCGTGGCCGGAAGAATCGTAATCGATTTCAACTTGGAGTAGAATCTCCTTCAACATATTATAACTATCATCTCCGATATGAACGAGTTTTCATTATTGTTAATTCGATCCAAACAACATAATAAGCATATTAATAACCTGTAATATCAGGCCAGCTCGTCTCGATACCTTCCCGAAGAAGAACTTTATGGAACTCCTCGAAGTTGCCTCTACTGCCTTGTATATCTTGTGGATGAAGATATGTTTCCAGGCAATATGCCGCCAACAGGCCCGCCACTTCTCCAATGTTCCACTCGACTGGATGCAAACGATAACACCCATTTGTGATGTGCGTGGTTCCAATGTTTTTACAACCAGCGAGGAGGTTGTTCCGTTGTTGTGGAATCAAGGCACCAAGAGGGATTTGGAATGGGCAGCATGCGACGTCAATATAGCTATCTCCTCCGGTCGAAGGGTGTAAATCAATCCGGTACATGCCTAGGCCGACACTGTCTGGATATGCCACTGCACCGCTGGTACCACGTATGTTCAGAGAAAGATCTTGCTCCACGATTCTCGTAATTGCTTTGATGCGACGACTCTCTCGAATGTAAGGTGCCATCGCGAGGCCATGCTCGGTGCCTGTAACATCACCCCTAAGTCGTAGCCCTGGGTACCCCTTACCGTTGCCATCTGCTCGCGGGCATTCTGTCTGTAGATAATACAGCATGCTGTAAGAAAGGGAGGCCGCCGCGGTCAGACGTGCCTCCAAATCATGCTCAGACACATCGATTATGGGCTTCTCAAAGTAATCAATCATTGGCCAGTTAACGAGGCAGATGTCGGATTGATATGCTCCAGGAAAGAAGTTGCCACGCGCTGCTATACGGCGAAAGGTCCATAAATTCATGTCTCCGCCAGATGTCCGCTGGTCAGCACAGACTGTGGCAGGGTCATCGTTGATATTTGGCGTAAATTCGCGCTCAACAAGCTCCAATGTTCGAGGATGTGGTGCCACGAGGCCAATCAGGGGTGCGCCCCAGAATGCTGGCTGGTACTTGCGCCAGTAATCATATGAGTCAGGTTTAGGAATGGTGTAGTCCTTGCCCTCAATATGGTCAACGGCGAAGCAGATAGAAACGGCTTGAGAGTTCTCCGGATTAGCCTTCAATGGTGCGTTAGGCTCACCCGTATCCTCGCGGGACTCGGAGCCGGTGACATAGGGAGTGCCTGTCAAAGGAAGGAGATCGCCGAGCTCGGTAGCGTCAATCACATAGTCTGCATGGACTGTAAAAGTGCCTCTCGCTTCGAGGCGACGAAACTCCACAGCTTCGATTTGGTTACCATTCATCCGAGATGAGATTGGCTTGACCTTTTTAATGACTGTAAGCTGCCGAGACCCCAGGAAAGGCGAGAGCATCGCATCGATGACGGCTACTGCAACCCGAGGTTCGTGGCAGAGCTTGCTAACATAACCAGCGCCTGGATTGAGGGCTGGTCTTTTCCTAGCGTCTTCGGTCAAGGGGAAATGGTCGCAGTAAAACTTCCTGATGCCGTCACGTAGCGCCCGATAAGATCGTGTGATGCCAAACTGCTCAACCCAGGTGTGCTCATCCGGTGGAACAGCTTGACTTGTCAGCTGTCCTCCCAACCATTCGTATTCATCAGTTAGAACGACTCGCCGTCCTCGTCGCAACGCCCCGAGTGCTGCAGCAACACCTCCCAAGCCACCACCAGCAACTAGAATCTCTGTGGAAATCGTTTGACTCTTAAGATATCCACCAGCCCATATCGATTCGGAGTCAGCTCTATCGGCACCGCCATTTTCGATGTCATTCAGTCGTGAGTCGTAGCCTAGGTCACCCATCTTGTCGAAGTAGCGTTGCGTTGAGTCGAAGACTGGAGAGATGCATTGCTTGTATTTAAGGCATTCGAGTAGAAAGCCAATTGAAATTCGGATTCTGACTGGGGTTTTGAGCAGTGTAGATATTCAGGATCGAGTATTGATCATCGTTCTTAGCGGCTGGTTGACCGAGACTCCCCGTGAAATTTCAGGGGGGTCCAGACAAGGCCAGAGGTCTCCGCAGTACGAATAGAATAGCGTAAGAAAGTGGCAGTTCTAAGCCATTTTAGGCTAAGTACCTAGGCTTCCTCGTGGTCTAAGCGTCACCGACTTACGGAAACCCTGTTAAATACCGAAACTCCCCGAAACTTGTTTTCTGGTATCCTCTCTCAACTATCCTCCTGCATCTTCCCCGAAGTAGTCTCTTTGTACCTCTTACTTGAGTGCTGTGGAGGGGGCACACTGCGATTCTCATTCGAGAGAAAACCCGTCACGAGTTATGCCATCCGAACATGTAACAAACCTCTCTGGCGCCAACGAGGATCGTCATAGTGGCAACAAGCGCGCGCGGAGGCCACATGGTGATTCGCGATATCCCAGGAAACGAAGTCTTAGAGCTTGTCTTATATGCCGCTCCAGAAAAACAAAGTGCGATAACGTACGGCCAAAGTGTGGCTTCTGTGCATCTGTCGGAGTCCAGTGCTCGTATGACGACAAGCCTGAAGAAGACCATTCCTCGTAAGCGTCGCCTTTGAATCTTCTAGGGCACGTGTTGTACCCCTCGTACTAATACTCCACCAGTTTCGACCTTGCGACACTGGAAATACTTCGTCAACTTGGTAAGATTACTGAGTCCCAAGATGATCTCCTCCGCATAGTCCGACCTCTGGCGGACTTGAGATCACGCCACCTTGGATCAGAGCTTTCATCACGCACTTCAGGGTTATCGAACTACCGCAGAATTGGAAATATCGCTGATCTGAATGAGCTGTCGGCTACATCGTTTCAGCCTCATGAGTGCGGTGACCGGTTTGGGCTTCCGGCGGACTCAAGTCCGTCCACCACAACTGGAAACACTAACGTAGCAGCGGTTAGATGGCTGGACGTTCTGACCAGTGATGCCCACTGGGGAGCCCTTCCTGAATCACGTGTATCCCTTGATCAAGATTGTGGGCCCCTGGATCTTTCTAGCCAGCGTGGTCAGGATGATCTGACTCCTTTGCAACACGCCACCAGGATCGTTGACAATTGCACGCCTGATTTATCTGGAGTCGGGCAACCAGGGCTAGGAGCTCCAGTCCAGCCCGCCGCTCTTTCAGCTGATGATAGCTCTTCATGGCAATCACGTGAAGATGTCACATTACTGGCAGATGAACAGGCTCTGTTCGATAACTTCCTGCGTCGAATCAGCTCGTGGGTATGGTAACTCCGATGGGAAGATTTTCACGCAACCGCTGAATAGCAATTCTAGTTTGAACCCTTCGATCTGACACGTCGATTTTCCACACAGGTCCCGCATTTGGCAATCAGGAATGCCGGCTTGATGAACGCTATTCTGGCATTGTCTTGTTATCATTCTCTCCTGCAGAAGCAGATGAATGCATCCCAGGAGTCAGACGAACGAACGACTCTGCAATATTATTACCAAGCACTGCACTATATTCAAAGGGCTATGCAGTTCCCTTCATATCGAAATAGCCCAGAATTAATAGCAACGACCATCATCATATCAACGTACGAAATGCTTCATGGCTCGTCCAATGATTGGCAACGTCATCTCCAAGGCGTTTTCTGGATCCTTAAGTCTCGACAAATTGAAGTGGAAGAAGCAAGCCTCGAGAGTACAACATGGTGGGCTTGGTTGCAGCAGGACATTTGGGCAGCATTCCGCGAGAGGCGCAGAACTTACAGTACATGGCAACCGAAGAAGCTCTGCTCGGAGCTCAACAGCTATGAGCTTGCTGCGCGATCACTGTGGATTTTAGCTCAAGTTGTTAACTTTTGTGCTATTGATCGCGATAGTCAGACCGAAGTCCAGTTCCGAGAGCGTATTGAATGGGCGGATCAATTACGGCGTATGTTACAGGAATGGCACTCGTGCTTGACAGTCGAATTCTCTCCACTGCCATCAGTGATTGTAGAGAAATCAAAGGCCTTCGAACCACGATTGATACACCCTCATGTTTATGGTATCTTCCCTTTCTTACTCTGTAAACCCATGGGCTACGCTGATAACTGTGACAGCTTTGGCCATGCAGGTCCACCATGTGTCTAGAATCCTTCTCCATGCCACCAAGCCTTGCCTAGAAGGGTTGAACGTGTTCTTCAGACGACAGGGATTAATTGAAGAAAGTGTCCAGGCTGTTTGTGGAATTGGTCTCACCCTCACAGAAGATGCACCGAGTATATTGATATCACAATGTGTGTTTATAGGTAAGCTAGCCTTTAAACACCAATGGTTACCAGCAACTGATATATGGATTAGCTGGGTTATTCACACGGGATTCCGAGCAGAGGGCTTGCGTCTTAGAAATGCTGGATTCGTGTTGGAAACGATGTCGTTGGCCTTTGGTCTCCCTTTCAACTGAACTCGAGATGGCTTGGAAGGATCCTGATAGTGTATGGATCAATAGACAGTAGTAGTCATACGCCGTGTACTCGCGGAAAGTATCACGTGCGACTGTTCTAGCCCTTCCAGATAGCATTTGGAATCCCACACATTCATTTCAGCTGGGCTAGATGGGCACCGGGCACGGCCCAAAGCCAGGGTGGGCCAGTCCTGTGGCTCCGAAAATCGGCACAGCCTACAAGGACCTGTAGGCTTGGAGATCGCTGTTTCGGGTCACTTAGCGAGATTCCCCGATGCCAACGGCGCCAAGTAAATTCTTCGTTGCATCTCGTAAAGGATATATGAGCATCTGCTGAGATCTAGGTCTTTGGTAAACACATGTTGCCGACAGTCCCCGAACTGAAAATTAGACCTCTCTTCCCCGCAAACGGGCATGGTGACTCTAGCCTTTGACATTCAGACTCTTCTTCGCATGGTTATACAAGGGAGTGAGGAAGACCATGCGCCTCTCTGTCTATATATAAACTGCTCGCAGTTGCGATTGCAGTTGGCTTGATCCATTTTGCGTGCCATCTTTATTATTGGGATAGAGTCTCCTTTGGCTCATACTGTGATATTGGCCGCATCATACCAACGACTTCTCAATAGCAATGACAATCTACAGCGTCTTACGACATATCGTCAGAAACGATGCAATACGTGTCGATCCTCCTGAAGTGTACAACTGGCGTGTTCTAGCACTTACTGCCTCGGTATGTCTACCAACACGTTCTCAATATGGAGTTAATGTGCCGATTGCTTGCTTTCGATGCCCTACTGTCATACTGCCGAATATTCATTGACCAGATGGTATAGGCATGCTTTGCAGGCACAATGTTTGGAATGGACGCGGGGATTATCGGTGGAGTCCTAGCGATGCCCGGCTTTAAGAAGTACTTTACTACCCTTCGATCCAAATGTTGCTCATTCTGAACTATCAGGGAATTTGGACTTGACGCCCTCTCCGCTAGCGCCGCCGCCAACCTTTCCGGCAACCTCGTCACTACTATGCAAGCAGGAGCAATTGCTGGTGCATTGGTATCTAGTCCACTGGCAGAGAAAAAAGGGAGAAAGCCAGCGCTGCTTGCAGTCGCTGTTACTGGTATCGTCGGCGGAATTATGCAAGCACTATCGTTTGGACATTTACCCGTGTTTTACATTGGTCGGTGGGTAACGACCTTTGACTTCTTAAACTCATCAACAAAGCTGATATTAATATGATGACAGCTTTATCGAGGGTCTTGGACTTGGTGCAGGAACTATGCTTGCCCCGACATACGTCTCAGAGATCTCGCCTCGCGCTATCAGAGGTTTCCTCGTTGGCTTCTTCCAGCTATTACTGGATACGGGTGGCATGATTGCTTACTTCGTCAATTATGGTTCACTGCTACATTTCAAGGTATCTAAATGACCAGCCTACTGGTGCAGAGACTCGTCGCTAACGATATCCATTTTGTCGGTAGGGCAAAGCTACATGGATGGTGCCACTAATGCTGCAGTCGCTCGCTCCAGCGCTGCTTCTCACTACAATGCTCATGTGCCCAGAGTCACCGCGCTGGCTTGCCTCTCAAGACAACTGGGAGAAGGCAGCAAGCGTCTTGTCTAATGTGCGACGCCTTCCACCCCAACATTCATATGTTGAACAAGAGCTGCTCGAATTGAGAGTACAACTGGAGAACGAGAATCGCATTAGGGGTAATACAGGCTTCTGGGCAATGCAAAAGGAATGCTGGACACAGTCAGCTAACAGGAAACGTGCTCTCTTAACCATCGTCATCCTTGTTTTCAATCAATGGTCAGGTGTAGGTCTTCATCGTCTCTCTATTGGAATTTTCCCCTCCTAAATCAGTTCAGACTGACACTTCACCCAGACAGGAGCTATCAACTACTACGCGCCAACCATCTTTAAGAGCTTGGGATTGTCCGCAACCACTACTGCTCTCTTCGCGCAAGGCGTTTACGGGATAGTCAAAACTGTTGCAGCGTTAATATTCGCCTTCTTCCTTGCTGATTCTCTGGGTCGTCGAATTTCCTTTATGTGGAGTGGAGCTGTGCAAGCATTCTGCATGCTCTACGTTGGATTCGTGAGGAGTCTGCCCAATATATGCTAGTTCCCCTGCTAACAGATCCAGTATGTTCGATATGGGCCCCATGTGACCGCCGATCAAACTCCGCCGCCGGCTGGGATAGCCGCTTTAGCCATGATATATATCTTTGCGGCGGCCTTCAACTCAGGCTGGGGTCCTGTAGCTTGGGTTTACGTGTCGGAGATTCCGAGCAACCGACTCCGGGCGTATAATGTTGCATTGGCATCATTCACTCACTGGGTCAACAATCTTGCTGTTTCTAAGGCCACCCCGGTGATGCTTCTTTCGACTCCATACAAGGCTTATTTCATCTTTGGCACGATCAACGTTGTCATGGCAGTCGCGGCATTTTGGGTACCTGAAACCAAAGGGGTAAGCCCTTGCTATCGCATTAGCCTTTTGATTAATTCTGACTGTACGCAGATATCTCTCGAGCGTATGGACGAACTGTTTGGTGTTATGGATATGTCAAATATTGAAGATGTCGGTATTGCAGCACGGCAAGAAAGTAAGGTTGAAGGGACGCTAGAATTGCATGAAAACGTGCAGACAAGTAAGGTTTGAATTTTTAATCAAACTTTCAGCCGCAAATAGATTGATACCTATTTTGTTGGCTATACTATGAATACAAAATTTGTTCAAATGGCATCTTGATTTCGAAGGTTTCATTGATATTTTACTTACAGCAACGAAGAGATGAAGAAAGACAGATTGCCGGAAGAGACGAAAGAAATCCTTATTGCGGACACACTGCAACCAAGTCCAAGCCTCGAGCTAGATGAGGACACCACTATCCATGCAGAAGATGAATTTATAGCGTAGGAGGAGGAAGAGGAGGAAGAGGAGGAAGAGGAGGAAGAGGAGGAGGACAGTATCTCTTGGAGCCACGAGGACTATGTGAAAACGAACATCGGGGGAGTCACCGACGACTGACTTCTACGTGAGGGTCCGGAAGGGCTACACTAGGGGTCAAACCACAATGAGACAGCTGATGAACCCGAATACCAACGAGCTCGAAACGGAAAAGGATGAAATGGACAGAAATATAGCAGAACAGAAACTCTGATAATGATGCACGGCAATCACTGCTAGAAAATATAAGACCTGAGTATTCCCCTATGAGACGACGAAGACAAGCTATCAAAGCAATCTGCTCCGAAAAAGCAACGCTATGCATTGTGGTAATCGAATGCAGATCGATCGCCGGGACGGATGAACTTCGTTGAGCTAGAGAAGTGAGTGTGTGTTGAGAAGCAAGGATGGACCGGATCCTGATATGGAGGCACAGCGAGACTACAAGCTGCTCACGTCAGCCATGGCAACACGCCTGGGAAGGCTGCTGATCCTGCTAATTGGGGAAGCACAAGTGGTAGGAATACCAGCAAGCTACACCTACCGTATACTCGACATGTCGAACCCGAGAGCAGATTACCGCTCCCTTACCCCTCGCTCATAGTGGCTACTGCTGGTATCAACATCCATCGTTGAATTCGTGGCGGGAAGCACAGGTCGATACGCCTGGGTAGGCTTGGAATTTGGTTTGTCATGTTAGCAGAGTGTTTAGGAAGTTTATAGGTTTCGTCTCAACGGTCAAAAGACACAGAACTGGTGACAGCCAGAGAGAATCTAAGGGTACAGTAGTTCTTCTTACCCCAACTCTTAGTCTGGACTATCACAGAGAGACGATAGACTGTTCTAGAGGCTACAGCTAGAGCGAGGCCCAAGTATTACAGTTCAGAGGCAGCCAACAACAGTAAAGCAGAGCGCTTTATATCACCACACTCCAAGTGTAGCACTTTGCCAAAATCAAAGCCAAAGAAGCCATGAGTGCTGCAGTCCAGGGGTAGCTTACTGTACAGTACAGTGTTTCTCCTCACCCGACCTTCAGCCAAAGGTCAAGTGCTACAGTCCCTAAAGCACCTAGCCCCTTTCCGCTGCAGTCTCAACGTGCATTCCACCGGCTCCCTTCTGGTCCAGTGCCACAGCAGTCGTCTCGTCAACATGGGCAACCTCGTCTCCAAAGATGTGTCCAATCTCCTCCAGGCTCAACTTTTTGGTCTGGGTAAATCATCGTCAGTATTTCCCTCCCCTTTCCCGCAGTAGGTCGTGCCACGAAGAGAGGATTCGTAGTGGCTTACCTCGGGGAAGTAAAAGTACATAAAGACCACCATGACGAACGTCACCGAGATAAAGACCAAGTAGTATCGCCATCCGATATTGGCAAAGCCAGCAGGAGCACTAATCAACGCCAGTGTGAGCAGAAGAATCGAGACAGAAATATAATGGACAACGACCAGGTCCGGCTTACCCTTGCAAGATGGCTAGCGAGGAGAGAAACAGGCCTGAGATGGACAATGACAGGCCTTTTGCCCTGACCGGGGTCGGCCAAATCTCCGACGCGTAGATGTATGTGGTTGCATCGCTGTGGAGAGGCTCCTTGTTAGCTGCCAGGGTCATGAAAAATAGGCATGCGCAAAGTTGGGTTACCCCGAGGTGTGCTGTATTGGCTTACATGAAGCTTGCATAGAAACCGACAAACAGAAAAAGAAAAAAAACCGCAGCGTTGGTGGCTGCACGATTTTCACCCTTTTCGAGCACGGCTAGCGTGATTACCTCCCCTACGATACACATGATGCAGCCGGAAATTCCGATCACTGTCACACAGTAGTGGTGTCAATCTCTGCGCCAAGGTCGGAGCCCATGGTAAACCGGTGCCGATGGGTACGTACACAACATTCTCACCCGACCAACCTTGTCCACGACAAGGCCATTGAACCAATTGCCAAAAGGGGAAAATGTGATCCAACCACAACTCAGGAGAAGCTGCTCGAGCGTATTGAAGCCCAAGCTTTTGTATAGCTGTGAACCGTAATCTGTATTGGCAGGTCAGAAGAGATTTAGTCTTCCCACGGACGTGAACCACGAAACGTACTGTAGATGATCTGAGTGCCTGTGACCTGAGGAGCAACCATAGTGACGAAACCGACAATGAGACGCTTGCGATAGTGTGGGAGACGGAAGAGGTCCCAGAAGGACAGATGCTGTTGCTTCTCGAAGATGATTTGTTCGCGGAGAATGGCAAAATCAGCCCTCAACGCCGCTTCATCGTTCAAGAATGCATCGGACGACTCGGCGCGGACGCGTTTGAAGGACTCATAGGCCTCTTCATACCGGTCCTGGTCCAGCACTATTTCCACTGGGTTAGCCTGGAATACAGAGGGTGGCGCGATTTTTGTTTTTTGACACGATTGAGAAAGAACATACACCACCTAGGTGTCTCGGGCAGGAAAAGAACGCCAGCAGAAAGCACCGCAGGCCAAACGGCTTGGATGGCAAGTGGGAGTCTCCATTGCGCCCCGCCGGCGTCGACAAAGTAAAAACCCAGCCCCACCCAGCTGGCGGCCGAATAACCAACGCACAGCATCACGCCATGCATGGCGACGAGGAAGCCTCGAATCTTGGGTGGAGCGATCTCGCTCTGGTAAAGAGGAACCAGTGTGACAAGAGCGCCTAGAAGAAAGATGAAAGCAAAGGTGCGTTAGTTTCTTCCATCCTGAACGCCAAATGCCATATGCCCGAAACCCGAAATGAAGAGCGCTACTCACCGATGCCGACGCCCGTGAGGAACCGTGAAAAGATGTACATGCCAATGTTCACACTGCCAGCCTGGAGAGCGCCACCGACGGTGGTAACCAGGCCCGCATAAAACAGTGCCTTCCGTCGACCTAACAGGTCGGCCGACTGGAGACAGGACAAGGTGCCAAAGAAGCCGCCGGTTTGGAAAAGGCCAAAGATAGCCCCGATGAGGTCGGTGGCATTGGACCGACTGTCGAGGTCGAAATAGTCGATGAATGAGGGTTGGGCTAAGGTGGTACTGATGATGGAGGCACAGTATCCGTACGTCGTGCTCCCTAAGGCGACGAACATGACAATCTGTGTTAAGAGTTAGTAACACGATACTTTCAATCGGTTGTAATTGTCGAGAAAGAGCCCACCAGCAGCCGAAGGGTGGAGGCTGAAAGAGCCATTCTGATTCGACGGTGGTTGTTTTCCTGCTGGTGGTCCAGTCGAGCTCAGTCATCAATGTAAGAAAAGAAGGTTTCGAAATCCGTTACTTGAGGGATTTTGCGGTGTACATGGCTAAGCTATATAATTTTCCGCGTGGAACTCATCCGTGCCCACTGAATCGCCAAGATGAATAACTTGGAGCATGACAAGGGGAATATACGTCGCTCCTGCCGCCAAATAGGACTTTTGTGAGTCTCGGCCAGAGCCAGGAGAGTTAGGATAAGTCATTTTAGAGGGGTTGGGGCATAGGACTGGGGAAGATTGGGGATGCGGCTCACTTTTGCGCAAGTATCAGATCGAGTCGATTCTTAGGCCTTTGTCTAAGCGAGGTTGCGCAAGCGAGGTTGGTGTCTCTTGGGTAATAGAATCTGCACCGACTGCCAGGGGAATGCCATTAGCAAGGGTGGTATGCGCCACACTTGGAGAAGAAAGTCTTGTGTAGGTATATGGTAGAACCTGACCGTTTAATGATGAAGAAACGAGGGCACTTTTACAAAAACGTCTTGATCTAGAGGTGCTCCAATATTCGTTCCCCAATCAATGTATGTAAAGTTATCGAATGATCGAGGGTAACACGCCAACTACCCTCGATCATTATGCACTCCAAGGTTCCAAGAATCGAAACGGCAGAAAGGAAAGACTAGTTTACCAGTTTCTCCAGCAATAATCACCATTCGAAATCTTCCACCCCACGTGCCTTCTCTGACGACGCTGGTATGCCTTGTCCTTGGTGTTATTACTGATTGCTTTGCTGAGTTCGTGGTGAGTCTGGCCATTGTCGATGTCTCGGGAAAATAGAACGAATGGATATATGTTATATTGGATGAGGGTTAACTTGGGCCGGTGTTATGGTCGAGATATGCTCTCGCAGAAAAGGACTAGTCGCAGTTAATTTTGAAAGATTCTCGAGTGTACGGAGTACAGCCCCTTCGATATCTGGTTGCTTAAAAAGTGGGACATAAACCTTTGATGACTGAGCATTTGGGCTCTTGGACTCAGGATCAAGGATCCGAGGGTATTTCATTACTCCGCATTGACTCCCCCGCAGACTCCGCCCCCATAACAATCCGGACCGGGGCAAAGCTGATGCCCTGGCCTTGTGCTGCGTGCGCCAAAGTACTCTTGGCCTTGTCTGAAAGAGCTCCCCTCAGACGGATTCCCATGAAGCGAGCCATTAGTGACAAGAATGAGAATTGTTCTCTTTTCTCCAAAGTTCTCCAAACTTGGTTGTACTGTTGTGTTGTATCAACCGCGTTTCATGTGTCCAAATCGATGACTGATTTTCCCATCTTGTTAGAGACCAAAGAAGAGAACCAACGGAGAGCAAGGTCAAAATTTACTAACACAACAATCACAATGGACTTTCCAGTCAAAGGCAAGAATGCGATCGTCACAGGTGGCGCATCCGGTGAGTTTATGGTTCTGAACCGAAGCAATATTGTGTAGACCATGTCGAAGCTGATTTCTAGTTGGTGAGTAGGTATAAATCTTGCTTTTGTGAAGCTTCTCATTGGCCAGGGGGCAAATGTGGTTGTAGGAGATCTTCAAGAGTCTGCCGCGCTACAGGAGCTGGAAAAGCAACCGCGATCGAGTAAATTGTTGTTCCAGAAGACGGATGTGTCCAAGTGGGATGAGCTGGAGGCGCTTTTTACGCGCGCAAAGACAGCATTAGGCCCGTTGGATCTGGTCTGCAATGGCGCCGGCGTATTTGAACCAGTATGGCTGGTCACCAAATCATTTCCGTAAGATGCTGAGTAACAAGAGGCATGCTAACTTCGGTCGCTCGTCGTAGGCGTGGTCTAACTTTTGGACCGACACAGAAACCGACAATTACAAATCTTTAGACATCAATCTTACAGCAGTTATAAAGGGAACGCGGCTAGCTATCAGAGATCAAATCACTCGGTCCAAGGGCCGCAAAGCCGGAGGGACTGTGGGAGTTATTCTCAACATTTCGTCACTCGCTGCACAACGTATGCTTTTCAACCAGCCTATTTATAGCGCCACCAAGGCTGGAGTCTCAGCAATCGTGAGATCTCTGGGTCCGCTCCACGAGGAGTTCGGTATCAAGGTGGTGGCGGTTGCGCCAGGGATGGTCTATACGCCGTTGTGGTCGGATAACCCCGAGAAGCTGAAGGCGGCCGACAAAAAGGACGTCTGGATCACCCCCGAAGAGCAGGCAGAGGTCATGCTACAATTGGTCGAGGATGGGGCATATGAAGGTGGTACAGTTTTGGAAACGCTCAAAGGCTTCACTCGGAGAGTATACATTGACAGCCCGCTCCCCGAGGGCCCTGGATCTACAATCTCCAACCTTGATGCGATTACCAACGACACCATAGCGCTATTGGAGAGAGAGAGAGAAAACGACCACGCGAAAATTGATATGTAACTGCGGAGAGAGTCTCAATGCCACGAGTAGATAGAACAGAGAACAGATGACACCACAGAACCCACACGAAGCTTACTCGCCAAGTATGTATTATAACAGGAGTAGACGGGGAAGCATTTGGTGCACTGCGGGCATGTCTGTAACGCAACAACAACAACCTCGAACTCAGAGGTCTTCCCTGCGCGCAGAGACTCTTTCAAGGCTCGCGCTATGATTCTCGCAACTCTTCTGCGATCTCTGTCGACGTGATATTTCGCTCGCGACCATTCGTTGACAGTCGCCGCTTAGTCGCTCTTGTTGCCTGACTTCTGTACGGGCCTCCACGACATTCACGGAGTGTCAAGTTGATCGAGTAGCTAGATCTTTAGGGTACAGTCATTGATCTCGGTGAGCACGCAATAGCCCTATTATTTTTGCAAAGCTCTTCTTGATTGTCTGACTGTCCATCTACTTTCTACTCCCTTTTCTGAAGGAGGAAGAGGCACGATGGTCTACTGAAAGGAACAAGCCACCGTGGAGAAATGCAACGGAAGGGGGGAACATAAGCCAGGTTAGGAAGAAATTGCAACGCGAGAAGGGTTTCTGGCAGAAATCCTCCCACGGTTCTCTTGCGAGACATGGACGGCCTAGATGTGGGAGACGACACTAGGTAACGCGAAACGAGACGGATACGAACAGTGTGCGACAGATGTTTTGAGAAACGCGTGCGTGGCGCTTACGGGTCGGATTGCGAGCAAGTTGACGCGGCGCAGCTGATCGGAACCCGACATTTAATGAAGGGGATTATCGAGTGGTCGCAGCCCAACCCGGACAGAGGGGATCGTCTGCGAACTACTTGTAGGTGGTTATAACTCAATGTTAAGGAACTAGACCGTTGGTTGCAGCGACTCGACACGTGATGAAAGGGACCCTCACAGCCGCAACCCAACAGCGATGAAGAGAATTAACCGCTGATGAAACTGAGCGTCCACGAGAGATAGTTTGGAGCCGGGCATGCGGGAAATATACGGGTCGGAGTTGTGACGAAGCGGATTGTGTAGCAGTGAGGACCGTTGATGTATGCTTAAGGGGTATACAGACTTTCATCTAGTTAGAGGAGAGGTCTGGTCCGTCTCACTCTACGAAAGCGTAGACCAGCGAGCAACGAGGGAAACAAGGAATATATCTGGATAGGCGGATACAGCACAATACTACATGATTCCTTGGGTCAGCGAGACCCTCGGATCCAAAACGTCGATCAACACCCATCCCATGGCGGACTGGTGGCTCTGTATGAGACCTGCCGCGTGGTGAATCAACACTGGCCTGAATCAGGACACAGACCCCAGAACACCGGTGGGCATCCTCAGCAGAAGCCGCTTGGCACTGGAGGGAGCTGCGAAACCACGGCAAGAGTAAGGGCAATAGATTGTCCGAAGAATGTACAAGTTGCTTGGTGGTCTCGCCATATCGTGGAAGCCACGGGTGGTCGTCCGATGGACCCTAAGCGAATCCGCGACCCGCCGTAGTGAACTGACGCATGACCTGGCTCCGAGAGCAGCGGACTTAAATTGACAGATACCGTCAGGGACGAAGTTGAAATCGGACACTAGAAGGTAGACGAAAGGAACCCATGATGAGCGGAAGAAACAATTCGAGGAGCGCTCAGGTGGCCGGTATACGAAACAGCTCAATTGAGCTCTCCCGGGAGAGCACACGCGCGCTCTATGATAGCCTCACCGTGGCGAATCGCAGACGTTGGCTTAACTCCGAACGGGGGAGAACCGACTCAACAGCAACCTTTACCGAATCAAAGCGGTGGACTCGGAACAGTGTGCATGGTGCCGCCAGCTCCAGACGGTGAGACACTTTCTGACGGGGTGCACGCGGTGGACCTTGCAGCGCCAATGATATCTTTAGGCAATCATAGAGCGGTGGAAGGATCTGTTATTTCTTCTGGGAGAGTGTACAATTCAAAGAGTGGACGGCGGAACGCTCAAGAAATGGAGAGGCAAACATGAAAACAGACAGAGCAACCATCTGTTTAGCGACAACCATCGGTCGATGAAGCTCGATCCTGAACAGTGTCAGGATCCTGATCATGTGACTAGCAATAGGCAGCACTAGTCCTATTCGGGGAACTGCCTCGGCCTGCGTGCACACCTAACACTGCACTGTGGCCTCAACACCTAGTTTATTTAGCCCTCCTCCGTACTGAATTCTATCATTTCGAACGCATAGTCGTGGCACAAAGGAGAAAATCCGATTTTGAAAAGTGAACGAGCCCACACTCGACAGTTCCTGTGCCGATGAAGGAACAGGAACACTCAAGCAGAATAGGCTTGAGGGCGAATTGTGTAGCTCGCAAGGGGGTCACAGCAGCCGCGGGGTCGTATGCCGCCGAAGAATCAACAGCAAGAAGTACCATGAACCCGGACGTTCGCTCACAGCCATGTAGAATTAGCTAGTCCCTCTTGGGCTTAGTCCGCCTGGGCATATGAAAAGCAATCAATCAGTCAATCAATCAAACCTTTCCACTTGTATGGCCTCGAGATCTAAAGACTTGTACAGTCTTATGGAGCTGTGTCGGCCCTGCAAACCAAAGGTGCAGGAGAAGCTCACTCTTAAAGCAGCTCATGTAATGATCTACTCTCACTGTTGTTGCATCGCGCCTGGGTCTCACGAATCGTTACATCAGTGATAACCTGTCGACCAATCGTATTCGGTTTTCCGTGCTATCTTTCGCTTATCTTATCTCGACACCTAGTCATACAACTGACTGTTGATAGGGAGATTCAAAGCGAATTTTGCGCGTGGGACGGCTTGCTGATTATCACGCGAACCAGATTCAACAAGAGACTGAGGGCCATTGCACCGGCCACGGCATGTTTTCGACCTACAAGGACGTTTGGTTCTCGACACGATTCTGATGTCTAACGAGTTTCTGCAAAGTCGATGCCAGGTTGGGAATGGCATCGTTTATCACAGCCTCAAGCGATATCGCACCCGCCAGAAAATATCGGTCCAGGAAACAAAAGCCCTGTGATAACTGTCGGCGACGTCGGGTCTGTTGCGTTCGAGACGCAGAAGGAGCATGCGCCTTGTGCAGTCGATCCTCAATACCATGCACCTTCAACTCCAAACCCTCTCCGCGCAAACGGCCAGATCGAACCACCACAACGACCAGGGACGCAATTCCACAAGCGGAACCTGACTCTGTCCCAGGCGAGTCTCCCCGGCTCACTACGGAGCGAGGGGCTCTCGAGAATCCGCCCAGGTCAATCGCTTCAACCACGCACTCTGGCCAGAAGCGTGGGGTAGATGGGAAATATATCGGACTCACCGGTACAGAGGATGTCTACTTTGTAGTGGATCGTTTGCAAGGTTTGGGAAATGACCCTGCGCATGAAGCCTACTTCAGGGTATGGACCCAACCTTTACCCAAGACTGCGAAATCATTGAATCAGACTGACTACCATCTGGATGTGCAGGAACGATCAGCCTCCACTCAATCGTATTCGTCCGAGACTTCCAACCATCATGCTAGCTCGATCGAGCCGAATTTTCCTTTGGCCAGGTCAATTTTTTTCGAGCAGTCGCATCCAGCGTACCCATTACTAGATGCACAGCTGGCTCAGAGCGATAAGCAGCCTCGGCTCCTAGCCATAGCCATAGCCATCATCTCGAAATACACGTCACCTGAGTTGGCCGGCCTAGACAACAACGTCCTCATTGAAGAATTCACTTCATCTTTGCTTCTTGAAGCACGATCTCCGACTCTTGAGACAGTTGAGGCTGCGGTTCTATTCACCCAGAGAGCGCTCAGGGGCAAAATGTAAGCTGATTAATGCGCACGTCGTCCTCAATTGACAGTGTTGTAGGAGTACCACCGCCCCAGGCATATGGGCCGTCATTGGGACGATTGTCGGAATGAGCCACGATTTAGGTCTCAACATTGACTGTTCGATGTGGAGCATCTCAGCAGCGGCAAAGCGAAGGCGGAGGAGGATCTGGTGGGCTGTATATATGCAAGACAAGTGGTACGTGACTTGCTGAGACTTGCCGAGCCTCTCATTCACGGCTGCTGATTTATTTTCGTTCCAGGTTCGCTCTGGCTCTCGGGCGGCCTTCATATTTGGATGACGCGAACACGACTACGCTCATGCTGACAGCCGCAGATTTTGAGGATTGCAGCTTAGACTCAGCCGAAGACCAGCTTAGGAGGCCTGAGCTGGTTACGGGTGTACACTGTTTTGTTGCTATGGCTGAATTAACGACCATCCTCAAAGAGGTCCTGGCCGCTTTTTTCACCCTAAGCTCGGTGGTCCGGCTCCGAGAAGCTACTGGCGAACATATCTGTGACATCGCTGAAAGGATCGAGGCGAAGTTGGATAATTGGCGTGCGACTTTTCTCGACCAAATCCTCATCCACCGTACTTTTCCTGATGTAACAGGTGAGTGACAAATCCATGGAATGATCTCTATAATATACTCGCAGAAGCTGACCGGAGTTCGATAGGTAGCCTAGAAATCGCGTTCCTAACGGTTCGAGTGATGCTCCTTCGAGGCATCTTCCCAAAGTTGTATCGGCGAAACCTTCCTCTCGACGTTCAGGTTAACCGTGGCGTCGACATCACCTCTCGTACGATCACACTAGTTGAGACATTGCAAATAAACCGTCTTAGCGCATTCTGGTGGTCCTGTGAGTGTCCTCTTTATTTTTCCTAGATGAAGTGCTCAAGAAGCGCTATGACGCAAAACAGCTAATTGGCCATTCTAGATTCTGGTTTCAACTTTACACTCATTGGTACCTGCATGGCAAGCCTCAAGAGACTCTCAGCCGACACAATACGTGCCAGATATTGGGATGAGAGGCTAGCGTACTATCGTAAGTTGCTTGCCGCCCATGGTGTGAGCTTTTGGCCTGCAAGATTTGCTGCATCCGCTTTGGGCTTGATGACAAAGAATTTGACAAAATCTACCGACGTTATGCCTGAAGATGCCGCCGGGGAAGGGCCTAAAAGTAACGACGAGTCAAGTGTTGGGCTCTTCAACACATTTACTTCTCCCGAAACATCGTGGTCGGGTTTTTCGTACGATTTCTTCCCTCATACCCTCACCGAGCACTTGAATGATGCAGACTTCTCCGCAGACTGGACTTCCATCGGTGGATCCAACGGCTTTCAATGGCAATGACTGAGATTTGATTGATCTTCTTCCGTACGGCAGTACCGAGATCTCATATCTCATCTGTCAGGTCAGCCGATACGCCGATTTCGTCACTCTGCAGTGCTACCTATCGCCTGACGGCCTCTCCTTAAGCGCGGCAACTGGACGGGGATAAGTAGGACGATCATCACTACGGAAGCCGCTACCGCACACAAAAATGATGTTTTGAGGGAGGCGGCGTAAGCGTCCGTCACTGGGTAGCGTTAGTGAAAGAAACCGATAAACGTGGTACGGCAAATGTCAACTTACCTCGGTCTCTCAAGGGCTGCGGGAGCAGCTTTATGGACTCGACAGATGAGCGCACCCTCTCGATAAGGTCCTCATTTCTCCCGTCCTTTACCATGCGTCTCAGATGAACATTTAAGCTGTTCTGGAAAACCAAGCTCGAGACAGCCACACCCAGTACAATTCCGAAATTTCTCCATAGGCCAATGGTCGTGGTGACCACTGCTTGTTGCGCTTGCTCAGAGACGGCAAGAGCACTCATCATAGTGTTTGGGAAAACAAAACCCTGTCCCAATGGCACTCCGGTGATAAGAAGAAGGGTCAGGGTCGGCGACGTATGTTTACTAATCGCACAAGTCGCCACAGACCCGAGCAGGTATACAGCTGCACCAGCAACTAGCGTTGGCTTGAGTTGTCTGGTATAAGTGATGATATACCCTGTGGAGATCCCCGCGAATGAGCCCACCAGACTGGGCAACGCAAGCCGAAAGCCTGAACTGGATGCAGACGTGAGCAAGACAGCCTGGAAGAAAAGTGGCAAATTGAACAAGACGGTGTTGGAGGCGATGCCTCCAAGAAGATTGGCGAAGACCAGGTTTGCGACTGGTGTTTTGCACAGTAAGTGTAACGGCATTAGTGGATATGTAGTGCGCGTTTCGACGTAAACAAAGAGACACCCCATGACGATACATCCGAGAAAACAGGACACTACCACAGGTGAGCTCCAGGGAAGAAGATTCCCGCCGAGATTCAGAGCAAAGATAAGCGATGTGACTGTCAGTGAGAGTGAGACGGAGCCAAGATAGTCGAAACTCTTCATGGCTTCCCAGGCACCGCCTTCAGTTGTTGTCACCAGCATGGGCCCCAGGTGTGACGGTGTGAACATGAAGGCCATGATGAAGCAAACAGCGATCAGGGGGATCTGAATCCCAAATGCCGACCTCCAGCCTAGACTATCGCACAACCAACCGCCCAGCGCTGCCCCAGACGCAGAACCTAGCCCGAAGGCCAGATTTATGTGGGACTGAAATACTCCACGATGCTCGATATGGACAAGATCACTGATAATGATCAAACTCAGGGACATCGTTCCTCCAGCTCCAAGGCCGCAGACTGCTCTTGCTGCAATAAAGCTCTCAATGCTGTTCGCAAGAGCACACCAGGCTGTAGTTCCGCCGAAGATAGCAAGTGATAACAAGTACACTGGCTTTCTTCCGATCGTGTCAGAGAGCCGACCAAACAGCGGCTGACAAGCCGTGCTTGTGATCAAGAAGACAGTGCTTAGCCAAGACGCAGCTTGAGAAGCTCCAAAGAAAGACGTGATCACCGGATGGCTGGAAGCCATGAGCGTTGAGTCGAAACAAGCAATAAAGTAACTCAATGCAATCACCACGAAGAGCAGCCAGAATCGGGTGGTACTTATTCCAATGAACCTTTCATCCTCGTCAACATCGCCATCTTCGATGAGCGCACCTGACTCTCGGTCCTCTTCGCCGAATGTACCGTATATTTGTGTCTCGGTTATGGAAGTTCTTGAGAGCTTCGGAGTCGTCTCTGGCCATTGGTTGCTGAAATTGTGCCTTGGCATGCCTGTATCAAGGAATGTTCCTGATCCGAAAGAACTGACTTGAGCGAAATCGAGAGTAAGTCGCTGAATATCCACGTCGCTGGAATGAGACGAGCTCGAAGATCTGCGACTTAGGGTTGGAAACACCCCGCCAACTGAAAAGCGGTGCTGTCCATTGATGATCTCAGGCAGTTGTCTCCGGCCAGGAATCGGGACAGATGCTGTTTGGCGACCATCAGTCGATTCTGAGCTGCGGTGTAGGCTTTCTGATAGCAAAGGGGCGGACATTCAGACGGTTGTGATGTTTGAAAGTGAATACTTATGAGTATAAACGTCTTTTTTACTCGTGATTCTGGAAATGGACGGTATGGCTGTGCTTAATGATTGTACAAATTCAAGACTTCTCAGCGCACAATCGAGACTCCTAAGTACGTTCATGCTATTTGATGGTGAAAATTTGCAGTGCCATCTTAGCCCACGGGCATGATTTGCCAACGGGATCGTCATTTCAGCATTGTCGATTAATGCGTTATTGTAACATGGGCAGACAATATTGTACAGGGGTTTTTCAATCCAGGCGCCATTGGCCGCTACTACCAACGCTTCGTCACCTCTTTAATCTTCCGCGTTGGCGTCGGAGTACCAGGGCGGCTTGCCCGAGGGTTCCCATTTAGGCGAATCATAGCGGGCACTAGCCAGTGGGCACTGCAGCAGGATATTTAATTCGCAGATGGTGGGAGCATGGCAGTATCTGCTGTCGCTGGCCGCTGACCTTCTCCTGCTGGCCGCTGGAAAAGGTGGCTATCAAGGTTCGTTGCGCGTCTCCACTTTTGTTGGCCGTGTTGGGACCAGCCTCGCGAGCTTTGCCCCAACAAGCGCAAACATTTAGGTCAAAAGGATCTGCAGCTTAGCTACTCTGTAGACTCAGCATTGATATAAGATGTCACTGTCGAGCATTGAAGCTGCCTCATGAACAAGTCTCAACGACACTCAGCAGTTCAGCAACCCATCTGTCCTCTATCGGCCTATATCGTCGGTCTCTTGCCCTCTCCGCCTCCACCGGGTTTGGCACAGTTTCTATTATTGCGCCAACATGTCGATCCAACAGAACCAAGGAGTCGAGGCAGACCCCTTAACAGATAGCAAGGATATCAAGGTATTGGATGATGGAGTAATGACTGTCTCTGCAGCTGGCAACATTCGTCAGGTCTCTGCCAGCATCGCTATCGACGCTGTGGCGGAGAGACGACTGGTTTGGAAATTTGACCTACGCATCCTGCCTACTCTCGCAGTCATGTATCTATTCAACTCTCTGGATAAGTCGAACCTCGGTAATGCGAAAACCGCCGGTCTCGAAGATGATCTGGGTCTGAAAGGAGATCAATACAACTTGATTCTCTCAATCTTCTTCATCCCCTATGTGCTTACAGCTCCTTTCCTCGGCATCGCAGGCAAACGATATGGTCCGAGCCGAGTTCTCCCCATCATGATGTTTTGCTTCGGTTTCTTCACTCTGATGGTGGTTGCCGCAAAGAACTTTGGCGGTATCCTCGCCCTTCGTTGGTTCCTCGGTATGGCCGAATCAGCATTTTTCCCTTTGGTCATCTATTACCAGACCACATTCTACCGACGTGGAGAGCTAGCTCGTCGACTAGCCATCTTCTATGCAGCTCAGTCAATCGCGTCGGCTTTTGGTGGGCTTTTATCCTACGGAGTCTTTCAAATCAAGTCGGGTAGCCTGGCCGACTGGCGCTACCTCTTCATTATTGAGGGTAGCTGCTCCATGCTGTTCGCCATTTTCGCCTTTTGGTACCTCCCATACGACGCACAGAGCGCCAAATTCCTCACGGCAGAAGAAAAGCAACTCGCCTTTTACCGGATCCAGGTTGATTCTTCTTCAGTCGTTGGTGAGAAGTTCAATTTCAGATCTGCCGTCGCGATCTTGAAGCACCCAACTAGCTGGATCATTCTCGGCATTGAGATTTGTCTGGGTGTTCCTTTACAATCAGTTTCGCTCTTCTTACCCGTCATCGTCAAACGCCTGGGTTATTCAACGGTGAAGACCAACTTATACACCGTCGCACCCAATGTGTCGGGTGCAGCTATGCTGCTCATCTTGTCTTTTGCTTCAGACTTGACACGACTGCGATTCCCTTTTGTCGCCCTGGGTTTTGCCTTTACTTTTATCGGATTCATCATCTACGCCACGGTCAACGTCACTTCACAACTGAACGTCGCCTATTTTGCATGTTTCATGATGACTTGGGGTACAAGCGCTCCCAGTGTGATTCTAGATGTTTGGTACAACAACAACATTGCTGACGAAAACAAACGAATGATGCTGACAAGCATTGGTGTCCCCGTGGCCAATCTCATGGGCGTTGTCTCCAGTAACGTCTTCCAGAACAAGGACGCACCCAAGTACTTCCCGGCCTTGATCACAACTGCGGTGTTTGGCGCCTGTGGCTGCTTCTTGACACTGCTTCTGGGAGCGTGGATGGTCATTGACAACAAGAGACGTGACAAGAGGGATGGAAGGACGGTGAAGGCTATCGATATTCCCTCTGAGCTACTTGCAGAAGGTCCAGAAAGTGCTCATTATCGCTGGTTTTACTAAGGGTTGGATTATGGAAGACGAGCTTCTCGGGAATCTAAAAGTCTGGGTGTAACTCATTATTGTCTTAATCTGAGCGTAGTTAGTTTAAATATCTGGGAATTCATAGAGTAGAGTTTGAAAAGACCTTGTGGTATAATTGATGCGTAACATAATTTTCAAGTTAAGATATTCGGTTTAATTATATAATACTGATGCGGCGCTTGACACTATCTCAGCATTCTGCCTTTCATATTTTTGTAAACCTTGGTTGCAGCTTGCTAGAATGTCATACTAATTCTGTAAATTGCACCTTTCAGGATGAATCCACTCGACGAAGGAGAAGAAAATTAACTCAGCTGGGTTACTGAAAGAACGCATATAAATACCTCTTTCTCGTAGAATTTCCCGTTGCGTATTCTTCTTTGTTCATACTCAGCACACATATTGCCCATTTATTACTTCAATAGCTCACGTGTGTGCCCATACGGTGCAACCTGTATCACAAATATAGACTACAGCTCGCACACTTGGACCATATTCACATCAGAAAATGTCGTCCTTCCACGCCGCGGCAAGCCGGCGATGATTGCCATATGCCAACGAACGGGTCGCATCATCTGCATACACAAGTACAAGTGCCGGCGGCCAGAATTCCCCCAGGACTGTACCATTATCAACTATGGTGCTTTAATCCTTACATCAGGCCTTCTGGAGACTCATGTGCATCTGAATGAGGCCGGTCGAATTTCGCCGAAAGGGGTTTTCACCGGCATCCAGGCTGATGCAGCGGGTGGGATAACGACGGTGCTTGATACGGCACTGAATTCGACACCAGAACGTGGTCAGTCATCATAGAAAAATTCGCGCTGCTCAGGGAAAGTGTTGGGTGGTCGCTGGATTCATGGGTGGACTCATTCCGGCAGCAAGAAAGACCTACGACCTATGGTTCAAGCAGGAGTATGTCGATACAAAGGCTTACTCGTCGACATCGGGGTTAGTTAAAGAACCCTTTCCATTTTGACCGATTATCATTATCTTGCTAGATTAGTAGGTGCCTTAATTCCCCGAGTGTCGCCTTTAAATATCAAAGAAGCCATGATTGAGCTTGCATCGCAGGCCACAATGCTGATGTTTCATGCGGAAATGACTCCAATGGCGAAGCCCACTGGTGGCAATATTAATAAGGATCTCCGTGAGAAGGGGCCTCCGATCTTGTATCCCGAACCTTTACAGACCGACATGTACCAATACTCGACCTTTCTCACTAGCCGGCCCCCAGTGCTTAAGACGACCACCGTCCGTGAGCTCATTCGTCTGGCAATTGCGGTTCTCACACCACATGTTTATATTGCACACGTGTCGTCAGCGGAGGTGCTACCGATCATCAGAAATGCGCAGAAGCGTGGGATCAACATCTCCACCGAGGCCTGTTGTCATTATTTAACTCTGAGAGCTGAAGAAGTTCTCCTGCGTGATACTCGGTTCAAAGACGAGCCGCCGATTCGGAACAACAGGAACAGGAAGGAGCTGTGGCAAAGCCTAGCCCGAAGCTGGGACGAGCATTGCTTGCCAGACGAGTCTTCTCCCTTGCTTCACCAGCCGATTTCCGTGGTTGTTTCGAATCATTCTCCATGTGGCAGCCAAACTTCTGCTGTCGTACATTCTTCCGCATGCTGACCCTCCTATGTATCACGGGGAGGTTATAAGCCGTGCGAATAGCGATTTCATGACCGCCTGAGGTGGCATTTAGTCTCTTGGCCTGGGTCTGCCTCTGCTCTAGACTGAACTCTTCGCAGAGGGTCCACGTCCGACACCGAGAAGACCGACAGTCAGGGCACGACTGTCGAGAGAACTCTTCCTTAACTCATGCAGTTACTCTCACATAATTCAACCAGGCTTGTTGACCACTAAATGGGCCAATTGCGCGTCGGCTATGACGGAGACATGCTGGTTTTCGATCCCGACCGTTTTAGGGCCATCGACTTGGCCGACTTAAAACCAGGCACAAAATGAGTCCACACCAAGGACGTACGCTAAAGGGCAGAGGGCTTGAGACTTGGCTTCGCGGGAAACGCGTTTACAGCCTTCGTTCCGCCAATGGGGAATTTGGGCGAGACGGACAGTTCAATAATGGACCACTTGGCCAGCTTCTCTTGAAATCGCGCAGGAATTTGTAGGAGTGTGATTGTCTGGTCACCAACGGTTGTGGGTGCGGGCTCGTACCTGCAACAGAAAGCGTTGGGCTTGGGGCCACAGATGGTCACGGGGAAGTGTGGCCTTGCTTGGCTGAGAGCTTTTTTCCCGGCATCACTAGCCACTATTGTTGGTCCCTGGGAAACTCGGGAAAAATCTCGCTGTAAAGGTGCATAAGGTACCTGAGTTTCCCCGTGCAAGGGGTGATAATTTACAGCGATGTTTTCGCTGTTAGCTGTTATTGCAAGGGTCCTTGGCCGCGGTTTGGCCAAAGTTGGCCGTTGGGGGCCGTGGGCCGAATATCCAGGACCAAGCCTAGCTTCTTAAGTAAAAGAAGACTAGAGTCGCCCTTATGCACATTTCCTATTTGTATATCGTCCTAGAAGTCATTAAAATCCTCTTCAAACTTTCGGATGTGCAGAAGAGATATCAAGGGAAAGATCGTGGAGAAGAAGAGACTACATAATGCTTCGTAAACCTCACTATTGGGTAAAAGTGCCATTACGCACGAGATATTATACTTCATTCTGTAAAGCTTACACTTATTGAAAGAGATACCGGGCCAAATCACGGAGAATCAAAGTAGGCGAAATTTTGCTCTATCACGACCCGAATAGCTATTAGAATCGATGGGCCGCTAAAGGGTCAGGATAATTTCTTGGGAGATAATTTCGCCATCCTTAATGTTAGAGCTTAGTAGACAGGAGTCTTAAAGATTGAGTGCAACGGGCCTTTAACAGAAGCGAAGTTAAGATGTAGACCGATCGTCCACCTACATAGGTTAATATCCGGCCCTTTGCATGGCTATTCTGACGACCAATGCGCGGTTCATGTGCTGAGAACGGTTCTGAATGTTAGCAAACACAGGTGAATCAAATATATCATACAATTGTTTCCAGAACGGAGACCTCTCTGTTCATTCATTTGGGACGTTGTTGGCGGCACGAAGAACACGAGCTGGCTTTCGGACGAGGTTTGACTCTCTGAATGGTCTACAATTTTGCTAATGTCACAGGTACAGGAGATGCGACTGTTCTTACACTGTATGTATACCGGATATGTCTGCTGTTCTCGTCAACCATGGAGTGGCTCGTGTATGAGACCATGAGTCTTACTCTATCATACCTCACCTGTCTCTGTCTGCGTGAGAGACAAGATGCTCTTGGGCATTATCACTTTATGCCGTGCGCAGACCCACTTCAACAGGTTGGTAAGGCAAACTTTCATATGATGGGTTTGTCTGAATTAGTGCGTAGTATGTATTTGATGGAGAGAATGACGCGGTCCTATTAGAGCTTCAGAGAGCTCGTACGAGCACCAGTAAAGGGTCATTTTACGTCAGCTCGTGCGACAAAGCATACGACACCACAGACATGAAGCTCCGAACGCGATTGGGAGATCATGAGACTCTCCCACTGACTGGGCTGACACCACTCGTCTAATCAAGCATAAGATTTTCATGATCAACATAGAGAATCCGGCCTACTGAGACTAAACTAATAACATGCTCACTTTGCGCTCTGGACTGGAGAAGATATTCTATGAGCAGCTGAAGGCCTTAACGAAAACAACTCTGACAAATCGACTTTATTATATATTCTCTTATAGGACCATTTTCATGATTTTAATATGTGCGAAAGTAACTCCATGCCAACGTCCAGTGTAGCCCACATTTGGACCTACTTCACGAAGGTCTTATATCGCTTGAGAGCCTAATACATCACGCTACGTTACCGGCCTCCATGACGTTCAGAATTGTACTCTCTGGTAATGAACGTGGGTATTTCTGCCCTGGAGATCATTTGAACGGGGTTGTGACTTTGGCTGCGCCTCGCGAAGGACATGCAGAGTCTGTTTCAATGTCATTTTTTGGACGCTCAGTGGTTTTAATTGCTCGTGCTGGAAGAAAACGAGCAAGTTCTTGCGGGTATCTCTGCAGAAAACACATCATTCTTCTAAGAGGACTTCATTTCTATGCGGGGCAGACGTTCTTCTGGCCATTCACTTTCCAATTGCCTCGGCATTCTACTTTTCTCTATCGAGACGAAACCAATACTACGAACGTCGACGGCGTCTTCAGTTGTGAATCTCCTTGGAGGGGATCTAGTGATGCTGAAACGATCCCTCTTCCGCCCAGCTTTTCCTACAAAGGGAAATTCAACTGTCACGTTGAGTACGTCATTCAGGCCAGATTGATTCAACCACCTAGTTCGCATCTCCTTTCCGGCATGGATATGACTGCATACACGGAAATTACGGTCCGTCCGCCTCTGCCAACAATAGCTTTCTCTCCAGTGTCAACTCTTCCACGGTTCCAATCACACCATCAAACCTTTTTCTGCTCTTCATCCCACAGAGCACATCGAATGCGCTCTCTTACACCGGAGCTTTTCGGGACAAGCAATGGAGGCCTAGTTTCCTCACTCCCTCTCAATAATCTATATCTATCGATTCATATCTTGCTTCCGAACTTCATCAATCTCCAAGCACAAACTCCAGTCCCGGTAGCGGTCCGAGCGACACATTCTAGCAAAGATGGATCCCATTTTGGCATTCAGATACGGAGCCTAAGACTGGACCTCGTCTCGCATACGAAAGTCCGCGCCAGATCGGTACGAGCTTCTGAATGCCGACGCATCTGTCTAATCGAGGAAATATGTAACATCCCTGTTCATCAGGCCGATCCGCTAGAGCTTCAAAACTACGATGGCAAAACTAAGTTCCACGGTAATGATGAATATTTTCGCTTCGTGACCGAGAGAGGGCTCGAGATAACTTACCTTGACAAGTGTGCCACTAGTACAATACTAGACAGGACGAATCTCGTACCCGAATTCTGCACATACAATATTTTCCAGTCTTATTCTCTGGATGTGAAATGTCAAATGAATTATGGGAAAGAAAGACTTACCTGTACGGAAAATGGAATTCCCATTCAGCTGGTCAATTTCGAGTCAGATACGCCTAGCACACTACTGAGCCGCGAAGATCGTAGCCAGGTCACGGATTTTGGCAACAATACTCACGAAAACAACATGTCAAGTGACAATGATGATATGAGTCTTTCGGAAACTATTATTCTGGAGTCCCCGCCAGCCTATAGGGCTTCGGTCTCGCCACAAGAAATCGGCAGCACTTAAAGTACGCAGCTCGAATCTGGTCCATAGTGAGAGACTTCTACCAGGGTTCATTACTACTTCAGCTCTTCTTGAATAGATAATTTTGCAAAGAAAATATCTTAACTGCGCATATATCAATCAGCGGGAAGCAGACCATGCAAAAAATCTAACGTCATAGCGGATGCGACGGATTTAGAGTCGGACCAACTTCAATTGCTACAGATGTGCGGGTTTTGTACACGAGATTAATAATGCTTTTGTTTCGCTAAGTCACCGCTGCGATCATGCCAAACTGCTGAACCTTACCCTTGTTCCCTCCAAAGGTGTAAGTTTGATCGCCATGCTGGATCCGGCTGTCTTCACGCGAAAAGAGACTCGTTCAAATTATCGATTTCCATATAAGAACACCAATCATATCTATTCGTAATTAGTGGTGAGGTGCTGCGAGGTTCAATAGTATATTATACCTTTAATCTTCTGGATGAGGTACGCACAGTATACATATTAAGGTCTCCTGCGCATAAAACTATACCTAGTTAGCGTTCCTCGCGAATAAACAACCCTTCACAATAATGTATACAAAGGGTCTAGGGTTATTTTGACTTGTTTAAGAGATATTATTCCTCTGTTAAAGATATGATGCCTACAGTCTCCCACTCTGACACTGTATAAGTTACTAAGCCTTGCGATTGTGTGAGAGTCAAAGACGCGACCCTTCTACTGAATCCGGTGATAGATGTTAGTAATGACAGTTTCCACCATTCCGGCTTGCCTTGTGCCTCTACTAATCCTTCTTGCCTCGCTTTTCCATGTGCAACATGCGCCCTGCATCATCTAAAAGTTCCTTCATCTTGGATTGATGGTGATCACCAGAGTTAAGACCTAAACCTTCACCCTTTTCCCCCTCACTAGCTGGTCTCCCTGACCCCATGCCATACTCATAGTCTGAAGCACGATTATCTTGATGACCGAATGTCTCTTTATCGCTCATGATGAAGCTTCTTTCGGCATCGCTTTCTTCTTTTAGGTCATGTTCAGACCCGAAAATATCGGTAGGCTTTTCTCGGGTCACATTACCGCCAGAACTTTGACGATTATTAGTATCGCCCTAAGAAAACCTGTGTTAGGTAGTAGTTAATTAATCTCTATAAAGAAATGCTTACTTTAATCTGGAATTTCTCAGCCATGAAGATATTGTGTTAAATATCACTTTGGGTGTGACTTCGCGTTTTGTTAAAGGTGTCAATAGAGAGAGGTATACTAATGGTGAGCAAGAGCGCCATTACTGATCTTTATACTTTACTGAGCATTCTTGTATCCGCTTTTCATCCGAATTTGCGATACAACGCCGAAAAATATTTTCTCAGCTGACGTGAAGAGTCATTGAGACGCTAACATTACACAAAGCATCCCGAATGGATCTCGTACGGACGGAATAATCACAAGGTTTAACAGGAGACTAATGAGTGAGCATTGACCCATAACAGAAGAAATGCTCTCTAGTTTCGCGCGAAGGTGCCCTCGCTCGAAGAAAAACTCGTACGAGTAAGCCATAGTTGACACTGGAGATAGCTAGGTATTGGACACCTCGTGGCTCTCCTGAACGAGTCACTATAGCACATAGAAGTAGGTCGAGTTATAAGTTAGCACACTGAAAGACAATTGTCTCTTATTAGCTAGGTATCATTATAGAAGTAAGTACTCTTTTCAAGATCAATTACCTATATTATAGAGAGAAAAGCAGCGGGTTCTGCCAAGGGTGCTATGATTGTCTGACGAGTACGCGAGAGATGTGAGTATCTCTGCTTTTCCTGCAGCGTAAGGAGCAATAAGTAGATAGAGAGGCATACAATCGATCAAATTTTGCGAGAATGATAGCGCTGTTGCGCGCCTAGTGTAAGCAATGAAGTGGGTAATGCAGTCCTAATTACAGAATTGATCTGGCACCCTGTGAATATCGCGGAGGTCTGTACGAGTATTAGGGAGCAAGGATAACTGAGCGGCGGAGATTAACAGGAAGTTACAAGTGAACGAGGACGTTTACAGAGATTACAGAAGTGTTAGACCTTTAAAGCATTATCAAAGGTACTCAGAAAAGGCTCCAAAAGTAAACCCGAAAATTGCGGCAGTGTAGGAACGAGAACAGACTACTACGTACCTAGAATTAAGAACTGAGTAATGATTTGAAAGCTGCGCATTGGATGTCGCCGTTCCGCAAGGTGCTAATCAAGAGTGAGGCTCATCCCTTTACAAAGGACATTGAATGCTGAATCCCCGCGGTCAATATTCTGAACAGAATGATGTGCTTATCGCCGAGCGAATATACATGGTATTGCTCATTAAGCCCATGTATCCAAATCATTCACACCAGCACGTGGCTTAATTTCAGAAGTTTCTTTGAGGGAAAGGCGAGCCTGGCGCTATTTCGAGGTGAAACCAAAGTCCCTCTTACAGTAATCAAAGACGTATAGTACTGAAATCACAATCAAGAAGATAAGAAAAGATATGGTGCAGTCCTTACGTACTACACTTTAGCCAAGTAGATATGAGATCGAGGGCCTCGGCTTTTGCGTGGTACCTCTGTCATAAAAGCAAACGCCGGAGCTTCACGAGTTTAGTATTAGCTAATCACCTTGAACGACGATCCTTTTCTCGGAAGTACCTAGTAGTGGGCGGTTTCTGAAACACTGCACATTTCCAAACATTCCTGTTTTGCGAGCTATGCCTCAAAAAATCTCGATGAGAGACTCCGATACCTTCAAAATTGACGCGCAACTCAGGAAGCGCCGACGATTCCGTCTTACCAAAGCCTGCTATCCATGCAGGCGGAGAAAGGTCAAATGTGATCTCAGCGAGCCATGTGGGAGCTGTAGTGTCCGTGGACACCCAGATTTGTGTGATTACACTATCCAGCCACTCACTTGCAATGAAGCAATGAATCACGCCCAAGATTTGGGCGTGAGGAGCATCGACTCCCAATGTAGCCACAACATATGGGCAAATTGCGAACGAGGCCAGGGGCTTTATATCGATCCTATGCCACCATACAATTCCAAGTTACATGTCGGACCCGACTCTCTGCCCCATCTTCTCTCTATATACCAAAGTCTGAATACTCGCCAGGAAGAACAACAAGGTCCGCGATCGGTGTCTTTCAATCGGCGTACAAACCCTCAAACCATTTTTGAGCTACTGTGTCTCCAGGATTCCAGCTCCGGGTTTCCGTTTACCAACCTATGGGGCCCTGAAGATGGACCCGAGAAGGTGCTCAGTGCTTTGCCAGAAGATGAAACCCTGTTAAGGTACGCCGGGCCACGACACAGATTCTGATGTTTCCTTCCTCCTCGGCTGCTAATGCATTCAAGTTGCTTCCGCTTCTGCCGGTACTCGTTGTTTCGGATTTTACCTTCGATCATCGACTTCCCCCGATTTGAGACTACATTGAACCAATTTCTCGAGAAAAGGTCGACATCTCTAACCGACGCATTGTCCAATCCCCCAGTTCATTGTACCCCTTCGTGGTTTGCCGTGCTCTTCGGCATCCTGGCTTGTGGCGTACAACTGTCATCCTCGCAAACAGGCTTGGAAGTGATGAAGGCTCGTGTATTTGGTAAGGCCATGCGTACATAGTACACGGCTTCGCTAAAGGTCCTCTTCTAAACGAAATGCTGACCTTTGTCGGTAACCTTTTAGCCTGCTGCTCCTTCCAGTGTCTGAAAATGAGTAACTTCATTTCATTCCCTAACATTGAGATTATTCAAGCTCTCATCATGCTGGTCAACTTTTTAAGAAATCAAGCAGATGCTGGAGCTTCTTGGTCCGTACTGGGTAAGAATGGACAGTGGTCTTTCTTTCTTTCTTTCTCAACATGGACTGCCATGCCTAATGCTGACGATACACAGGATTGACTATCCGTCTTGCACAGACTTTAGGCATCCATCGTTCACCGGGTCCAAGCATAATCACCAATCCAAAAGATCGAGAGGAGGCCTCCGTCGGATTATTTATTTGGTGAGCTATTGCCCCATTCTTGGTTAGGTATGCTCTGGGTTAATCTCAATGGGACTTCTTCAGGCGATCACTCATATGGCAGGATACATTGGTCTCTCTATCTTACGACCGACCACTGGCTATTACTCTCCTGGAAGACCTGCCACTTAGTTCGACCCCCGATTCGACCCAAGAACGCTTGTACAATTTCTCGGACAGCTGCCATCATCTGTTTGTGATAGCAAATAAAATCAGCCAGGCTCAAGACCGAGCCAAGGCCTCCGGGAAGCCTCTATCTCTGTCGACAATTTGGAAGTACAGGGAATCCATCAACCGAATCGAGACTCAGTCTTCACCGCACATGCGGAATATCTCTCTCTGTCTGAATCGAGATGACTATATCCAACACTACCTTTTCCTTTTTTTCTCAGATTCAGTTATGCTCTCTTTATGCCGCCCTGCGTTATTCACGAGCGATGATGGGCACGACAGCGAACTTGCACGACTTCATTTGGATCGATGTCGTTCCGTCTTACGCTCGTACTTGGAGCTTCTCAGGTTGAGCTGCCCGATCCGACGATCGTGGGTCTTCGTTCATGTCACCTTAAGCAGTGCCCTTACTTTGGGTCTTGCTTCATCGATCCGGAATGATCTTGACGACCAAGACTTTCTAGAACGATTCGTCGATGCACTATCGAAAACCACTATTTGCGCAAATGTGCCGGCGTACGAAAGTGCGTTGAGTCTTCTCCGTTCATGTTTAAGAAGCCCTGATTCTTCAGCAGAAGGAATCATTTATTACTGAGGAGACACGGGAAAATCGAGATCTTAGTTGAGAAATCAGATCACGGATGGAACCCATTTCGCCAGATACTTCCCCCCTTCCCACCCTGCAGGTCTTGTCATACCGCTCGCTCATGTGCCTGGAAACTTGTCACTGAACCACTATGGTGGCGTACTGTTCTGAAGATGTTGGATTCAGCACCTAAGAAATAGGGGATGTATGCACCTGGTCATTCGTTGAGTCAAAAGTTACATCAAGTTGTCTTTGCAAAGCCACTCTTGGAGCGAACTTGCGGGCCAAATTTGTAAAACATGTATGGGACAAAGGTGAATGTGACGCCAATCGACCCCAAGAGAGTCAAAGTCCAATGTACGCCCAAGTTCTCGTACATGGGAATAGACGCCTCAATGATTCCTCCAGAGACAACATACCGCACCAAGGTGATCATGGTCAAAGCACTGGCGGCATAAACCTCATAGGTGTCGATGAGATAGAGGTATGTCGAGAGGAAAACCGACAGGATCCCGAAACCGAACAGAACCGATGCGGCAATGGGGGACCAGATGGAAATACTAGCGTATGCCGTCCAGCCCATCCAAAAACACGAGATGGGGATGGCTGGTGCTCCTAGCATGGCGTACCACAGGAAGAACTCCGGTGGAAGACGACTGAGCTCTCCACTCTCTCGTGATTTCAAGTTGTTGATCTCCTTTTTGGCCCATCGGAAAACCAGCGGAGTCAGGACAACAGATGCGAGCGTGAGTCCAACAGCTATTCCTACAAATAACAAACCTGTGATACCTGGCGACAGTGAGTAGGTGTCCTGGAATACGTATGTGTACCCATCCAGAAAACCGAACAGCATGATGTATATCACAGTCAAATAGCCCGTCCAGAGCATAATGGTCGGTTCCTGAATAATCATCAGGAAGGGTCGTTTCAACGCCATCTGCATCCGCCTAGGGAAAGTGGCCTGGCTGTCGAGCTCACATGGAGCCTTGAAGCGGCCATCCTTTGTGATGCGTCGCAGATGGTGTGCTTTCCATTTGAGGAGAATCGACTCATATGTCTCCGGTTGAAAGAGAAATAGCGAGGACAAGAGTGTACCAGACATGATTAGAGTTGTCCATTCGGTCCATCGCCATGAGACGAGGTGTGACTCCGATATAAAACCACCAATGATCGGTCCCATGAGAGGGCCCATCAGCCCGAATGCTATGGAGAATGTGTGTCAGTAATCCTCTTAAATGCAGAGGCCGGGGAATCATGGCACTGTTCCATACTTGCAAAGATGGGAAAGGCAATCAATCGATGCAGCGGGTCCCAGAGATCGCTAATGGAGCCTCCAACTGTGGATAATGGCGCCTCGCCACAGAACCCTGCCAAAAAGCGACATATCAACTGTCCTTCAATCGAATGGGACAGTCCAGCACCCATGATGAAGAACATGTACAGTGTCAGAGAGCCCAGGTAGACTGGGTTTCTGCCCACGGTCTCGGACAGCGGCCCGGCAATCAGAGCACCAATGCCAAAGCCACACAGGAACTATAAGAGAAACAGAATCACGTCAAGTTAGTCAAAACTTCTTCCCAGGAGAGGATTGTTTGCGTCCGACTTACCAATCCTGTCGCAAGAGCCTCCACAATTTCACTGACCCGAAAGTCCGCTGCCGCTTGAGGAATGACGGCCGAATCGATTGAGGCTGCTGTGCCGACAACCAGGGCGATAAGACCAACGTTGAAGGTGTATAAGATGCGTTTCGTCCGCGACCAGTTGCGAGGACATAGAGGATCATCAGGGCCTTCGAACTTAACAAGAAAGGTCTTGGTAGGATGAGAATCGTCCTCGATGATGCCGGGAAGGGCATTCGCTAGCCTTGTGGATGTTCCATGGAGAGACTCCGAGGTCTCATGCAGATGCAATCCTTCATACTCGATATCTGATTGCCCCTGAGACGAACCACGAGAAGATGACTCTGACGCCTGATTCTCTACAAATGAGTGGTAATGGAGACTTGGATTTGGTCCCTTCTTTTGATGCTGCCTGGACTGGAATCGAAGGCGCGCTGCCAGAGCATGATATTGGCGATAAGTCTGCATATCTAAACACTTAGAGGTCGACTAAAGAACTGGAGGTTTAAATGTGAAAGTTTAGAGAAAAGCAATTGTGATGTGAGGGAAGTGACATGAGGACGTCTACTGGCAATGTGATAGATATATTTCTTCAGGGATCCCTTTCTCCAAAACTCTCTTTGGCCACTTTACGAGCATGCCTTACCCGTTCATGCATTTGACTGTTTAGTATAGTGCGCCCTACACTGGACGATTCGGAGCTTATACGACCTAGAGCAATTGACTGACTAACTAGACCAAATGATATCTGGCCGCTATAACGAACGAGTCTTACTTATCTCGGACTGTTTCAGTATATGCAATTATCGCTAACAACTTTGCAGCTTAAGGCCCACCTCTATGACGCAAATTAACGCAAATGCTACGCAGATAGGTCTCAGGTGAAGCTTAATGATAAAACAATTCCCGAGATATCTTCGTGAGCTAAACGTCACCCCTTAAAAACCAGCTGATGCTAACCTAACTTGCCCATCTAAAATCCGAAATGAGTGCGAGGTCGGTCCTTGTAACTAGTGCTTCCGGAGACGCCAGAATGTCAGCCAATCATCCTTGTTCCACGGCAAGTTCTTGGATAACCGAGTTTATCGGGATTTGAAATAACTCCTGTGGTGTTGAACAGTTAATATCATACTGTTACGAACAGGCCTGGCCTACAGGCCTGGCCTACAGGCCGTAGACAAAGCTGTGACGACAGCTGTTAACCCCACGAGGCAGGAAATACCGAGGAGAGCTCGGGGTGACTAAACCAGAGGTCACGTGATGTGACTAGGGGTGAGTCCCTGACTAGCTGCGCTCAGTTATGATCAGTAGTGATTAGGCTGAGCAACACTGAGCACCACTGAGCACCACTGAGCGCGAGGGAATATATGAACACAGTCATTACATAGCTTTACCACGTAGTTAACTTCGTTCACAATTATACCCATATGTTTTGGTTATAATCACTTCGCTTCTAGTATACCAAGCACGCTCAATATACTATACGCTCCCCGAGACATTGTCCCTCTTATACTTCCCACTTGCTAAGGGACCCTACGTGCAGTGACACCCTAGGTGGAGCGAAACATAACACATACGTAATACCATGATCATTAAGTCTACAGACCGGTAACAACGTAGTATGCATCAACAGGGGGGCATTGTATCATCAAGAATCTGCGAGGGATTCTTTGCTCAGGTAACCTAGGGAGACAAAGGCCTTCTGGCCATTCTGTCTGCATCTCCAAGCATTTCATGGAAGTATTCGGCCTTCTAACGCAGCTTTTCCAACCAGACTGTGCGACTCTTTTCTCAGAAAGGTCTTGTTAAATTCGACATATTTCTCAGGATCCTAGGTCATTAGCAGCGATGTTAGTAACAAGGGCAGATTCATTTCAATGAGGGGAACTTCATACACTCGAAGTCTCCCTTACACTCCTTCTACTCTCCAGTGCTTCAGCCCATTGTTTCCATGTCAGGACCTCCTCACGATTGAACCCTCGATATTCGCGCAGGATGAAATCACGCACTGCCCAAGGTGCAATAACCGCGTCGACCAGACTGAACTGATCTCCAAAGAAGTAGGGCCCCTTGACCTGAGAGGAGACGGCTGCCAAAGCATCTTTCAGATCCTGGAGGGCCATTGCTTTCTGCTCTGCTTCGTCTGACTGAGCTTGCAAGAGTCGAAAAAAGGGAGGAACAACGCTCTTGTTAATAAAATCAATCCAGATGCGTGCAACTCCTCTTTGATAAGGATCGGAAGGGGGCAAGATGGTGTCAGAGGCGGCATTGTCGTCGAAGAAGGCCTCTTCAAGATACTCGCTGACCACGATGGAGTCATGAAGTGGTCTGCCATGGTGTTGAATTGCAGGGACCAAGCCTTTCGGGCTGATTGCTGTAACTTATTGAGCATATGCACAATTCTAGTTCATCCTTTCTAGGTCTTATTGGACATAATACACTCACCAAGAAAATGCTCCTCCTTCAGGTATGGGTTGACCTGTCGGGGTTAGAAATCATGTTTAACCTGGTATTTGAAATCCTTCTCCTTCAGCTTACTTCATGATAGGTATATGGGATACGTTTTTCTTCCAAAGCAATCCAACTTCGCTAAATCCTTCTGTTAATCTCATACTTTCATCACGCAGATGTCTACGCTCAGAAAGTTTCGCTGACCTGAGTGAACGGGCAAAACTATATGTTACTCTTAGATATGTAGGTATGCTCTGGGAGTACACACTTACCCAACCCGCCCAGAATATCAAATCCTGCGGGGTCTGGTGACAGTTAACCGTACTCTTTGCTGCACCTGTTGCCGTGGCGTGGTAAATAGGCCCCTGATGTCCCATTTTTGACTTAAAGTGCGTATCTTTCTAATGCGACGCTGGTTTGGTATGCTCAAGAGTCAACGCAGAATGTTGCAAACTTTGTCGAGTCTTTAAGATGACAGTAAATTTCTGTGTCGGTTGGATCGGCAGCCAGACAGAAGCCTGAAACGACGGAAACCCGAATTTTAATCATGAATTACTGAACCGGGTCGTCTACCGCAAAGTTACATCCATTTTATGGCTGTCTTTAAAGCGGCTAGAAGTGGATCCAATACCAAAAAAGCCGGTCTCTCTGGCTAAGCTCGACCTGACAAATTTCATAATTAGTAAGATATGTTCGTTGAATCAGAATAAAGAGTCTACGATCTCCTTATTAAATTATTCGTGAAGAACGGTGCGACTAGTATAGCTGTGCAGGGAGGGCAGCTCTAATATAGTGATTCTAATCTGTCCACCCCCTTTATCCATAAAACGTAAACCACATGTCCAATCTGATTTTGACCTAACTTTTCCAGCCTTTAGAGCATTAAGAAACCCCTTCAGGGCATCTTATCTACTTGTTAAGCGCCGGCAACAGGAGAAACATAATCTCGGCGTCAAGTCACGAAAGTCTCTGCTACAATTGGAATGTTGGTCTGAGAAAGAGTCCCCGCCTTGATTAACGTCGTGCCAGGCATGCCTTTAGGTTAAGAATACAAGCTGCTTCCCTGTTCTGGTTAGTATGCCTTTTTGCGGGAAGGGAGCAACGTACCTCCACAAAAGAAGTGAGGATGCTTTTTTCTGGTGACCAGTCTAAGGCGTACCCAGTTAAATCCATCTGTCTCTCACCACTTTTAACGATTTAACGTATTACTATTTTCGTTTGGACCGTAGTAGTATCTATACATGACTTTACACACTCTCTCTCTATCTCTTTATGTCTACATCTTATATCACATTCTTAATAGTGTATATACATATTTATATTTATAACTCTTTAACTCATGCTAAAGACCCTTAAACTAAGACTTTAAATCTCTCCCACATTTTAAATTATCTATATCTTATGTGCTAACTATTTATTAAAATGTCTTAGCAAATTGACTTGTGGAAATATCTTCGCCAGCTTAGTTTTGCCACTCTTACCAGATTTGAGCTTTGGCTCGCTAATATATATATTCAGTAGTGCACCACCATTACCCGCTTCAGGAGAAGTTTGGCTTCAGCTTTTATAAACCGGTCAGACTGTGCCTCGGTCACGTACCACGCAACGATTCCGGGCTTTTCATCGGGCGCGAGGCTGAACTTAACGCTATCAAAGACATTCTACAGCCAGATGGCGAGTCTCCTCGGCAGCGATAACTGGTCCTAGGAAGCCCCGGCGGTTTCGGGAAGACATAACTAGCCATTGCCTACGCCTAACGCTGGCACTGAGCCTACGATTCGGTCCTCAGGTTCGGTGCGACCACGGAGATAACACTAAAGAGTAGTTTCAAATTGATCGCCAAGACGATCTTCGATATCTCGGAACCAGGAGTTCTCGAGGGCGAGCAGATTCTGGTTCATGACTGCCTCGAGGTCTTTCGAGCGGTTATATTGTCTCGACGTGCCGTGTTCGCTCGAAATAAGGCCAATGGGGCTAGGTAGTTTTCATGTAGAAGTTATAAGTGAAGTGCCAGTTAGACTTTAATTGCCCAGGCTATGTAGCATGTGACATCGCATGAAAAGAGATAGACGGTAGGGATGCAAGGCTTCTTTGGCAAACATAAATCTACGTTTTAGATGGCGGGTTAAAGGAGTAAACTATTGGTTGATGTCGGAGCATGTAATAGCCGCAGACGATATCAAGTTACGAATTCAGGTAGCTATCTGGGGCTAAGATAAGCAGGAAGGTAAGCCGAGTAACGTCTAACAGCATAACCTGTTACGAGGATGGTGTCCGTGCAGGAAATTTCCTACTGCTTCACTCTTCTGGAGTAAGTGGCATCGTTACACAGGAATTAATGGATTAAGCTTGTAAGGTGACAGTATTAATAAAGTTACATAAGCTTGTCAATAGTAGTTAGCAGAGAGATATCTGCGAGATCCTTAGTGCCGCCTTCTGTCGCAGTGTCGTTCGTGGGTGCAACCACGGATAGGCACCCTTTAGGTTGCCTTATCAGATAATAATGCCTAATATATCCTGAACCTTTCTTACCTTTCACTGATATCTTGGCGTAGAACCATGGTCAGGATCTTGTAATCACGTCCATTCTGGCACTGACAAGGGATAGTAGCTGTGACAGTAGAATTTCGCAGTCGCGGAGACAGTCTACTGTATTCTGAAACGTAGCTTTATTAAAGCGGTTAACGCGGTAGGCCACGAACGGGGGTAACACCACGAAACCTGTGTAGAATAGTATATCATAACTAATCAGGAACAGCAGATCCTTAATCAGACCTCTAATACCATATGCTAAGTAATACTACTCCTACCCACTAATAATAACTACTACCATAGCCCCTTTACCGGTAAACACCCCCTCACTAAATTAGTCCCCCTAATGCTTATTGTTATACTCTCTTACGCCATAAGTAAAGCCACAGGAGAAGACGTGATTCACTCACTCTTTAAGGATAGTAGGCATGGCGTACCACCATAGAGGGGACTGTAAGATGACTGTATCTGCTCCCTTAAGCTTCTCTTACTCCCTAACCACATCGTTAGTTAGAGAAGCTATGAAGTATGCTTAATATAAGGCCCCTACGACACGTAGAGGTTTGTCAGTAGGAAACGCGGGCAAATCCTCTCGATCAATATCTAATTTCTAGCCCATAGCGTACAGATCTGACACCTGCACTTCGTGCCCTTCACCCTGTAGCTCTTTGACCATGACATTACTCAGAGACGCATTAAGCGATTCTCGCCCAGGGTGCGCTAGAACAATGAGGACTCGCATGGCTGTCAATTTCTGAGAAATTGGCTTGATGTTGAGACGAAAGAATAGGGATCAGTATGAAAACAAGGTCGACTTGAATCTAAAATTTAACTTGATCCTGCCTTCGTCCTTGATATTATTTTGGTGACCTACCCTGTGCTTTTGGGTTAGACCACGACATAATGCCCTGATAATGCCACAATCCCAATGCATAATTATCTCAGCATGGTAACGTGTTTGAGGAAATTGACCAAGTACGACCAGAACTTTGTACAATGCTTTCAAAGCAAACATGGAACCTCAATTGATCCCGCGATATACCGACACTTGTTACGGTATCTTTGCTGTATTTGAGCTGGAAACTTACAGACATACGGCATGCACCCTGCACAAGCTGTCTGTGTCAATCATTCCGTGTCCGCGTACGCAGCACGTCACCAACACTCTCGATGTAAGATGCCATTGGCTTGATTTCTCAGCATCGTACCTCGCACGCACACTACCCCGCGATATTTTGATTTGTGGGGGGTCGATCATTTGCTGACACGTTCGGGTATTGCATTACGGCTTCGGGTATTGAAAGCTGGTCGTTTAAGCCTAGCCCTGACGGCAATTATAAATCAGACTGATGCGTCGTACATCGTCCATTCGCGGGGTATTTGCCGCTACGTCCTGTGGGAGTAGTGAAACGATTCTATATAAGTACAAAAATTCGGGCCAGGCACAGCTTTTCAGTTCTGCTAATACTTGCCCCTTCCTCGCCTCGCCATTGCTGCTGTACAGATCAATTCTCGCCAACGCAACGATGAGCGATAAGAAAGACATCCATGATGTGGTCATTGTCGGAGGCTCTCTAGCCGGCCTGCTAAGCGGTGTCCTTTTCAAACGACGCGGCTACAACGTTACGATCCTCGAACAGTTTCACTCTGATATCCGAAAATCACAAGCTGCCGGCATCGGTCTGACCGACCAAGTTCGTAAGCTGTTTAACAGTGCTGGAGTCTCTCTCGACGATGTTGGGCCTCCGATGAACCAAGTCCACTTTTACGACTCCGTCAATGGCAAGCTCGAGATCAAACGAGTTGAGCCATACCCGGGCGTTATGACAGGTTGGACTATCTTGTTCTACAGACTGCGAGCGCATTTCGACCGCTTCGTCACGCCGGTGTGCCCGCAACAAACCCCGAATGCGTCAGATTACCCTGACGAAGGCAAGGGGGTATACAAAACACAAGCCAAGGTCACATCAATCGAGTATCTGAAATCCGAGAAAGTAGTTCTCGTGCACTACGACGACCTCTCTACAAACACTTCGCACACTCTGAAAACACGCCTCCTCATCGGCGCTGACGGAGGTAATTCGACAATCCGCAAACTCCTCCTTCCCTCCCGTCCCGTCTTACGCAAGTACGCCGGTTATATGGCATGGCGCGGCATAATACCCCTTAATCAACTTTCTGCCCTAGCCAAAGACATCTACCAGCCCGGTATCGCGCCTGTGATCGCCAACCCTGCTGTGAAGGCGTATACCATGACCTACCCGATCCCCGCCGACGACGGGCGCTTCGGCGGGGACGAAACACTTGTCAATTTCGTCTGGTACGACTACTGCTCCGCAAACAGCCCGGTGTATGTCAAATCTATGACGGACGTTGACGGCAAAGTACACCGCTGGACGCTGCCGCCCGGGAAAATGGATCCGGATGCTTGGGAAGCTCAACTCGATGTCGCGCGTAAGACACTCCCGCCGCCGCTCGATGAGATAGTGGAGAAGATCTCAGATCGCCCGTTCATCACAGCCGTCAGTGACTTCATCGCGCCCGAGTGCGTGTTTCATGACGGGCATGTCGTACTGGTGGGCGAGGCGTTTTGCATGGCCAGGCCGCATTCCGGTAGAGCGACGAATGAGGCCGCCCGCCAGGCGTTACATCTTGTGGATGCGGTGGAGGGGAAAATTACCTGGAGGCAGTATCGTACGGAGGTCATGAACTGTGTGACATTGAATTTTTATTATTCGCGAATGTTTGGACTGTGGACTTTGGGAGGTAGGTTTGCCCAGTTATGGGCGGGTTTACAGTATTGGTGGGTTGGCTTTCAGATCAGATTGTTGGAGAGATTGTTTGGGAAGGTCATTCCATAGCGTTACGTTAGAAACAGATAAGCTATAGATATCTATATTATGGGTTACATGGTATCTATTAGATGGCTAAGGACCTCCCATGCAGAGTACTCCGCTAAAACGGTCTTTACAGGTATAGGCCTTAAGACACTCTTTTACTACCCCAGCTTAGCATTTATTTCTCTTTCTATTCTATCTAATAAGGCGCTCATTATTAAGGTAATCTCTAACGCCTTATTCTCTAGGCCTATTCATGTTATTATCTAGAAGTTAATATGGTAATAAGACTTAAAGAATATTAGGAATAGCCTATAGAATAAATAGATATTAAGAATAATCTATAGAATAAATAAAGTAATAACATAATAAAAATTAGTCTTTCTATCTAGGTACTCTAGTTATAGAACTTAAAGTATAAAAAAGAGAAGTTCCTTATATAAGAAGTCTATAATAATTATATGATTTCCCTAAGTTCTCTTAGCGTTATATACTTAGTAAATATACTTAGTATAAAGTTTTAAGATATTATTTATTCTTTATTTTATTTACTTATAATAATATCTCTTTTCTCTTTAGCCTTTTATCCTTAAAAAGTGATATATATTATACTAGAAAATAATAAAGATATCTTTTAGTAGCTATTAATTAGCTATAATAAGTATATATAGAAAACAGTATAAGTGTCTTAGTTATAATATTAAAATATGTAAATAGAAATAAGTATAGTATATATAGAAGTATATAATATATAATGTATAACTAAATAACTAAGTAATAAGGTAAGGCTCCTTTTCCTTAAGTATAAGTACATTATTCTCTAGTGACTATAAGCCCTAAATATATAATACTTTAATAATATTAATTATATTATAATAGAAGTAAATAGAGAAGCACTATATATTAACTATATTATTAACTATATTAAGTTATTAACTATTTAAAGTTAAAAATGTGAACTTATTAATCTATATAAGATTAAGTATACTATATAAGGCTAAGTATATTACGTAAGGCTAAATATAGTAAGACTATTAATTTATAATTACTAGTTTATCCTATTCTAAAGCCTTCTATATAGACCCTTCTTTACATTTATATAAGGAGATCTTTACCCCCCTTTATAAGCTTTTAATCCTTTAGCTCTCTAAGTTCTTATTTAGTTATTACTTAACTAGTTATTTATTAATAAAGACTTATTACGCTATACTTTTCCTTATTACGATATAACTTAGTTCTCTTAATAGTTTTACCTTAATTAAGTCCTTCTTATATCTAGTTACATAATTAAATATTAATAAACCCTTAAATAGTTATTATAAGTAAAAGAAAGAGTAATATTATAATAGATTAAAAATTATAAGTATTTAACCTATAATAGCTAATATAAATAATAAGTGAGAAAGATAGATAAGTGAGTAAGACACCTTTACCTAATTACTATCACATTTTATAGCTACACTTAATTATCACGTATTAAATTAGTTATAACTACTTAGATTTCTCTTCCTTAAATAAGGTTATAACTACTTAATAGATTCTAAAGTTATGTCTAGTATTACTATAAATATTATATTACTATATACTTATTTTATATTACTAACTCAAATTATCACTAGGCTATATTTCTTACTTTATTATAACCTACCTACTAGCACGACAAAACCCACCAGTAGGGGGCGAGAATCTAGGGGCAATAAGTTCCGTCGGTCTATTTTCCTCGATTTCCGCGCGGAACCCACCGGGCCTTTGCCCGGTTCTTCTAGCCGGCGGCCTCTTAAGATCAGTGACAGTAAATGGCCCGCTTTTTCTTCTTTCTTTGGCCTCCTCTCTTCTCGCCACATCACTAACCCTGAAAACCTGAGTTACCTAGGTGACCTAGTGAGGATCCCGCTCGAAACGAATGACTGAACACTTAATTCACTCGAAACTTAATGGGATTATATAGGGCCTTTCTCTAAACGTTATAACGCGGTTAACACCGCCACTATTATCCTTTTTATCTTAACTATAACGGGATAAGTAGAACATAGGTCGTCCTTATTAAGATAAGCGATTTAACTTAATGCTAAACGTTAGAGAGAGACTCTCCACGTTAACTTTTTCGGCCGAAGGTATTTATTCTGGTACCCTCTACTCCCCCCTAGGAGTCTTATAAAAATCGAATAAGAAGCTATGGAGTTAGAGTAGCTTATTACTCTTTATAGCTATTAACGGTTAAGGTTAATCTCGCGGCTAAGCCTTATTAATATTTAGGCCCCAATTATTTTTTTCCTTCCCGGCGCTCTTCACCGCTGCTGCCACCCCTAGGAACCCTCTTTTAATCATGTCCAAATATTTTAATCTATACCCCTAACCTAAGTTAAGCTTAGCGTCAATATTTTTAAGGTGACTGGGAATGTGGTAGTCTTATTAAGTTCGACCTAATAGCGCCCTTAACACTACCCCTCGCGCCCCATTTTAGTTAAGTCCTACCTCGAATTTTTTGAGGCTAGGCTCGTAAATGTTAAGGGAGGGGGATAAGTGCGATAAGGTAAGTAAGCACCCCAGGCTCATTAGTCATAATATCATCTAAACATAGGCGCCCACTATTCACTGTCACATGGTATAGGCAATCCCCCGATATTTAGTATCTATACCCGCACCTAGTCGCGCGCTATTCACTATAGCATAACACTAAGGGCCTCCTAAGATACACTATGAGACGCTTACGCGCGGCTTAGCGTAACTACTAAGCTAGGCCTCATATTTAAACCCCCTTCACTCGCTCTAACTAACCTTCTCCTCTTTCATATCTTCTCATTACTTAGGTAGGTTAAGCCCCTCAATCTTTGCGGGGCCTCCCCTCCCCTCTCTCCTCTCTCTGCTCACCCTCTTACTAGCCCCTCTTTTCCCTTGATCTTTTTAAGGTAAGGTCAGTGGGGAGTGCCTCGAAAAGATTAAGGCCCTTCTCACAGTACTCACAGTAAGACTGACTCAATAAAATCTAGCCAGCACCCTTTTAAATTGGTCTAAGATATTATCCGCGCCCAGCACTCCCTCTAAGTCCTCTCGGTCGAAAAAATTGACCGTAAGCTCGGTCCTTTTAATTCTCCCCTTGCCCGGCACCTCGCGCATTAAATAGTAAGTTCACAGTCTTTTGTTTTAAGGCGCACACGTGCTAACTCGAAAAAACAGAGCTAAGGCTAAGGAGTGGCGTGAGGATGGCTACGGCTGCCTGCACCGCCCGTCTATTAATAAGCACTTCACCTCAGAGAAGAAGCTGGGGTAAAGTCTTTTTTTTTGGGCCGTAGGGAAGCCTAACTAACTCGTTTTTTCTAGGGCAGTGCTCACTTTTGGCGAGGCAAAACCTATATAGCTATACGCACTAAGTGCTGATTATACTATCGCGGTAGCAAGGTAAGTCAGCTCAAAAAAGATAAGCCTCGTTAACCCCGAACTAACTCGTTTTTTTCTAGTTATGTCCTATAGCTATTAACGAGGTTATCTACAGCTATAAGCCTAACCCATTACTCGCGTGTGACTATCTAGTTAAGGTAAGTAAGACCTCACTTAAAAGTTTTGAGCGCGGACCCGAAAAACCCTAGTACACTTTACTTAAGGAGTGCCTTATAGTGTATAACCTTTACCCTAAAAGCACTAAGGGTAAGGTATGAGATTCTTAACCCTAGCCTCAAAAAAAACTAATGGGGCCCTATAGAATAGGGAGTGTGCCGGCTCAGTTAGTATCTATTGCCACAACATACTTAAGGTACGTAGTGCTCCAGCCTAGCCTCGAAAAAAACTAACCTAGCCCCCTAGTTCTATAAGATACTTATTTATAACGAAGATAATGCCGCTAACTAGGAGATAAGCCTCACTTTTACCCGGCTATACCTCAATTTTTACTAACGCGGACCCGCAGTTTTCAGTTGACAAATTAGTTATAAAGCTAAAGCGTAGAGGCTAAAAGTTTTCTCTTTAAAGGTACGGCCTAGGGCTCGTTTTTTTTGAGTGGCTATAAAGTTTTCTTAGGGCAGTACGCCTAGGGTATATTAAGGTCATTTTTTTCTGGCCTAATAGGATAACAAAGTAAGAAGCTTCTACTTAATTTTATTAAGCCATTATAATAAAGCTTTTACTTAACTTTTTTAAGCTAGTAGATAATAAAAAATACTAAGTCCTTAGTGGGTCTTCTTTTTCGGGGCTCCCGCGCCCGCCTAGATAAGTTTAAGGCTCACCTCAAAAAAAATGAGGCGCCATTATCCCTATTATCCTGTCTACCTAGGGTAGACAGCGAATAAAAATACCGCCTAGCTCGAAAAAATCGAGGCTAGCCTTATAAGTATCGAGGGTAAGTAGGGAGAGAGAAAGAGAAAGGAAAGTAATAATGATAAAATAGAATAAATATAGTGAAGGGATTAAAAGGAGATTAAATTAATTAAAGGTAAGTGATAAACTAGGCTAGAAGACCTCATTTTTAATTTAGCTCTTTACATAAATAAAAGATTAAATCCTATCTGTTACGAATTAGGCCTCTTATGAGGTCGCAGACAAAGCTGTGACGACAGCCGGTCGGCGTTAATACGTCCGAAACACGTGAAAGCCTAAGGGCGTGGTCACGTGGCAGGAGTGGCTCTCAGAACTCTAAGGAATGAGGCCACAGAGCCTAGGGAGCTACGGGCTCTATCAGCTCTCCTGGCTCCCACTACAGAGCCCTTGGAGCCGGAGAGAGCCCAAAGAGGTTGAACGGTTATATATACACGGTCGTTACATAGCTTTACCACGTAGTCAACTTCGTTCACGATTATACCCATACGTTTTAGTTATGATCACTTCGCTCTTATACTCGCTCAAGTACCGCGCTCTCAGTGACCTCGCCTCTTATACTTCCCGCCTATTGAGACCATACGTTTTGTGACACCCTGTGTAGAGCGAAACGTAACACTTTGATTACCTCTTGATCGGAAGTATTTGACACGATGTCCGCCTCGAACCCTAAATCAGTTCGTTCACCATTTCCAACTGGGTCGGTCCGCTCCAGCGCCCCGACCCTAGGCCCATTATTCTATAGCACCACCACTTAAGGGGGCTACAACAACAACAAGGATGATAACAAGGTTGATTCGTTCTACGGGGACCGTGCTAAGCTTAGGTTATTTATCACTTAGCTCATCGCGACCTTTAGGTTGAATCGAACTAAGTATGCCACTTAGGAGGATAGGGTCTTATTCGCAGGACTTCACATAAAGGGCTCGGCCTTTCATTAGTTTAAACCCATCATGATGGACCACTTAACCTTACCTTAAGCACAAAAGGACCTAGAGACTATTACAATCTTTGAGAACTTCGCTGTTTTCGTGGATCATATTAAACAGATCTTTGGGACCCCTAGAGAAGAATAAGCCGCGTCTTAGCGGATCCATCAGCTTAAATAGACGGGCTTAGTAGCTTAATACTATGCGCTGTTTAAGCGACTCTAGGTCAAGTTAGACTGGGAAGATAACGCGTTCGCTGCAGCCTTCTACACTGGATTAAAAGACGCCGTGAAAAAAGAAATGGGACCAGATAGACCTATGGACTATAAAGGACTGGTTAACCGAGCCATCGAAATCGATAATTGACTCTACGAACTGAACTTGGAACGCAAAGGTTACCGCGGAAAGACTAGCGGCACGTACTATAAAAGTAGCCGCCCAAGCTACCAGTCTTATAGTGACTCAATGGACCTTAATGTTATGGAATGAGGCCAGTTCTCACGGCTGAAGGGCCGCTTCTAGCGTAAGGGGCCATTTAATAAAGAGTGAGAGCGACGAAAAAAAGAAAACCTATGCTATAATTATGGAAAATCCGGACATAGGGCTAAAGAATGCGGTATAAAGCCCATAGAACTGCACATGATGGAAGAAATAGCCGGTATTAGAGAATAAAAGGCTGACACTCTAATGAAAGTATCAGAACTTAAGCGCCGATTGGAAATATTCGCGGAAGGTGTTAGCAAAGTATGCCGCCTATATGACAAGAGGCAGCGGTACTATTAGACTCTTCACGACTCCTTGGACAAGGAGGATACTATTAAAAAGGCTAGCCGCGCCGAGAAAGCACAGAAGGGGATGCCTAAAGGGACCTAGGTGAAGGGAGTGACTCCACTACTACTATCGGAACATGGTAAAGAGGTTGCCACGACCGTGGGAACCTTTCCTGACCTAAAGGAACAGGATAAAGAAGCTAATAATAGGACCGACGATAAGGCTGCACACACACTCTTATCCTGAACTACTTACTATAACGACCACTGCCCCATTTATCTTTCCGATAAAGAGAGATTAGGATGGTTTCCTCACGAAAGAAAGCGTAGAAACCGTCACGATAAGGCACGAAAGATAGAGAGCGCTGACTAGGAAGACCCTGAGGAATTGGCCATAATGGAAGCCGGAGAGCCTTCACCGTGGATTGCAGATACTAAGGCACCCGACGACGAAGACGAAGAATTCGTCCTCATGGAATTAGGAATTATAGCTGCTGCAGGGCAATAGATAACGTTGCCACATACTGATAAATATCGGGTTATATTAAACTACGACAGTATCACAGTACTAGTAATAAAGTACTGAATAGATGTACCATGCACACAATATTGCCGTGCCGATTGCACGACAGTACACAGAAGGATTAACCCATGGGGAGACCCCGAGATCAGGGAGGACCTGGTTCCTATCACAGCGTGCGAGAGCTTAACATGTACCACACCGGTACACACGCACGATATGCTAGGGGAAGACCGTTATGAGTTCCCGTTTAAAAGAAAGAACGGACCAGACTAGGGCTCTGAGAACTCCAACTCGCTATATAACACCGTGTTATTTCACGGCTATTATTATGCAGTCGTTGAGACCACTAATTGAGTCTACTATAAGGAACAGGTGCCAGGAATCAGGTCGGTAACCAACGGCTACCGCCTAGATCACACCACAGAATAGAAAGAAGCATAAGAAGTTCCCATATGGCGATGTTTTGAGTATAAGGGCCTTGAACCTCACACACATTAGACCAGCACGAAGTTACCATACTTCTTTCCGTTTAAGGAAAAGGAAAACCTCACACCATGGGAGATTAATCAAGACATTACAGGGTATTATTACGAAAAGGAGAAGACACCAGGAGTAATGATAATCAGTACGCACTACTAGTTAACCACACTAACTGAAAACATACGATTCACGCCTTATAGCAACCCCAATTAAAGGTAGAAGATAATGGCTCTTAACATGTGTCAAGATAAGCTATGCCCGCATAGAAGAATATATACATATGAAGTGTATAGGAGTGGGACGCACTACTCACTTAACGACGACTTAAATGAAGAAGAAGAGTTTATAATGGTTAATTCCCCGGATAAGGAAGATGACCCGGTTAAGTTCATCGTGCGAAGTATGACTAAGACGTATCATGTCATTATGACGTTATACTGAAAGCTAGTTCTGTGCTAGTGACCACACTATCTATATAACGCACAGCACTACTATGCTGTGTTCGATCCGGAAGTGAGGCTAAGAACATTACGCACAATATAGATTAACCTATGCAGAGACATGCAGTGCCTATTTACGCCAGCATTGCATGCGCACAAAGAGGGAAGCACGGAAAAGATGGACATTGAAATACCGCCAGAAGTTCTCCAGCGAATTTATGGAAAGGAGAATGCGGATATAAACGATATACCAAAAAACGACGGAGAGGAGTCCTCTTAAGGTAAAAGACCTCTCGACGGAAGAAGCCTTAGGCTAGACAATTTAACATGATACAGACTCAGCGTTTAACGCCATTGGTCTTTAGCGCTAAACTAGCTGATAAGCCTATATAGGTAATGATTAACTGTGGAGCTAATCGAGACTATATATCACTAAAGGTAGTAGCAAGATTCGAAATACACGGGAAAAAACAACTATATTCATTACTTATGGCAGATAGGACACCGGTAGAGTACGACAGTAAATGGATACGGAAAGAAATCCGGGACACTTAGTTAGAGATTGGTGATCACTGTGAAAAGGTCGACATTAACGTGATGCTAACTAAGTACGATATAGTTCTAGGGATGAAATGGCTTCAGGAACATAATCCAGAGATAAGCTGGAAAAAACGAACCTTGTCCTTCCCGAATTGCAGTCATGAAAAGAGGAAGTGAAAGAAACGATTAACTTCTGAAGTACCTCTATAGAGGGCAGTATAGGTATAACCTAGGAGAAGGGCCTTAGACAGTATGGAAAAGGTAAGTCTACCTAAGGAATACAAGGATTTCAAAGACCTCTTTAGAGAAAGAGAAGGGTTAGTAGCACTACTAGAACACTAATCATAGGACCACGAAATTACGCTCGAAGATGGAAAAGTACCTAAGCATAACAGGTGACTTAAGTAACTATCTAAGAAGGAAGAAGATTTCCTTAAGGAGTACATTAAGACTCACTTAAAGAAAGGCTTCATCAGACCATCCAAGTTATCCATAGCACACGGAGTGCTATTCGCCCCAAAAAAGGATGGATCTCTTTAACCATGCATTAATTTTCGACCACTTAATGCGATCACGAAAAAGAATCGGTATCTGTTACCCTTAATTAAGGAACTATAGGACAGACTTCTTAGAGCAAAATACTTCACCGCAATCAATATACGAGACATCTACTACTAAGTACGGATGAAGGAAGGCTATAAATAGATGACTACCTTCAAAACCCGTTTTAGACTATATGAATATTGTGTCATGCTGTTTGGATTGACTAATACGCCAACATCTTTTTAGGAATTAATTAATAACACGCTCTGAGAATATCTTAATGATTTTATAACAGCATACCTAGATAATATACTTATATTCTTGAAGACATACGAAGAACATATGAAATATGTTCAAAAGGTTCTTCACAAACTAAAGGAAAAGGATTTACCTGTGAAACTGAGTAAATACGAATTTCACAAATAACGCATCCACTTCTTAGGCCACATTATATCTAACAAGGGTATTGAAGTGGACCCCAACAAGATAGCGCCAATTCGAGATTGGCTAGAACCTAAGAATGTTACGGAGGTACAAGCCTTCGTGGGACTACTTAATTACTACCGAAGGTTCATTAAGGGATTTTCGAAGATCGTAGTGCTATTAACGAACCTTACTAGGAAGGACGTCTTATTCAAGTTTAAACAAAAATGTAAAGAAGCATTTAACCGCCTTAAGAAAGCCATTATGACGGCGCCAGTACTTGCGATATATGACCCTAAGCTAAAATGCTAGGTGGAGATAGATGCATTAGATGGAGCAATCGGAGCCCGCCTCACGCAAAAGGGACTAGATAGTAAGACTCGTACCATTGCATACTACTCAAGAAAAATGATAGGGCCGGAATTGAACTATGATATTCATGACAAGGAACTACTTGCTATAGTCGAATGTCTTAAGGAATGAAGAGTATATCTTAAAGGTGCTAAGTATTAAATTCAGATCTACACTAACCATAAGAACTTACTGTACTAGACAACAACAAAAGAGCTTAACAGAAGGCAAGTTTAATGGGCAGAAACACTTGCACTATATGACTTCTAGATACACTATATTCGAGGAAAAGAAAACGCTGTGGCAGATGCGCTCAGCCAATAGCCAGACTATATGAAAGACATCAAACCAGAACCCATGGCGATACTCAAGGAAAGGAATGGCGCCTTAATATATGCGACACCAGAAATCCAGGTGCTGGCATCCATGGAAGTTGAGCTAACAGAAGAATAAAAGAAAGAAATCATTAAAGGACGACACGATAATAAGTTAGTAGGACACCTAGGTATTAAGAAAACACTCGAGTTAGTCACGAGGGACTTTACCTAGAAGGGAGTTAGGAAAGACGTGACGAACTATATTAAGAATTGCGATACATGCCACAAAGTAAAGTATACTTGACATAAACTATATAGATTACTCTAGACACCGATAATACCAGGAGAAGCATGGCACGCAATTGCGCTGGACTTTATCACTAAGTTACCTAAGTCTAAAGAGCCCCTCACGGGTGTAGACTTTAATAGTATACTTATAATAAACAATATCCTAACAAAATACGCACATTTTATCCCATACAAAGAATTATCAACAGCAGAAGAATTGGCTTACACTCTTTATAAAAACATTATCAGTTAACATGGGATACCATTAGAAATACGCTCGGATCGAGACAAACTATTTATATCACAGTTTTAGCAATCTTTAATGGATCTCACAGGAGTCCATTAGAAACTATTAATAGCGTTTTATCCACAGAGTAATAGGCAGATAGAGAGAACAAACTAGACACTGGAACAATATTTATGATGTTATGTTAATTTTTAATAGAATGACTAGGTATCGCTACTACCTATTGCATAGTTCGCTTACAATAATAGTACCTTAGTTATAAGAGTTTCACTATTTTATGTAAACTACGGATATCACCTAAGAATGGAGAAAGACGTAAGAGGCGTCAAACCGATTGCAGAAAAAGTGGTAATCTCAGTCGAGAAGTTGCGATCCTTACACAAACTCTTAAAACAAGAACTTGAAAAAATATCACAAAAAACAGTTAAAAACACAAATAAACGAAGATCTGAGGGACTAGACTTTAAAGAAGGGGAGGCAGTCTACCTTCTCAGAAAAAATATCAAAACATAAAGACTATCTGATAAACTGGATCACACTAAGATCAGACCCTATAAAATTAAGAAAAAACTTAGACTAGTGACATTCGAATTGGAACTACCTGGGGGAATGAATGTTTACTTAGTATTTCATAAATCACTTCTTGAAAAGGCACCATTAAACGCTAAACTGGGACCGGTACTAATTCATGAAGAAACCTAATAGCCGATGTGGGATGTGGAATGTGTCTTAGACCTTAGAGTCGAGAGGGGACGACGATTCTATCTGACTAAGTGGTTAGGATACGATAATTTAGAAAACACATGGGAACCAGAAGAACACCTTACCTAGGCACATGGTGCGGTTCAGCAGTTCCACTAAAGCCAGCAAAATCAAAATCCACCATTAAGTTATCCCATACGAAGGGCTCGGATAAGGAGAAGGCTACTTGGGACTCTGGGGCGGTAGACCCCTTTATCTCATCTAAAGCGTCCAGAGCCTCTGCCTCCTGAATCAACATCTCTAACTGCCTAGCAGTTAACTTATCTAACCGCTTATCTAGCTTAACTTCCTTCTCCTAAGCCGAAGCCAGTGCCGCGAACGCTGATACCGCCGCAGCGGCCAGACGGGCGACCTCGGCCCGCTGATCCTTCACAGATTTCTTTAGCGCCTCTTTCTGGCGCTCTAAACTGTCGAACTCGGCATCCGAAAAATAACTATCACAATATTTCACATTTAACGTAGTGCAGTTATTACACTTCGCATAACCCTTGATTATGTAGTAAATAAGGTTCTGCTCATGACAACGAGAATAGCGACCTATGTCTAGATACTTAACCCTGAGGGATTTGATTCGTTTCGCGGTGTTTGAACGGCGAAGGGTGGAGGAGTCAGGACGTTTTCGCGGACGGTGCTGTGGCATTGTGAGTCATGGTTAGAAGCGTGAGAAGGAACCACGCGATTAACGGGGACTAACTCACCTTATGTATGTTGCGGACAACGAATAAGTTTAAGGAGGGGGAAAGTATTACGAATCAGGCCTCTTATAAGGTTGCAGACAAAGCTATAACGATAGCCGGTTGGCGTTAATACGTCCGAAACACGTGAAAGCCTAAGGGCGTGGTCACGTGGCAGGAGTGGCTCTCAGAACTCTAAGGAATGAGGCCATAGAGCCCAGGGAGCTGCGGGCTCTATCAGCTCTCCTGGCTCCCACTATAGAGCCCTTGGAGCCGGAGAGAGCCCAAAGAGGTTGAACAGTTATATATACACGGTCGTTACATAGCTTTACCACGTAGTTAACTTTGTTCACGATCATACCCATACGTTTTGGTTGTGATCACTTCGCTCTTGTACTCGCTCAAGTACCGCGCTCTTAGTGACCTCGCCTCTTATACTTCCCGCCTATTAAGACCATACGTCTTGTGACACCCTGTGTAGAGCGAAACGTAACACTATCATAAAAAGAGACTATTAGTGTAGTGATAACACATTAAATCTTTAGGTCTATAGAATTC